>NW_028288831.1:634277-951415 GCF_059628265.1 Tinamus guttatus
TGGATTCATGGACCCTGGACCCTGTCACTTTTTATATTGACTTAAACACCTAGCACACAGGAGCACAGCCAAAAACCTTAGCCCAAAACTCCAGGATCTCCTCCCTGCTTCCCCCTGAAGCTGCCTTGCTCTGCTTGCAGGCTCTTTTGGTAGCAATCGTGAGGGATCGGGTAGCAATCCATTCTTTCTCCTTCCATTCACCATCTCCCTGGAAATACCTCATCTACCAGTGCCATATTTCTCAAAAATATGGCAAACCTTGGCTGGTAAAACATCTCACCGAGTCCCACAGGTTTTTGTAACAGCTGAATAGCATTACATTACTTTCTGTTCTAAATCCTATGATTTCTATGTCTTTCTCCTACTTGCATTCAGGAAAAGCTCCTTATAGGCCTGAATTAGGAAAGCTAGAAGCTTTGGCTTTGTTTTCAGAATTAGCAAACCTCTTTTTCCCCAAGTAATTTTGTACAATATATATTTGTCTTATATTTTTGTACTGCTTTCCATGACTTATTTTATGCTAATAGTTCCCTAAGTATTATTAATTAGATTTTTTAAGGAAGAGAAAGTTCTTGAAAGTTAATTAAAAGTTGCACAGAGTAATGTGTGTAAAAGTGGCTTTTTCATTCTGAAAATTAAACCTTTATAATTAAAATCCGATATTCATTTAAAGATTTAAATGGAGTGTTTATTACTCATTTATTATTATTTAGCTTTTACCCCTTTGGATGTGTAATTGCTCCAGCAGAAAGAAATCAATCCATCCCCACTGCCAAAGCCCCCCTCCCTCTTGTCCCCTCTCTGGGAGACGAGAAGTTTCCATCATCCTGCTTAGAGAAATGACCTGTCCCAAGTGGAGGGACAGGGACACGTGCTTGCGTCTATCTTGATTTGCTCCTGTAACAGCCTGTCACTTTGTTTCCCCAAGATGTTAAGTTTTTGTTGTCGTTATCACAAGGATGGAATATGGATTTTAGAAGCGATCAGCTTCTGCTTGCCAGCAAGAGGCTACTGTACATTCAAATAACACTGAGGTTGCAAATCAAAACAGATACGGGCTCGTCAAAGTCAAAGAAATGTTAAGGGAAGGATGCTCACCTGGGGCTCTGGTGTAAATCTTAAGCAACTGCATTCACCTAAATTCAGCTCTCTGGGCATGTCTGAATGGATCTGGACTGTCCCTGTGTTCTCATCAATCTGCACCAATGGAGCCGGGCTAGGCCAGGGTGAACCTGCCTGCTGGAGCTGCTCTGGGATCCGACTGCTCCCATGTGGTTCCAGGCTAATGCGCTCAGGGGAAGCAGGATTTTCAGAGGTGATTCGTGTTGGTTGTCAAACTTTAGACATAGGGAACGGGACCCAATTTTTTCCTACTTTACACTTCTTGGACACCAGACCAGCTCAAGGAAGCCCAGGTGAGTAGCTGCAACCAAATGCATCCTTAAATTCCCTGGAAGTCCAAGTGTAAAATCACTTTGCAAAAATCTAGGAGGCTCAAGCCAAGCCAACCTTGATTAATTAATGGAGACTAATTAATGACTCCCCTGCTTGGGTTCTAGGAGTAGCCCCTAGCAGTCATCCCCTTGTGTCATGTGCATGTAAGCGAGCTTGTACAGGACTTTCTGACATTCAGAGCTCAGTGATAAGTACATAAACATCATTATCACAAATTAATAATCATTGCACTTCAGCTGACATCACCCATGAATGTCTTAGAATGGCCTAGAATGGCTTTTGCCTCCATAAGACGCATGGTACACCAATAAAGCAAGAGAGAGCTCCTAATAACCAGCATGTAATTGATAATTTTCAATAACGAATGTGCAATCATCACAGAGCTTCCAAGTAATCTGTTTAGAAAATGGCTGGTCCCCTTGTGCCCCTCACCGCAATATTATTACAAGCTATGTTGACTGAACAAGTATTTTTGGGGTTCGTTAAACGGGAGAAACTTTCTTTATTAGCTAAGAGGAGCTGCTCAAAGAACCACCTAGGTGTTTTCAATCTGGAAACATCTGGGTCAGAAGCCAAAGAAGAAGGGATTTAGCAGTGGTGGGAGGGCTGTGAGCAAACAGAACGAGCTCTGGTGATATGCGTGTCAGCAACAGAAATAATCAAGAATAAACAAAATCCGTGTTGAATTAGCGCAGAGGGAGATCTCATTTGTCCTTGGGCTGGCTGATACAGAGGGACTTTTAAAATGATATTAATGTTACGATGCGCAGGAGCAGCACACCGAGCCCCTCATGGAGATAAGGGCTCTACTGTGGCAGCTTTCCCGGGGAGGAGGTGTGAGCATTACAAGAGAGACCCGACTTAAAGAGCTTACAGTCAAAACCGACACAGCTTTGGAGGGAAGGGCTGTCACCCAGCGTGGCGAAGCGTTCGCCTTGCTCAAGGTGACAGGGGCATCCTCTGTGCCACGCAAGAAAGCGGGAGCATCTTCCGCCAACATCCTCCTCAGGGATGTGTCCAGCCCTAGGGGACCCCAGCGCTGTCCCCAGGGGCAGCTCTGGGCTTAGTGGATGTGGGGCACCCTTGGGAGCTGCTCTGCTCCCACCTCACCTTTGGGAAATGAGCTGGAAACAGCCAAAATAAAGCAATTGCCAAGGTCTGCCTGCGTTTTTGCTAAAATCAAGTTTATCTGGCTTAATCATTGGAGCAGAAGTCCAGATATGAATTTATTATACTTAGCTGTAGCCCCGTAAATGCTGTATGTTTAGTCTAAGTAAGTGTCTCCAGAGATACCCCCAGACAGCAGTGAATCACCCCAGAAAGAGCCCATGTAAGCCCTTGGGGACTAGACACCCTTGTTTAATGTCAAATTCAGGTCTATTGAATCCCACCCTTAAAATCCCTTCCTGAGTAATCCTGCACAGGCCAGTTAACACCTCAGTTTGTCTCATGGAGGCTGATATTTTTAACTTTTGAAAGAGAGAAGAATTATTCTTGAATATTAACCAGGGACAACAAGCACTCTGATAAAGACAATTACCAAATAAACTACCAGTTGTTAACTAAATGCAAAAAAAAAAAAAAAAAAAGGGGGGGGGGATGTAGGGGGAATGATTATTCCCTTAGCATTATCTGTGTGCTCTGCACCAGAGCATTTTAAGGCAATCTCAACTGAAAAGATAAAGACATAGCCATCCGTATAAACAAGGATACTTCATTCAATAGATAGAAAGCTCTGAAGGGTTCCGGCTTTGCTGGAGCCCTGAGACCCTGAGAATTGGGAGAGGTGGAGAGAATTAATTAGACTTCTGATATTATCCTGGTAAATAAAAGTAATAAGCCAAGCACTGAAAAGGAAGACTTACTTCATATTCAAACATTTACAGAATAAACAGCTGCTGATGCTTCTATCTAGCCCAGTCCTTATCCTTTAAGGCTGCAATAAGTGACCTCTTAATCCCGTCCAAAAGACTGCAAGAGAATCTGGAATTGAAAAAGAAAGCATATCTCCTTCACTCTTCCAATTTACACTCAATTCCAGTATAAAGTTGTGTCTTTTTCTTTTTTTTTTTTTTGATTCTTGCTGCAATGTGCATTTGATGATGAGATTTTGTGCATCTGAACACTTTTGCAGCCTCCTCCTTTTTTTCCTCTCCCTTTTTCTTTTCTCTAAATAAAGTGCCTGACCTCCCTACACTGAGCAGGAGCATTGCAGTCCTTCAGCTTGGTTATATCTCCATTGTATGGGCCATGCACTTATAGCAATAATTTATTGGCATGATGGACAGACTCAGCAATAACTTGATCCTGCAATGCACTGAATAAACACTTTAGCGTTTAGTACACGGACACTAATGTGCTGGGAAGTAATTGCTTAGAGGTTCCCAGCTTCAAAATAATAATGCGGGCATTGCATTTATCCAGCATACAGCATAGGAAAAAAAAATTGCTATTGGCCAAACTTCCTCTCTCCCATTTTGATTAGCGCAGTGGGGAAGAGATGAAGGGAAACACTGGGTGATCCTAAGACACCAGATCCTTTGAGCCTTAGGAAGTCGGATGTCATTTACCCAGACTGGACTTGGATAGGAAGGAATTCCACTGACTTCAGCTGTTTTGCTCTGATTTTACACCAGCGTTACTTAGGGAAGTATCTGACCATTAATATCCTCTTTCACAAAAGCAATGCTGAAACGAGTGAAAGATTAAAATGCCTCTGCTAGCTTGGCGGAAATAAATAAATAAATAAGGTATCTTCTAAAGCAAACACATAAACATCCAGGCGGCAATTCCCTGGGTGAGCTGAGCTTAGAGAAAGCTCAGTGGAGTTAGCAGAAGTAGAATAAACTATTTAGAAACACCAAACCAAAATTCTGCATTTCCACTTAAGCGAATAATTACTCCTGCCCTCATCAACATTTCTCTGCTTAAATAATATTTATAAATTAAAGATGTTGAAACTTTAAATGGAAACTAATTTGGGTATTTTCTTTATTATTAAAAAGTTCTTTTCCCTGGATGCTTTGGGTTTCGTGAATGATTATGAAATGGTTTTGTTTCCTTGTTTATTTTATGCTTCCCCTTTCCTCACCACTGCAAAAGACTTCTTAACAGGTTGCAGAGTCATAACCTCCAGGTTACACAAGTGCTGCTTGCAAATGTTTATATTTATATATATATATTTTTTAAGTATTTGATTTAAGAAAAAAATCCCCAAATCTCAAAACAGAGGACTGAAATAAAATAAAAAAGAACAGCTTTCCCAATGTATTATTAATACCAATAAACGGGAGCTGGCAGATTTTAAAAGCCAGGATGTAATACATTTTCCTGGAGCAGTGAGCCTTTAAACAAGTCCCAGTTATTGAGATTGCATAGTAAAAGCTGGTAAAATGAAATATCTTTTCAGATAGGTTAATAAAGGCAGGCTGTATTAACATACCCTTCCCAGGAAACGCAAGCATGGAACAAAAACACAAGGTGCTTGTCTTTATGGACTCGGTAATGGGAAAGCTGGCAGGTGACAGGCACGGCTTCAGATTTAACCCCCGCTTTAGTCTGGACCTGGCTGATCATATCCCCTGGGAAAGGGCATAGCTCCCCTCAGCAAGAGCTGGGTAAAATATTGCTGCCTTCTCTTAAGTGTGCTCTTAAATTTGTTATGCCAAAAGTGATGCTGGAATTCCTATCTCTGTTATTTTAACAACTGCAACCTCCCATCCTTATCTTCACCTTGTCTCCAGTAAAGGAGGACTCAGAAGCATCTTTGAGCTTCTCTGGGCTTTCCTTGCCCTCCTTGCTCACTTTCCTCCCCATTGCCCTAGGATAACTGAGCAATCCGAAGGCACTGAGTGAATGTCCTGCTACTTGTGGGTATATCCAGCATCTTTTTCTATGGATTTCCCTTCATTCATCTCTGTTTTCATCCTATCTTTCCTTTTGCAGCCCATATTCCTGTGGGGCTGACTAGGGTATTTAATGTAGATTTGGTGCTGCAGAAGAGAGCAATTAATAACTTCTGGCTGAGGTGTCTGATATTTTTTTCTCCTGCCTTGGGCTATATACAGTGCTTTGCTTAGCGGGTCAAGCCAGGTATCAAAATTAAGCACCTAAAGCTAGGGGAGATGCACTGCACTCAACATCACTGCAGAAGCTGGAGGCCCAGCTCCTACTGACACATAACTACTTTAAACACTTGTGAAAAATCTCATCTGTGATTGCATGTGTAGCCTTCCTGCTGAGTCCTAGAAAATGAAATCCTTATTTTTTGACTTAAAAGACTCTTTTTGATAAGCTTCCTCATCCTTTTTTTTTTTCTTTTCCTCTTTTTTGTGTTATTATTATTTTTAAGCTCCTTTATAAAAAGTACTGTCCTGCTGCTAGTTTCTGGCCCCGTGTTGCTCCGGAGTGGGTAAGGGCAATGCCATGTGCTTAGAGGTGCTGCGGGCAGGGGGTTGGTTGTGACCGGTACCTGGATGGTGCCTGGCAAGTGGAGGGCACCGAGTGGCCTCCCTCGGCTTTCTCTGCTGCTCAGCTGCATGCTAAGAGCACAACCGCAGTGATATGTCTCTTACTGAGGGGAAAAAGAGAATTTTAAAGGCAAAGGAAGAGATTTAAGAAAAAAAAGAGCAGAGATAAGGCTTAGACAATGTCAAGGAGATGGAATATACATCTCAGAGAAAATCTAAAAGCAGCTCATTACCAAAAAATACTAGCTGCAAGCAACAGCTCACACTGGAGAAGGAATATTTATCCACCCGTGTTTTGACAGCCTATTTCTTTCTGCTTTCCTCCACTGAGGGGCAATATTATTCAGAGGTTAGGAATGGCTGGTTGGAGGTGGGTATGGTGGCGGCTTGGCGTCTAATCCCGATTCTGCCCTTGCTCTGCAGGGCTGGCAGCCTCACTAATCCCTCCGTGCACCAGGGAGCCTGGCATCATCACACCCCCAAAACCAAGAGGGAAAACTTGAGCCAAAGGGTTGGCCTACACTTGGGAATTAATTTGGATAACCCAAGATCTGCTGCTAGGGGTCAGGCTCAAGGTGCCTTTGAGGAGCGAGTGCTTTGCATGGAGCATTTGCAGAACGAACCTTCGCCTGCTACAACCCTCCCGCTTCCCCTGCTTTGCAGACACTTTGACCCAGAGACGGCATTTTATGTTTAAAAAAGGAGACAGGCTGTGAATTTAAATTCTGTGACGTTCTTTTTTTGTTCTGCAGTTGGCATGCCTTATTCCTGTTTAGTTTAGTTCACTTTCAAGCAGATTAAACTAAACTGGTACACAGCACTCTTATTATAGAATAAGTGTTCACAGAGAGAGCTATTCAACAATAATTATTCTGATTTAAACATTTCTGAAAAATTCTATGCATAGGCAAGCTTTAAGCAGCGGGTGGGTATGGCATACTGATGGGGGAGCACAAGGTACTGAAATACAGAGGATTCATGCGGACATCCCCACTCCAAATGTTAACCCATCCAGGCAGGAACAAAAACATGCAAGGTGATCAATATGTCCAATGAAAACCAACACGATCATGGTGGATTTTGATCATTAAATATTCCCAACTAACTGCTCTGGAACAAGATGTAGAACAGAGCTTACTCCCCCCAAATAATTCAGCAAATAGTTTTGAATAATGAATGAGATCAAAAAAAAAATCACCATCTGCTCGTGGACAATTTGCAAACACACATAAAAAAGTGGCAGCATTCTTTTAATAAATGATCGGTTATAAATTATTCACCCAGATCTAATTAACATTACAACTCCTAATTTCTGCAGGCAGCCCTAGTGTAACAATACTTTCCAGTTCTAGCTCATCTCCCAACCAAGACCCTCCAAGTGCTAACATACAAGATGCAAACCTCACAAGCATCCTGTGAGGGGAGGGTGTCTTCAGGTGGCAGACAAAATGGGCACACAGTTAAGGTCTTGTTTGGCAACTTTCCCTCATTCATATCAATGCAAAAGCTACGTTAACTTTTGCTGTTCCCGTTTGCAGTTACCCTGGGTCTTTTTGCACTGATGCAAAAGAATGCCACAGATGAAAGTGGTAACTTTTCCCTGTGACATTCGTATGCTTGAATGTCACAGGGATACAGGATTTGCACTTGACATCTCATTTGGTTGATTGCTTTGGCGTTAACTGCCTATTTATCACCAACATCTAAATTTTCAAAGGTATTTTGGCACTGAAGAGCACAAATAGGTGCTCAAATTCCCATGGCACCATAAGTCGTTAATATAGTTGAAAATAAATTCAGGGGATTTTTCCATTTGTTCTATATGAGACAAATGTGTTCACCTACATCCTTTTTACCACTGCTTTATTGCCAACACAGGTGGTTTTGTTTGCAAGGAGTGATTCCTTTTCACAAATCTTTCACTACAGCAATGATTCTTTTTAACCACAGTATTCCCAACAGTGGGAGCCAGGTAGTGGCAGCTTGGAATTCTGCTGTACAATGAGTTATGAATCAGCATTACACATTTATTATGGCAAGGGGATGGCTCCCATATTGCTATTTGAGCAGAGAGATTTACATCATAGCAGAAACCTAATGAGTAGAGAACGCTAAGGTTAAAGTCAACCTTAATTCTAGCTTCATGAAAATTAAGTGTTAGGAGTTCTGTGATACAGACAAGCTGGGCTAAAAATGAATTCTCATTAGCAGAATGCTGTGATATATGGTTCCATTTCTCTTGTTGGCCAAAATGTGCTGTCTCTGAATTTAGCTTAACAATTTCATATGGCATTTTCCTGCTCACCCCTCCTTCTTCACAGTTCCAGAATAGGAATAGCTTTCAAGGCTGAAGGACAGAAGGTGTTTTTCATTACAGTATCATAATTTAGAGAAAGAGGAGAGGGGAAAAAAAAACAAAAAAACAAAAACCAAAAAACACAGCCCAATTCATCTCCTCTCTCTCCATGCCATTAAACACACTCAGCATGTGGCATCTCAGACTCCAGGCAGGTGATGTTCTCAGACATCTTCAGAGTCAAGTTTGCTGCTTCCCTTGTTTCTCAGACTCCCCAAACTTCCACATTCTCGTCTCACTTCCAAATCATACACATCTTTATGAATCTCCATCTTCTGTGTGTATATCCAGGAGAAATAAACCCCAAACCTTTGCCATTATTCAAGAAATATCTTCAGGTGATAAAAATGGAGGTGCGAACTTGGTTTTGTAGCTCAAGGACAGAGGGTCAGCATCTTTATAACCGGGGGCTGTACCAAGCCACAGCATATCTACAGCAACAGTCTGACATCTTGCTATGAATGTTACAGCCTTATAATACAAGGCTGCCTGACAGTGAAGTCAAGATGATAAGCTCTGTAAGATAGGATGGCGCCAGAAGTTTATGATTTGTAACTATCAGAGACCTGTGTAAGTAACACTATTTGGAAATATATACATAGATATTTGTAAACTTTTTGGCAAACATGGGCTCATTTTCCTCTGGAAGGCTAGAGCACAGCTGTGGTATTAGCTAAAGGAACATTACTAATTAAGTCACAGAAGCCCCTCCTCAAAAGACACAACATTTAGAAAGCAAAGCAGCTCAGGCACAAGCTTTTCCCCCTGGCTACAGACTCAGACATCACCAGGAAGTTGCATCCACACATCCCTGGAAATTGCAGCTATACCAAGCAACTCTCATTCCCTCCAGATGTACATAAAGTAAGAGGACAGGATGCAGCTGTAAAAGCCGGTGGCTATTCTGTATTGTCATCATTTCCATGGATATTTGGTGGCATGTATGAACCGAGAGCAAGGAACTGGTGGGTGTGATCATGCACTTGTGTCTCGCTGACATTTCCTCACCTGCAAGAACTTGAGCAATGCATGCTTAGAGAGCTCCACCAGAATGGCAGGGGGTGAAACCAACTTCTTAACTTCTCTTAAATACTGTCAGCAATTCTAACTGATCATACCTTGATAGCCTGAATCATAGGTCCCATCTCAGGGCCTTTCAGAGCCTCATAAGCCATCCGTGACCTTATGTCCTCCGTGCTCCAATGCTTCAGTTGCACGGCCCAGTGTTTCCCTGTCCTTGTGCCTGCCTCTGTGCTCTGACTTGCAAGCAAGGAGGAAGAAATCTTCCCCATATCTCCTCCCCTGCACGCAGCAAGCAGGTCTCCCCGGTCCCCAAGCTGCCCTAGTCCTGTATGCGACACCTCCACGCTGAACTGCTGCGCTAAATCAGGATTAAACTACTGTCTCCACTGCCCCATAAAACCTTTAGCTCTTTAGCACCGGTTGAGAGGCAATACCGCTCTCAGCCTCATCGGGAACGGTTTCCTCTTACAAATGCTCACTGACCGTAGCTGTCCCAGGCATCTCCCTTGCCTACCCTCACGCGCTGCAGTGCTATGAGGCAGCCTGAATGGTGCTTGGAGGACAGGCTGTGCTGGCAGGAAGTGATTTTCTTTTTTTTTTAAAAAAAGAAAACAGACAACAGTTCATAAATCTGGTTCTCCTGCCTGATCATTGCTGTCCTCCATCTCCCTCTGGCATTGTTGGAAAGTGGCTCTTGGAACAGCCTCTTAAAAATGTATCGGCAAGAAGAAAGGAAATTGTTCTCAGTGACAACAATACTGTACACGTATTTGTATATTTATTCTGAAGATCAAATTGATAACAACAGGTCCCTTCATGCTTGCTGATTTATCTGTTGAGCAGGTATCTATGCCGTATGCACTGCATGGCTATAACTGTCATGGCTGATACAGGGATAAGATGAATAACCTCTACAGATTTCAGGTACAAGTAGGAAAATGTAATCATAACTCACTTTAGAACCAAGTGATACATATTTATACTTTGCCTATCACAGGCTAGCAAGCCTTTTCCTTTTATTTTGCATTCATGGACCTGTGATGCACATCAATCTTATTTTCAGTTTGTTAATATTGTTGTCACTCAGCTGAAATTTATTGTCACATGACTTATGATTGGGAGACAGTTTCATCTGAGGAACATTCTCTTAATTTACCGTATTCAAATTTTCTTACCTGACTTGACTCTGCTTTCCAAAGACCATTCACTTGATTGGACTCTACCCTGTTTTTTTTTTTTTCTTCTTCCTACCAGACTAAAAGCTGTAAAATGTCAAAACTATTTATAAACTAAGCAAGACCAGAAGTCAAAATGATAGAATAAAATGGATATAAACTCTTAATCATCCCCATAGGATTTAGTGGGTGGGCTGAAATGCACATAACTAATTTCCCTGGGGAAATGTGACCTTTAAGGATCATATTTGGATCACAGATGCCTTCCCCAGGGTGAAAAGAGAATCAACTAAGAGTAGGAGCCCTCTGCAACGACAGGAGAAAAAGGAGCTTTGCCCATCTTTGGCAATAGGGGATCCATCCTGCATTAGCCCTGCTCACACCAGGGCAAGGGCAGACCTGGCCTGCAAGAAGAATCACCACCACCAAACTTTGCTAAGAGAAGAACACAACTTTTCCTTCTTGCAACTTTTTTTTTTTTTTTTTTAAGAGATCATAAATATTTATGAAGAGCCTGTCAGTCATTTTTAGGGTTTCTGACTGAGTGTGTCACAAGAGAAGGGCTTTTATGAGGATTTATAGTAAATTGCAGTAAATTGTATTCCTGTCAGGGAGCAGAGAGGAGTTACATGATGTCAGGGGAAAGCAAGCAATCTCCCTAGCACGGCAGAGACACTGCAGGGCAAATCCATCCCTGTCCCCAGGGCCAGCACAAAGCCCACGCACTTAAGTGTTATTGCATCCTCATTGCCCAGTGAGGCCCAGCCAGGAGAAGTTCTGGGGCAGCAATCACCATTTTCATTCGCTAGGTCCATCATTTACATGATTCTCCTATGTCATGATATTACTTCTACACAAAACTTCCTTGTACTGCAAAGCCAAAAATCCTGTCCATTTCCTAAACTGCAGCCCAACACGAATCCAAGACAACAGTTCTACTTTGGAGACTTGAAATAAGAGTGGATCTGAGACATCAGGGCAACAGCACGAATTAAATACTTGCCTTTTGTGTAATAAAGCAAATCAAGGCAATTAAAGCTAGAGAAAGTTATAGGAGTGCCTTACAATTATCTGTAGTAAGGAGATAGCAATATGCAGAGGCTGCAACAACCCTGAGCCTTGTCAAACCACGCAGCAACATGCCTCACACAAATGCTATTTGTCCTTACAAATCAAGATCTCTCCTCAAAAGGTATTTCCTCAAGGAATTTCCACAAAATAACATCCCCAAGGTAACCTTTAAGCAAATTTATTATCCTATCATATTACCATTCCCAGAAAACAAAAGCAAGATAGCAAAGTACTTTTTCCCAAGTCCTGTAACACAAGACTCTCTCCTCCAGGCCTTTTCCTATTCATACTAAAGTAAACTCTACTCTTTCTTCCTGCCTTTCAGTGTCTCGATCCTAGCAATTTTAAAACAAATGAAAAAGTAAAGTACAGCATTATTTAAACCTGCCACAGTTTCATCTGATTTTACTGCTCATCATTAAGACTACAAAAGACTAAGGGAAAAACTGATGGTACCCCCAACACCGAGGTAAATTCTCCATGGATCACTCTGCACGTTAACCTGAAAGGGCTTGATTGCATTATCTTACCAGCTTCAGAGTTATGCTATTATTCTTTGGCTGATTCCATCACGTTATATTTTGCTCATTAAGGGGGGAGGGAATGTCAAGATCACATTTCGTCCAACGAGAAAGAAGTGTGAGCATGAGGAGTGCGGTTGCATTAATTGAATCAACGGTGACAGTGCTAACAGCTTTAAGCCCAGTAAATCTAGACAGGCTCTTGTCAGATAAAGTATCAATGTGCTTTATCAAACTTTGTCCATAGATTTATAGAGTGCTCAGACCACAGATCTGCAGTTCCTCAATGTAATCACTTTGGCATTTTCTAGCTATGCTACCAACCTCCATGTGAAATAATGGAATTTATTGACAGAGAAGCAGGCACTGCAATTTTGCTGTTGTTTAGAAAAATTGCCCATCAATGATGTGTCGGGGGAGAAAGACAAAAGAGATTACAGTAAGATGACTATCTCCTGACTCCTGCTGAATTGGTAGATGAACCATTAGCTTCCACAGGGGAAAGAGTGGTCACTCTTCCAGAGAGCTGCCCTGCTCTTTACTTGTGAATTATACTGCTCCAAGAGGGGAGGGAAGAAAAAAGACAAACAAAAAAACAAACAAACAAAAACAAATTTAGGCTGCTTGTTCCAGTCTGTTGAGTTAATTCACGCACAAGTTGCAGGTCAGAAAATCTGTTTTTTTGAGTGGTGTTTTGTATTTAACATTGATGATATGGGTCTGTCTTTGCACAATTCCCATTCACACTTCACTACCTATTAAAATGCACAACTATCACAAATTTTTAGATAAATCGTTCTCCCTCTCAGCATTAGGTGTATGAAGCATATCCGTTTAAGGAAATGTAGCATTAAAGCTAAAACTAACTTCTTTTTGACATGTTATATATCCCCTGATGGAGACTTGGTTTCAGCAAGGAAAGAGAAGAACCTTGCCAGGAGTTGTTAACAAAACAGCTCTGCATTTACTGCGAGGAATGGTAATGCATGTTCTTGTGGGCATGAATTTATAATGCAGTGTGTGCCTTGAAGCATCCTTCTTAGGGACGGCTACATGAGCTGGTGCATGATTTAAAGTTTTATGAACAAGACTTCTGGGTCTTGCTGTGATAAAGGGGACTGTAGAATGGGACTGAGCTTTTCTCCGAATGGCTTAAGATCAGCTCAATTTCAGCAATTAGCATGACCTTCCTTTACATTCACTATCGCCTCAGAGCGCTCAAATTATTTTAAGTCCTTTCTTGAAAATTTTCTATTTTCTACCAGGCAACACCCCAAGATATTTTATTATTGAACACTGATTAAAGCCCAAACTAGATGAGATCCCCCAGAACACACTTATGCCTCTGTTGAAAAGTCCCTATCATCAATAGATAACAATGCAGGTTCTTTCCCATTCCAGGTTCCATTAATCCTCCTTTTCCCATCCTGCTCTCAAGCCTATTACTTCTCAAACTATTATTGCAGGGTGCTCATAGACTGCAGGTTCAGCTATATGAACACCTGATGACTCTGGAATAGAGCCTTGTCTTCTTCCAAAAATACAGACTTCATGCACATCACCTGTAAAGTATGGCTGAAGTGGTGGCACACCATGTCCCTTGTCCTCCCAGTGCAGACCGCAAGACAGTGTCATCTGCTCATTAAGTGCCACTTAACTGTGGTACACAAATGCCTGATGGAAGACACAGAGATGGAATGAGTTCCTCCTCCTCTATGTCACAGTAGATCAGGACCCAGAAGAAATCAGGGGTCTGTTGCTGTAGGCAGAATATCCATGCTTAGAAATAATACCTAGCCTCAAACACATCCTGTTCAAACAAACGAAGAAAAAGTGGAAGGGGAAGCAAAAATCATGAGAAAAATCATGAGAAATTAAATGACTTGCCTTAGGCTGCAGAGAAGGTCAGTGGCAGAGGCAGAGCCCAAAGAGCTTTCTAAAGCCTGCAAATGCTAATCCTGCAAGCAGTGACCTTGACCTCAGAGATCATCAAGAATGAGGTATAAGCAGTCTCAAGCCTGTGTCTTTGGGCTAGGATGGACTCCTTGCTTTGATGTGACATTTTAAATTGTACAAAACTCCTGGCCTTCTCACTGTGCCTTGGTGACCCTTAGGGAACAGGGGAATGCATAGTAAAGAGCAGGTCGAGCAATAGAGACAGGCTGAAAAGTAAAATACCAGAACAAAGTATTATGGCTTCCTAGCATCAGTGTGCCAAAAAAAAAAAAAAAAAAAAAAAGAAAGGAAAAAAACCCACCAAAACACCCCCAACTAAATTCCAACCCTGCAACGTGCAAGACACTCAGAGCAGCCAGATTCAGTCACATACAATAAATAGTTACTAGGTCTGTTGCATAATACTGTCATGTAATGGGGCCATCCATACTACAGAGGGGACTAATTCAGACAGAAAGTCCTTTTGGAAGAGGAAGATTGGCTTGTAACATGCTCCATCTATATGAGCATTTCCCAGATGCGAGTACCCTTCAGATCTCATCCTGGCATGGTAGAATATCACATTTAAAAAGATGTAGTGCCGGCAAGGATGGGAGGGGAGCTCAACGTCTTGCAAACATGGCCCATTCTCCCAAGATTTCCAATCAAACTGAATAAACGCAAGGTTCATAGAACTTGCACAATATGAAACTCTGCATGCATGAGAAGTGTGCACTTCCTACATTTTACTTGAAGCCATTTTAGATGTGGAGTCCTTTACTGAGTCTGCTGAGCTGGGCCTTCAAGAGCAATCAAATAAGAGTATTTAAAAAAAACAAAACAAAAAACAAAAAAAACCCCACACACCTCTGGCCCTTCTTGGATGAGATGTGGTAACTCTGCACAAGAGCTATTTGTCTGTGTTTCTACACAGTGCCAGTGAAGATGACACATAGACATCCATTACCTTTCCAACCAAGAAACAGCAGCTTCCAACTATGGAGAGGGGAATGCCTTAAACACAGCACGCCTTGCGATAGTCTGACTATACTGTAATTTCCAGAGTACTCCTTTGAGCAACGTTTTGGCTTTCTTTTTAATTAGTCAACTTACTCTTCTGCCTCGGTCACCGCCGGTGAAATGAGCCTTCCCTCCCGTTCAAGGACAGGGGACACTGCAGAGTCCCCATGGGCTCTCGGTGCAGCACAAAGGCCGGAGGCAGCCGTCACAGCAAGGTGCCTGGATGACGGCGTGTCCAACGGCTCAGGAGCAATTTGCCATTTAGATGCACTACCTCTGCATCCCCATCCTATCATTCCAGCTCCGCATGTCTGGCCAGGCAGCAAGGTAAGCCAAGTACATCGTGCACTGGTTTGGGAGTGTGATAGGCAGCAAATAGCTGAAAGCACAGTTGAGTTACGCGGTTCCTCGCTATTCCTGCTCAACAAAAGTGCATCCTGCTGCTGGGGCAAGATGCAGGTGAGCTGACGGTAGTTGGTTCCTACAAGGAAACCCACCCACCTGTTTAGATGTTGCATCAAATTGTATTTGTTTCATCTCACTGCTGCCTGGTCCTAGTGAACCAAAACATATTTCTACTTTTGAATTTCCTGTGAGCAGGCTGAGTGGCACTAGACAAGTTTAGTGTAAGTTTTGCCTGTGTTTTTCCAGTTGTAAGGATAGCACAGGTGATGCTGGAGGCATCACTCCTCATGGAGGAAGGGGTGAGTCTAAAAATGAAATACAGTTATGGAGATGTTTGGCAGAAGAAACAAGGAGAAATCACATTCTGGTGGAAATCATGGAGAGGAACATCTTAGAGCAAATTAACAAAGATTTGTCACAGCCATGAGACAGACTTCATTGTTAGAAAGGAGATTATAGCATGAGTTCAGACAGTAGTGAGTTAATGCTGCTCTCAGCTTCTGAAATCCTTATTTTCCTCATTGGGATCACAGCATATAAGCTCTCCTGTTGAGAGCTGCAATAAGGAAACCAAGGCCTAAGAAAAAGTAGAAGGAAATTATTTCTCAAACATCGCTTGCCTAGGACAGGACAAGAGAACACAGATGGGCAAATATCTTAGCAGCCATCTATGGTGCATACCTTTTCTTTGGTTGAAGTATTTTATAATGAGGGATGGCCAGCTCATGCCCTTTCATTTTCCCCAAATTCAGTAAACTGACTGTTTCAGCAGATGCTAGGGCTAGACATGATCCAGAGCAAACAAAAACAGTGCAGAGGTCACCTGTGGGGATGGGATAGAAAGGTTCTATTTGGAAGATAGCAGATGCTGGAGCACTAGCCGAAAGCTAAGGTTCCTTTCAACTTAATTTGTAGGTTTGTAACTGTAGAGATGAGTTGTTAAATCACCCTTGACAGCTTTATTCAATGATCGATGTATTGTCCTTGGAAATTAAATAATGGGGATCAGCGATGTCTCACATTTATTTCTAAGGGTATGAAAGGACATTACCCCTCACTTAGTAGCCAAGTAGACTGATTTCTATAAATAGAGGCATGGAGAGAAGGAGCTTGATCCCCCAGTGGGGTAGAAAAGCCTCAGATCTCTGCCCAGGGTAACATGTCTCAGCTCATGAAGAAGCCTGGAGGTCTGCAGTACAGTGTGAGCCGCTTTTCTGGGCTGAACTTTGTTCAAAGGGAACTGTGCAACAAGCTACTGAGGTAGTGAAAGTACAGTGTTGACATGCTGGCCACCGGAAAGGCCAGGATCTGTTCTCGTGGAGAACAGTTTTGGGCTACCAAGGTTGAAATTAAGTGGGATCCGTACACACAGGGTGGTCAAAGTTAAGGGGAGCATGTGCTTCCAAGTATATCACTCAAACACAGTGAGCTGATGTCTGGTCTGGAATAATCTTTCTCTCAGCCTCACACAGCTACTCTAACCCCCTTGATTCTTAGCCAAGTAGAAAAGCCTGTTCTGGCAGTACCACTCAGCCACCTTACCCCTGTCTCTGGTGCTATGCAGCTATGGGTAAAACTCTATTCTCATCAATTAACCACCCAAATGTGGAGAATAGAAGAAATAGCATTTCTTTTCTCTGAAGCTCTGGTTCCTCCACTGTTTGTGCTATACATATCTATGATGTTGTCAAGAGAAAGTGCAGTCTTGGGTGATTTTTTTTTTTTTTTAAACTGTCCGGGACTTTATGGCATCATTGATGAAACAACCACAGGTGCCAGCAAATAGTGAGGAGAAGAGTGTGTGAATAATGGGAGGAAAGTTGATATTTCTGACATAAGAGGTGGAGCTAAGGGAAAAATCAAAAGTAGTTTCAAATTCACTAATTAAAAAATGGGATGTTCATTAGTGAAAGTTAGACTGTTCCTTTCACATTAAATCATGAGCTGTACTTAGCATCATCCTTCCTTGCACAATGTACTTCAAATGGACTTGATCTCCTGATCAATAGAGACAGATTAAAACAGAGTTATTTCCATTAAAAAAAAAAAAAGACCTTCTGGGGATTGGATGGCTCAGGGGTCTGTTAATAGGATAGAGTGCTATAGACATTTCAAGGTCTCTAGTCTGATTAGAGACCAGGTCAATAGGAAGAATAAAAGCCATTGTGCTTAATGGCTGGTTCGTGATGGATGTGAAATGAATTGATGGTCTCAATCCAGATCAGAGCAAAATTCACAAAGATACCATGTATGAGCCTGCATTTTCTGATGGGGGTGCAGAGATGTGAGAACGGAATAACCTGAGGTTCAAGTACCAGCCTGGGGCATCTCCTGTCAGTTCCTGCCCCTGCTCGACAACCTCCTTAAGTGCAGGCAAATAACACAGCTCCTCAATGTCTCAATTCTCCCCATGTAAAATGCAGATGAAACTTAACTGCCTTGTACCAAGGCACAAATCTTAGAATTGGGGCTGGGAAGTAGCCACTCTGACACCCCAATTCATCTCAGCTGGATTAATGTCCCACCTGTCCCTCTGCTTTCAGGGACAATCTCCTTTACTAGATACCAGGCAACACAACCACATTCATAGATGCTGCTTGAGAAGGCCTCAGTCCTCAAGGCCATCCAGTCATCTTCAAACACTAAATTTACTTAAGAGAGGGAAAATAAAAAGTAGAGCAAAGAGAAAAAAATAGATTTCATAATATGGAAAGACTGAGTGGGAGACTGCCTTTGAAGTGCCTACAAGAGAATCTAATCAAGGCATTTACTATACACAGAGAAAATTGATCCCAGAACATTTTTAACATTTAAAACATGTCTCAGTTTGGACAGCTGAGACATCCCATTACTGTGAATGACACCACTGGATCAAGGGTCTCTACAATTGGAGAGAGCTGTAAATCATCCCCGGACCTTTGGGCACACAAACATTTGCAGAACTGCTTTAAATTATTTGTGAATCATGGGCCAAATCCAGCCCAGAGAACACAGTGGCCATTGGCATCAAAGGGGCTGGCAACACCCCCCTCTCAGGCAAGGGGACACATGGGGCCACATGCTGGGATGGCACAGGGGGGTCTCAACAAGGTGCCTGCCCTCGGCCCTGCACATCCACCCAAAGGAGCAGGCATCAGGATCTGTAAATAAAGACATAATAAAAAATGAAAACCCCATGGCCTTCAACGGACACCAGTGCAAATGCAAGTAGGGACAGCAAACAAGTTTTGTGCATTTTTACCTCCTTGTTAGATGCTTATCCTGCCCAAAGCTTCAATGAGCCAAATGCAAAGGTTAAAGTGTAGGTGATAGCTTACAGACTGAGAAGTGAGGGCCAGTATGTGTAAAGCAAAGGGCTGGATTGCACCTAGGGCTGAGGCATAGACTGTACTCGCTGGAGAGAGACACACTCAACAGGTGCCAATGGGAAGACTCCACACCCAGCTCTAGCATCCTCGATAGTGTCTTGATGTTGCAAATTAGAGTCATTAACTGTATGACATGACGTGAGCCAAGATGGGGTCAAAAAGTTGCAATGTGTTAGAGCAGTTTTAGGGACGGACCCTCTGTGTGATTCCTTACCGCAAGCAGATGCCAGTCTCTACACCTCTTAATCCAAACGGGATTTGCTGCTCTAAGGAAAGACTCATTGAAGAGTATTTTAATAAAGGGCTGATTTGTAAACACAGACAACCCCAATCTCATTTGTAACGTCAGGAATACGGGCTCCCTTGCCTGTCTGCTAAACTTTAAAAAGGCCGTGTGATGCATTGCCTTCGAAATCTCAATGGGTTTTCCTGGAACATTTTCTTCAGACTTTCTATAGAAACTAAACAGAACTATCTGTGTTGCATTACTTTATAAAAACCTCCCTAGAATTTCCTGCAGATGTTTTATGGACAGCACTTGCAAGCAGAAAGGCAAATTAAAGAAAAATCCTATTTCCCTTCTGCCTTCCTACAGTTGCAGTCAAGGTTGGAAGCAGTTTTCTCTCTGCGGGGAGCCCATGGAATTTCTGACTCAGATGTATCAGAATGTCTGTAAAGAGCATTTATTGATTTGCGTTTGCACATTTGGAAAAGCAAACTCCAGAATGAGTATTAAGTAATGAAAGTTATTTTTTGTACAAATATTAAAGGGCTGTAGTCTACCCTGAGTGATGGCCCAAACAATCTTATTGGACCTCCAAGAGATTGCATTAAGGAGGTATAAAGCAGCACAGAATCTGGCCTGCTGTGTTCACCTTTTGGTTGAAGTCATGAAAAAATATATATTTTTGTTAAGTACAGAGAGCTAACCCAATGTGAGACACTGTGTAGACTTGACAGAAAAATACCAAAACTTTGAAAATCTGACAGATGGCCTCAACCCAGTCCCCAGAAACTCTTCCCCATAAA
Source organism: Tinamus guttatus (assembly GCF_059628265.1). Classification (NCBI taxonomy): domain Eukaryota; kingdom Metazoa; phylum Chordata; class Aves; order Tinamiformes; family Tinamidae; genus Tinamus; species Tinamus guttatus. The sequence goes on from NW_028288831.1 coordinate 654,105, forward strand.
AACAAACAAAAACTTAGCATTGTATCCTAAATTGAAAAGGCAGATTAAACATGCTGGAATAAAAGAAAGGCCACAGGAACAGTCTTTCCCGTGACAGAAAAAAGGAGAGGGATCTATCTGTATCTAATCTATCCATCCAGATGCTGTCTATGAGGTTGGTATCCTGAATTCTTCATCACAAACTTACTTGATATCCAGGACCAACCAAGATGGCAATAGGTTCCCTGAACACTAACTGTACGGTACAATCCCCAGCATAACAGCTCTTGGACTAAAGAAATGCTCATAAGCTGTTCCAGACACTGACAGAAGTTAGTATTATATTCATTTGGGGGTTTATAAGGTTTATAAATAAAATATAAAGAGTACGTCCCTTTCCACAGGTCAGAAAAAAAAATATAGCACTGTTGCTGGAAGGATGATGCTTGGGAAAGCTGGAGCACTGTTGCTTTCCTAGCAGCTTCACAGTCATTTGAGGTAAAAGTCTGGAAGCAAGAGACAGAATCACAGAATCATTAAGGTTGGAAGGGACCTCTAGAGATCACCTAGTCCAACCCCCCTGCTCCAAAAGGGACACCCAGAGCACATGGCACAGGGTGGCATCCAGGCAGGTTTTGAAGATCTCAGAGAAGGAGATTCTCCTTCCCTGGACATAGGTTTGACTCATGTCTCGGTGTTTTGCTGGCGAGTGCTTGCACCATAGGTCATTCTGCTGCCTGTCCCAGCAGCACCCATGTGGCTTGTGAGGTGGCTGAAACACCCTGCTGATGCACCTTGGCACCTTGATAGGCATTTCCCAGAGAGAATGGAGACATGCCTGCAAATTGCTGGATGTACATGCAAGAGCAAAATTAATATGCTCCATGCGAGTAGTAGATCTGGCGCTTGCTACACTAGCCAGGCTGGCAGCATATATAGAATTTTCAGAGTGAAAGGCCCTTTCTTTACATGACCTGGAAGAAAGCGGCTCACCCAGCAGTAAAAGCTGGGCTCCTCTGATTTATGGTAAAGACTCATCTCTGTTATAAAGCTGCATCTCAGTTCTCATTACAATCAAACACTGCAGCTCTTATTTTTAATTTGTGCCAAGGGATGTATTTTATGGGAAGGAAAAAAGAAAAACAAAAATATTTTAAAAATAAATCCTCCTGTTGCAGCAATAGTGAAAAACAAACGTGGCTCAGTTCTGTGCAGGGAAATGCTGCTGTGAGCTTTTCACCATGGGGGATTGAGTAGTTGGTGCACAGCATAGTAGGGCTGTTAGTAAAAGTGCTGCACACAAGTCAATGGAAGATCCTGCTTGCCCACATGCAGAAATCTGTGCTGTAGAGCTTGTATTGAGTTCCTGAACATGAAGGAAACAGCATTTCCTTCAGACGCCTGGTTTCAGCCTCAAAGTTGAATGGTTGTCTGAGCTATATCGTGAGCATATGTGAGCTAGCTAGCTCAGTTGAGTCAGGAGAGGGACGCCACTGTGAATGAGCGTCTGGCTTCATTTACAAGTCCTGCAAGCTGGTCTTTTCTGTTCAGATTGTGTGAACAGCACATGCTTTGAGAAATGATGTGCTCTAGATGTGATCTGGCTACTTTCCTTTAAGGAAACCGCAACATTATGCTCATACAATCCTTGTGATGGACCCACAGATGAGCCATGCAAACCAGAGGAGCTGAAGGTAAGGGGGAAAGGATTAGTCTTTGGCGGGTGATCCGAAAGAGGCATTATTTCCAGTAACATGACTAAACACATGCTTCACAATAGGTTAGAAAGCAGCTTGGAGGGTTCACAAAGGGAAGTGGGATCATATGGCAAAGCAGTAATTGTTATTAATTGATCTATTACCAGATCAGAGGTACATTAGTGACCTGCAACACTTACTCAGTGCACTAACCCATACAAAGGTTCTATGAACATAATAATGTTAAAACAATAATGAAGGGGTACAGAAATACAAGACTCCATAATGCAACACTGTTGACAGTTGTCCTACTCCTGGAAGATCACTTTAGCTGAATATAACCATTCCTGTGGGAATGAATTGTGTTACATCATAGAAATGGACAGGGAAGTGGACACCACAAAAATAATTGCTCACAAACACTTGGCACTTCTCTCGGGTGGTGCTCTGGGTTATGTGAATAAACTGGAGCTAATTAAACTTTTTTGAATGCTCCTATTAATTTCTGTAGTTGAACTGAAGCTGCAGAACTCACTAAGTCAGAAGATCATTAAAACATATAGCTAGCAAGGATAAAATGAGAGGGATTGGCCATTGACCAAACCTTGATTGCTACCAGACATTTAAGAATATTATTTTCCCCTCTCCTCTCTGTCCCTGTGTAGGTTTGCTGAAAGCTCATGGAGAAAAGCAGCAAAAGCATTAGTGTCAGGACATGTGGTGCAGCTGCCTTTAGACCTGGCCACTTACTCCTCAGGATACAACCTCCCTCCCTTGAAACCACATGGAAGGAAACCTTCAAGCAACTGCCTCAATACCGGGTTATTAGCTGGGCTCTTGCCCCAACGCCATAGCCATTATCCAGATCCTGTTTTGGGACACGGGCTAGAAACAAGCAAATTCATTTCTTCAAAGAGCTGCTGCTCAGTGGAACATCTCCTCCATCATCATCTTGGTGCTTCTCAGCTGCTCCCTCCAGTGCCATCCTTATACTGGAAGAGGAAAGTGGATCAGAAAGACCATAGATCTGTTTGAAAACAGGACTCTAATCCCTGAGATGTTAACAAACTCACTAACAAGGTCTCCTGGTGACTGGAAAGAGCAATCCCTGGCTCACAGCTTTCCTTCCTGCCACACACAGACACGATGTGCACCCAGATATGTCCAGGGGAGAACGCGTTTCCAAAAGGATCATTTATAACCCTAGACAGCTGGCACCAGCTGCACATCAAAAGACAGTTCTGACTTAGCCAAAGACTACAACACCATTTCAGGAAAAAGGCATTTTACTAAAAAAAAAAGTCTTAACCTTGGCTCAAGCCAAAATGAAAAAAATTCAATAAATCTTAAATTGTATTCAACTGAGACAGGCAGCAAAGAAATTAAATATTTTGGCATTTGCCCAAGTGCACTTTTAACAAAAAAAATGATGCGGTGAAATAATCTTTTCTCCTTTTTCTAAGAAAAGCCCTCCAAGCTGATTATTATCCACCAGAAAAGAGAAAAAAAAAAGAAAAAGAAAAAGAAAAGAGAAATCAAGCTCAGAGGTGCATTAACAGATCACTCTGACTAACAACCCCACACAGTTTATGGCACGATGTGACCCTTATTTAGAAAGCTTTGGTTGGGGTTGATAATACATAATATCAGTGCAGACCAGTGCAGCCCATTCAGCTGCCCATAGCTGAACTGTGTTCCATCCAGCCCTGATTTAGTGCACAATTAAGACAATGTCTACGAGATCTAAAGCAAGTACCTACTTCCACGGGGACACTCCTAGATCTAGTTATTATCATGCCAGTACATGAAGTATCTCTTTCCAAATAAGCACCCACGTCCTGCTGATAGCCTCTTGACAAAAGGCACCATCCTGCAAAGCACTGAGGATGTTCAATTCCTGCTGGCGTCACTGGAGGATGAAGGTGCTTATTGCAGTGCTCAAAGGCTAATGTTCAGAGCTCAGCATCTTTCCGAATCTGGTCCAAAGCACATTTCCACTCAAAATTAAGTGCAAACAATCTCTTTTAATAGGTGAATCAAATAAATGGACGGAGCTATTTTTCCCCTGCATATTTTTGTGCTCTTGAAAGAAACTAGCAGACTGATTACACTAGAATATCAAGATATCTATCTTTTTAAATTCACGCTGCATATTCACTCATGATTCTCTAGGTACACAAGCACAGAAAAACACATATTTTTTAAAATATATCATGAAACAAGATCTAGACAGAGAGTAAAGAAAGGTGGAAAGTATGCCATAAAGACAAGCTGATGCATAAGCACACCAATGTTCATATTTTTCTATTTTTCAGGCAAAAAAAGGGTCAAAAACTGTTATTGCATCTGGGGAAATTGAAGCAATGAGCACATTTGTAACCTACCCAATATCTCCTAGCATTTGGCTCAGTATTATGAATATAGTCAAGTGGCCACCAGTCTAAAACAATGTCCTAGTATCAGGACCTGTGTTTTTCATTTGAGGCTATGGTTAGACTCTCCCAAACCTCCCTAAGGCCAGCCTAGGAGTCACCTTCTTTGTTCAGGGCTCTGTTGACAAGCTGCTCTAACAAAGCCCACCTAGCTTTTAAATTTGTGCCTATAGAAGCCAGGTATAAATCAAAAATAGTTACACAGATATGAAGTCTGCAAGACATTGAAATACATAGAGGTCTAAAAGCCATGATTTTGTGCCAGCCATTGATTGCCAAGTACTAAAAAAAGTCAGTTTCAAAAAACCAAAAAAAAATTCAAAGCCATCTGCATTTAAATCCTCTAGTAATTTTTGTTTTTTCAGATAAGATTAGCAATGTGCTTATTGATTTTTGCATAGCTGGAAACATATAGGTAGATCTAAAGGAAGGGTAAATAAAACATGATGGACTATCAGGGTTAGATAAAAGAAAGTGCTTATAAATGCAGAAGTCTGAGCAGAACAGAGACTACGAAGGGTTCAGGCAAGAGGCCAGAAAGCCAATTGTATACTGTAAGCTGTTATTTGTGTTGAAAAACTCCAGGAGTTGACTGAGCATCAAATTTTTTAAACAAGACCTTTTGCCAAGATCTATACAGTTAAAAATCATCCTATTTTATCATAGTGTGGGAATTTCCATAAGTGTTATCCTGCCTTGTCTTTTCATGCAAATGAACCAGTGCACACAGAGATGGTTTAAAGAAATTTGTTAACGGGGGTGACATGATGTAGTGTTGTTAAAGTGGTCTTTGATCAATAGCATTCATGACAACTGAGTTTGCTTGTCCTTAATGCCAGGAGGTATTTTACCACTTCAGTAGTTTTAAAATTAAGGGAGTGGGTTGAGGAAGAGGGCAGGGGGAGGGGGAAATCAATGAAATGAACTCTTAAGTTCATAGTGGGATATGGAAGCAATGGGATGCAGAACAGCAAGATTGCTGTGAGCAATGGACTTCCTTGGATCCATTGCTCTATCCCCTACTAATTCATCATATGAAAAGGTCGCTTATCTCCCCTTAGACTTAGTTCACCCACTTAGAAAGTTGATTTAAGAGATGAGATGGGGCCAGGATTGAGGGTACATCAACCTAATCATATCCAGGGTGGGATGAGATTCGCTATCTGAAGTAGTTAGACCTAAACCATGTAGGGACTTAAAGATCCATATCAGCAATGCACACCAGAAGCAAAAATTATGCTATGTGATGAATGAGGCCTTAAATCCACACATATTATGTGTATGTATATGCACACATATATGTGTATGTATATACAGTGTGTGTACATGTGCATATTTAAAAACGAAGTGTCATGTTCAAAACTGGCACAAGGAGAAAGCTGACTTTAGCAGATAGTCCTCATGAATCAATGCTGTCTTGACCTCTGTGTGTGATGTTTTTGATGCTGCTACTTTTCTTTCATGGAATCAGACAAGCTCATGCTTTTGCAAAGGAATTTACTGTATCTCAGTGATGCAGACCACACAGCATTTAACCTTTCCCATCCTGAGTTTAAACGGGGCTGTGCATAGACGTGTGTTTCTGCTTAACCGGGCTGTGGGTAATTTCTTCTCCAAATAGTCTCATGAGTACAGGGCAAATCTTATATAGAAAGTGACTGTGGAGTTTATATATAAAAGACAACACAAGCCATAATGCATAGAAGTTGGGTGAATGGACCATTGAAAAAATGTTGGATTCACATAAAATAAACCCCACCATTATTATCTTTAAGGCAGCTGCCACAAGAGCCAAAGAGAGCTGAAGTATATGTTCTTATATTCTACAACAGCAGTTAAGCCAAGAACATAGGAGCATATACCAGCTCTTACACAAACCTGAGCAGATCTTCTCCCCTGCTTTTCTTCCTATTTTTCCTACAAAATCAGATGCCCTCTGGGACATAGGCTATGTTCAGGTAGGACTGTGTGAAGTACTTTTGAAGACAGTATTTTTGGGCCTTTAGTGGCTGAGGCCATACAAAATTATCATGAACAAACCAAAAAACAAGCTGAAGTGTGAAGGTGTCTGGGAACCAGAGGTCCTGCAGTGCTGCACACATCCCTGCTCTGAAGACCTCAGTTCCCAGATCCCCAAAGAGATGGCAGCTGTACCAACCAGCATGCCTTAAATACTTTAAGATGTTAAGTATTTAGAGCTACAAGATATAAAATGTGTACATAAGACTACAGTATTATTCAACACCTAGACATAATCGGCAAGAAGGATGACTCAGATACGGCTCTCATCGCTTCTGAGCAATAAAAGATATCTTCCACAATAAATATTAGAAATTAGTCTGTGTCATTTCAGAGTTACTGAAAAAGTAACTTTGCTTGTTCTGTTCTCATAAATAACATGTCATTAAATTTTCACAAACTGAATGATAATGTTCAGCAGAAACAATCCAAAATGTTTTTTCTGTGTTCATGGACTTGGCTATGGGGGCCTCCTACAACTCACTTGTGAATTGCACTGTCTGCAATTAACTCTGTTCTGCTAGTAACCAATTGCTTTTAATTCACTCATCAAAAGCATTTCCTTATGTAAAGCATCAAGCATTTAATCTCAGGCCTGAACACCAGAAGGTTTTATTCATTAAATCAAGTCACACGGTGTAAGTGTCAAAAGAAAGACTTAAAAATAAGGTTAAGACCAACAGGAGAAATTGGAGCATTCCAGGTACAAATAGAGAAACACAGTCTGTCTGTCATATGGCTAGCAGCAAAGAGAAGTGTAATCTACAGTAACAGCCCTGCGTTCTCTTCATTTTCACTTTGCTCGAAGGGTGCTTCTCTGCAGCTCCAGCCTGCTAGATGGCAGCTCTGCACGGACTCAGAAGGAAGTCAGACTCCAAAAAAATCAGCCAGTGCCATTCCGATCCCACCCCACAAGGTATGGGACCAGCTGGGAGGTAGCAAGTGACTCCACCAGGTCCCCAACAACTTGCATCCATGTAAGGAGGGATAAAAAAGAAAAGAAACAGGAAAAAAGCTCCATGTGTCTGGGCAGCAAAGGCTTAGGCTTTCCTTGCAAGATGTCCCACCTGCAGACTGCTGCGGGCTCTGCAGGAGGAGCAGTCCCAAGAGCCCGGGTGGCCTGCAGCATCGCTCCGGAGGTTGCATCCTGCCTACAGCAGTGCTAAGGCTGATCACTACTGATTCTGTGCATATATATGCATATACACAACTTTATAAGCAGCTATATATATATATGTGTGTGTGTGTGTATATTTATTCCCTATTCCATTTAGACTTTATATCCTCTTGTCTTGCAGGAAAGGCAGCTTGACTCATGTCCATGAAGGTCATGGACAAAGGAACTAATTTTCCTTGCAAGTCCAGATTTCAAATAACCCTCCTAGACCATGTACACACATACCAATCCTTAATCTAAAAGATGACAGGTGATGCCATTAGCTGCCAAACAGACTCAAGGCTCTTGTGGGTCAGAGCTTTTTCAGAAACTCTGCAAAGGGCAGAATGGGTGGCATTTTGTCCTGAAACATAACCATGACTTTCAAACTGAAGCTACTGTTTGATTTGTAAGGGCAGAAATGTGACTGTGGATATTAACTGCTAGCAAATAATTTGTCTGATAAAATAAAGCAGAACATCACCTGCTCCCTCTGCAAACTTTTCCTTGTGCTGTTGAAAATTGTCTTTCCTCCCCCTATTTCTGACAAGGCAGCAGAGAATAAAGATTTGCTCTTGCAAGGTGGATACCAGGATCCATTTTCACTTTCTGTAGGGAGTGAGGGGAATAGAAGCTGCAGATCAATTTGAATTAGCAAAACCTTTCGTTCCAAATTTCCAATTTATTTGCTGCGCAATCAGAGCACAAACATAAGAGGAGTGAAATAAAAACCGAGGTCTCCACTCAAGAGTATTTGTTAGTGGATTACCTATGGTAATGGGCATAATTTTCAACTTCTTATCTGCCTTCCCCAGACAGGTGACCCAGAATTATTAGTGCTGTTTTTATCACTAAGTGCTGGGCTGAGATGGTTGTCCAAGTGATTGCACAACACTGAAAGTTAAATTCATGTTTCCTGAGTGCTTAAACATCACCCACTAATCAAGTTCACTCAGGCTGATCTTCTGTCTCTAGTTCTGGCTAATCTAGGATTTGAAATATACTTTTTTTTTTTCTTTTTTATTAAAAGTAGGCTCCTCCATTGCTTTCACAGTTTAATCCATATAAGCAAAGACCATCAAAAACTATGAGAAAATAGGAAATATCACCCTAACACAGCCAGGGCTGGGGGCAGGAAGGAAGGCAACCCAACCTCATTTCACCCCAGCCTTGGAAAAAGTTTAGTGACATCAGACTAAACTAGGCAAAGAAAAACATGCAAAAGGACCTGATACAAAGGCGCTGCTGGAGGAAAAATCCACTCTCCAAGTGGCCCTGGCATGTCAGGTGCCTTTTTGGGTGCTTGTTGCTTTGCCTTGAGGTCAGACAGCAGAGTTTGCTCTTCTGCTGCTTATCAGCACAGATTCAGGCTGGTGCCTGGATGTTTGCAGCATGGGACGGGGTGCACTGCTCCCAGCACCAGGCTTCTGGCCTCCTTGAACTGTGCTGCTGCTGAATTAATAAACACAGTACAATGCTATTATACTAACATAAAATATAATAGCATAGAAACACTACAACACTTATTCTGCAATATATTTAGGCAGTACTTAAATAATGAAATAGCAGCTAACGCTTTTATCTTTCCAGACAGCCTGGGATGTCTCAGCTCAGGCCAAACTGCTGGCACCTGTGGGTGAACTCTGGTGTCCTTCATCCATGCTAGGAGGTCCCTTTCTCTTTGAGATCTCACTGAAGCTAATGAGGCTACTCCAGGTAGAGGGTGCTTTGCAAAATGGCAATTCCAGAATACTAACACTGAGCCTGCTACTCAGAGCCACTGATAACAGCAGGTGTACTTAAAGGGAAGTGGTTAATCAAAGATACAAGGAAATGAAATGAGGTGTCAGTCTGACCCCTCAGTGCAGAAAATAAGTTGATTTGATTGCTAATAGCTGGGCACAGGGAAGCATCCTGCCCAGGGAGCTGTCAGGAAAGCAGCTTTCCTCTTTCCTGTTGCCACCTGGGAGCTACAGAAAAACCCACCTGGGCCATCATAAAGAGGGGGGAAAAAAAAAAAAAAAAAAAAATCAGAGAACAAAGAAGCCCAAAGGAAACTGCAAGTGCAGCAAGCCTGGACAAGAGCAGAGAGGCCTCATGTGTGTTTTTACAAACAGGGCTGCATGAAGCCACAGCCACCAGGTCCCAACCCCAAGAATAACAGAGACAGCAAGGAGAGAATTCTATGCCCACATGGAGGCCAAGCTGTGACAGAAGAAAGGAGCAGAGATTTCAGGCACTTCTACATGGATACCAGCTGATTGCAGGGGTGAAGCCCCTTCCATATCATTGTTTCAAAAGTTATATATAAAACCTAGTTGTTCTTGTCCTAGGCATGTTTCTGCTCAATGCTCAGCTGAAACCTTCCCAGCGATTTACTTAACAATTGAGAGTATGGTAATAACAACAATAAAGCAACCCAAACAAACAGCACAAAAGAAAATCACAGGCTTTTGCGAGGCCTCATAGCAGGTTGTTCCAAACCTCTCAAATGCCATCATGTTTTTTTGTTTAGTTTTGTAGGAATGGACGAGTTGGAAAGAACTGGCTTGTTTCATTCCTATTCTCCTACTTATTTGACAGTGTTTTGACTAGAAAAGACAAATCATTGGCACTAGGTGTAAGAGCTTTTTTACCTCTTCAGTGTCAATATTAGATGCAGAATTCTGCTTTCCTACTAACATATGCTGTTATAACTCACTAAAAAGAGCAATTTTGGCAAAAACATTGCCCACTTGAATTATTTTTAATGGCTATTGAAATGTCTTCCTCTGCTGCAGCCACCAACCTGTGAATTCCTCTGGCTTAATACTGCCAGTCTATAGGCCACTTGGTACATCCAGTACCTCCCTGAAGATTCACGATGCTCCATCTTTAAGGAATACAACCCAACTCTGGGCAGTATGGCTCCAAAAAAGCTTCAAAAAAAAAAAAAAAAAGACAGTGGGGACTTCAGAGAGCCACAGGACAGGAGATGAAGCCCATTTCACTCCTTCCTCCAGACCACATGCACTAGAGATGCACACCAAGGACCTTACTCTGTCATTGATCTGCAGGCACTGGGGCCATGTACATCAAACTCATGGAAGGCCTGGGTTGAGCCCTCACTAATTCAACCACAAAGTGACCAACAGCTCCCAGGCCTGAGCAGGAGCAAGTCTGAGGCCATCATGGGCACAGTTTTGTCCAGTTGGCTGGTACACATCACATCTGGGGCTTGAGAAGCCCAGGACAACCCGCATGTCAGATGTGACCTGCTGGCACATTATCTAACAGCTCTTCACATACGCACAGCACGTGCTGGTTATTTATGGCTTGGTGCATGGCAAACACACTGAACCTAATGGGCTGCATGTTTCATCCACTCCGCTGCTTGTTCAGCGCTCCCCAGCCTTGACATTTTCATAGCTACATTGAAAACAGTGGACCTGGCAGGATTTATTTCATTCTCCATAAATGCCGACAGTCCTGCTCCCAGTGCTGCTGTTGCCACTAGGAAGTGATGAGCAAAGCCCGTGCATTTCCTGAGGTGTTTGCTCACTTTCCCTGTCCTCTTCTTTCCCTGATTATCACTGAAAGCAATGAGCATCACAACTACTTTTGGGCCACTGGTTTACAAACCTCTTGTGCAGATGCTGAAGCACAGACAAGAAGTGAGCCCCTTCTCAAGCTGACACAGCGTTGTGATGCCCAAAGCCACATGGATCAGGCACAATCAAGCACGCAAGTGTTTACCAGCAACGTCAAGAGGGGAAAAAAGCCCTAAAAATAATAGTGTGGAGGGCCACGTTACCTTGTTATACTGCATGTGAGGAACAGACTCTTTAAAAGCAATTTGCATAATTTAGTTTCTCCACTCTGAATAGCAAATTAACAGTTCATTTTACGACTCTACCAATCAACACCTATAGCCCATTAAATTTAACAACAAACTTGCCTTATGAAGGAGGCTGCAGCTGAGTCTCTCAATGAGTCCTCCTTATCACCTTCTTTCTCCTGAATTGAGTATTCCTTTAGTTTATAAACTAGCATTTCTATTTTCTCATTAGCAAGGGGGATGCTAAATTAATTCCAGGTGTTAGCTTGCACACTGGGTACTAAATTCTTAGGTTGGCTCTTTTGGTGTCAATGGGGAACTACCCTTACTGGGACTTTGGTTTTCTGGGACAAATCCAGAGCAGTCCTGGGCTGTTCTCAGCCGCTGCAGTGCAAGTCTCAGCTAACTCAGCCCTGCTCCCCATCACAGCAGGAAAGAGCAGCTCCACTAACCCCATTCTGTTCCCCGTTACTGCAGTATAATCATAGAGTAACTTCACAGGAGGAAAAAAATACTCAAGATGTGCCAACTTCTGCCTCCAGTTATATTCAACATACAAGAACTGAAATACTGCAAGAGCTTATTTTAAAGGTTCATTCTCAGAACCCGCTTCTGAATAAGGGGTCATTTCAGTAAACAGATGAACATGCCGCTAATTGAGGGGAATACCACACCACATGACTTCATTTGCAAAGCCATTTGGAATGAATTATCAATATTTTATAGATACGTTAAGGTGGTAATAAAAGATGCATGATGTAGTGTGTAGGTAGGAAGCCCTTCTGAAAAGGAATGAAGAAATTATAGATAACCTTGACGTGTCAAAGTTATGCGGTTGGAATTGTTAAGAAGGGTTTTCAGATTTTAAGGCATTTTTCAAGCAATAAGAATTCTTTAAAGGAACCATGCAGCATTGTTTAGGCTTAAAATCTGATTTGCCAGTAAGGAAAGTATTTGTATCATCTCAGAGGGATGTATTTCATCTGTGACCTCTTGATAGGCATGTTTTCATGTCAATCCCCACTTCCTCCAAGCATAACTAATAATGCTGTGTCCTTTGCAGAACCTACCCAAAAATATTCACAGAAAATCCTGATTAGCCCATAGACCAGGGCTGAGCGACAGTACAGAGATAAACCCAGCACATACTTGTACTGTTGGGCACTGGTGGAAACACTTGCATTTCCATGAAGTTTCCCTTCGGGTGAGAAAAATTTCTGTGAAGCAGGGTTGATTTACACTGCATGCCACTGAATTAAAGGGAAACCTGTGTAGTTTTTGTTGCTCTCATCCTAATTCCTGCCCCAACCTACTTCTGCTATGAGCAGCATTGTTGTAACAAAGACTACCCATAACTGTGTTTGCAAGAAGGGCTTTACAGAAGTAACCTCCACCTTTACCCTCCAGAGACTGGAAGGAAAAAGCTGGAATCGCTTCCAAAAATTACAGGTCAAAAGGCCACACTGGAGCTAGAGTTAAAAGGAGCTGTAGAATAAAGACTACAACTGCTCAGCTGTGCTCAGGTGAAGGAGGGAGGAAGAGGGGGATTTGGGGAGGAGGCAGAGGTCTGGCTTCCACACTGGAGCCTGCACACATCTCCAGATGGTTGCGGAAGGTCATTTGCAGCATCTCCGTGGTCAGGCAGAGATCTAAAGTCCTATTTTGCTCATGACACAGATGCATTTGCCAGGGTCTTGCATGTGACATCAGCTTTCTATTGTTTAAGCCATATCTCAATCAAACTATGCTAAGTTTCATAGCTTGTATATTGGGATATTTGTATCATTTGTTAGGCATTATATACCCGTGCAAACCTCCTAAAGGTCTACTTCCTCCTTGACCTATGTAAGGATGTCTCGTGGCTTAGGGGAACGTTAAGAGTTGGCACTGTTGTCATTTGGCTAGGCTGGAGTAAGGATAAGTCATGAATCTGTGCAACTTTGTCATGACTTGGAAAAACAAAAGCCTCAAGTTCAGCACCTGTCCTCTCTGCCTTAAACGTGTTATCTTTGAAAGAAATTAAATCTGGTGCACTATCACCTAGAACAGCAAGAACAGTTGCTGCCCTACACTGAAATGAAGTGGCAAAAGAATAGAGTTAAGTGTTCCCACTTGCTCCAAAGTGTTCTGCATTTTCCAAGTTTATGTGAAAGATCCCTACCAATATATTTAACACCTAGTTATATTAAAAAAGTGTTGAGACTTCTGTTTGGGGGAGTAGAACAGGGAATCTGCCTAATGAATCATTTTTAACCTGCACAGAAAAAAAAACTTGCATCCTCCTTCTGTAAGAAGGGGCTTTGGTTACATGAAAAAATTTCTGTGCTGTTAGCATTATAGAACAGATGATGCAAACGAGCACAATTAAGTAAGTCTGTATCAACCAGCGGGGGGCCATGGTAAATACACACCAGACAATTTGTAACAGCACTCATGTTTAAACATTTTCTGGGTCTCAGAGCCCCCAGATTTAATTTAAACAAATATTCACTGCAGTGTATACAAATAAATAAAATGAAAAAGATAGCTCTCAAACTGACAAGGCCCAAATGTGAGATTTTGTGCATACTAAATAATTATTTATGAAGGTAAATAAAATACAGCTGTATCCCTGCATCCCTTCTCTGTAGGCAGGTAGCTATCATTTTTCTTGTCCCCATGATTCTTTTTGTTCTGGGGTAAACAATCCCAAAGGAAAAAATAATGGGAGGAACACTGAATGTATATTGTAATTTTCTGACTAAAATGATTGGCAGCTCAAAAAAAGGATGTATGCAAGGCATGTTCCCCATAATTATTTTTCAGCATCCTTGAGGTAGGTTCCCCCCCCCCCCTTTTTTTTTTTTTTTTTTTTTTTTTTACATATAGGGAGAAAAGGCAACACCCCTGTTGCAGCCTTTAAAAGTCACTATTTACTGGTAATAGCAGAGTGGCAACTGCACTGGGCACCCTTCCAGCCCTGTGGCTGGAATTGTACATTTTTTTCCTGGGGGAGATGTCTTTAAATCCCAAAACATGCTGCTAGAAGGTTCCCTTGGCACAATTAACTACCCTGAATCTGAGCTACAAGAATGAATTGGTAGCAAAGGAGACCCTCTTCCACAAAGCTGGAATAATGCTGACCAGGTATCAAATTCATGCAAAACACACAGCCACCAAAGAGATTAGAAATTGAGTCCTTGAACCAGGAAGAGTGCTGAGGAGCTACACAGGCAGATCACAGCCAAAAGACTCAACCCAAAACAAGATAAATATCCAAAACTGAACAAAAAGTTAAAGCCCAAAGTCTGCTAAAATTGGGCACACCAGCTTTTTGAATGTTTCAGAATTTGTCTGCCAATGTATAAACCCATAATGAGATCGCTCACATGGCTGTACAAAGTCTGTAGTACATGAGCATTTCCTTCCTAAAGACATGTATCAAACAAGGATCCCATCCTGCTGGTTATAGCATAACCACGCGTTGTTCAATACCATCCTTTCCCCTCCAAAGCTCATTTAAAGGACGGCAGAGTGGAATTAAGCAAAAGACTGGGCTTATGTTGTGTTGGTTGACTGAGTTTGCTCAGGATCCTTGATTTCCCACAACCTTAGTGCAACATGTACAGATGCTGGGACAGAGCACATCCAAACTCACTCTGCATTGGCTGTTTTCAAAGTCTTGGGAATGATCAGACAGAATGGGACAGAACTGCGGAAAATTTTAGAGATTTTGTAAAGTTTTTTGAAGGAAAAGCTGAGGTAAGTCTTGCACTTTTTCATATATCCCCATGGAGGAAGTGTGAAAAAACTGGAATACCCCCCAAATCACCCTGTCCTAGGAATTTCAGTCACAAGAAGAGATGCAAGTGCTAGAACAGCAGTCCTCCTCCTTTGCCTGAGGAGCTGAAACTCCTCAGGATATTGTTCCCAGCATCATTTTGCAGACTGAACACATTTGGGGGTGTGTTACAGGATTTGAGGACATGGAAAGGGAAAGGTAGGAATCACAGATCTTGAATTCTTTGGGTTTACTCCATTTGCAGCAAAACACTCAAGAGGAGACTCCATTTCTTAAATACTCTTGAGGAACTCAATTTTCCAGAAAAAAAGATAAGAACTTTCAGCCCATTTTTGGCATACATTTCCTTCTGCCATGGACTTTTCCTAGAGTCCAGATCCTTCTGCAGCTAAAATACCTAATTATAGTAAGAGGTACTTGCAATACAGGTTATTTTGATAGACGTAATACCCAAAACTAAGCTTTTTAACCATCTGTTCATCTCTAAAACTTGAAAGCAAAGAGAACATATTTCACTACTACGTCAGTGAAAAGTAAGATAAATGCTATTTAAATGCATGTACAGCATATGTTCTTTCATCTATACCAAATTCATCTGTAATACTTTACTCTTTTTACTGGAGACACAGATCAGTGGGAAAGAGCAAAGAACATCCTCCCCTGCAAACAACCCTCTCCCCAAAGCCTAGTTTTCTGAGCACAGGTAGTTTAGGGGAGCCTGGAAGGATATTGAAACTGCAAATAGGACTTGACAATAGAAATTCCACTAATCTATTTCTCTCCACAGTTCTCCCTCCCAGTAGTTCTTAAGAAATAGCTTCAGTGACATGGACTATGTGGAGCTGGACAGAAGAGGACCTCTTTAACAGCTTTATCCTAAGATGAAAGGTGTTATCCACCCAAAAGGGCAACAGGAAATTTGTATTACCAGCAAATTCCCCAGTGTCCACCAGTTTGTTGTTAGAAAACAGAAGAGAAGCTCACAGATGTCTCTGCAGAACTATTAAGTTTTTCACCAGAGCTTTTCTGATGTCCTACCAAGCATGAGCCCAGGACACTCATTACAAAAGAGGGCTACAAAGCACAGATCAATTCCTTACACATGAGATGGCAACTCTTGCCTAGACAAAACAGTAGGTATTAGGAACCCAAAACGCATTTGAGACTGGGTTTTATATCTGTCTGGTGTACCTTTCCTTCCCCTGATACCCAGCAGAGGCAGCATGCTAGTTCTGCTTCTGATGGAGTCTGTTATGTGAAGTGGGTGCTCAGAAATAGTTGCTTTTCCTCAGTTTCAAAGTCTTTGTAGACCTCTAGCTGAATGAGCTATGCATGACTACCTGTGTGCTTCCAGGGGGTACAGATCCAGATTCACCAGGGGCTCTGGAGGAGCTAAGTGTTGCATTAGCTGGGGACACGGCAGGAAAGTCCTGCAAAACACACTTAATTGGTTTATCTGGGAAATTGATCTCTAAGCTATATCACTATGGGTTTCCTGAAGCATTAGCATCCCAAATCACTTGTCAGTTTTGAACCTATATGTTGATAGGATGAAGGAATTTCATTACTGCCACTGTAGGGAAGCAAAAATTTTTGAGTCCTGATCATTATTTCTCCAAATCTGCAGGCTCATAACCTGTATATAATAGCTCTGCTAACACTTTTAAAAACAGAATGTGTCAAGATCTGCACATGCTGTTTGGAAATGCTTCAGTCTCTGGTTTGAGGAATACTCTGCTTTTAGTTTTTTGGCATGATCCCTCTTCTCAGGCTGCTCCTCTGATCTCAACCACATGCAGAGTCTGGTTACTCCTGAGCCAGCCTCATCACTTCCACCTTAAGAACAAACCCCAGGAAAGAACCTGAAAAGATGCTCCTACTCATCTCAGCGAGATGTCCAGCTGGACTACAGGAATCATTGGGTCAGGTTGGCTTCATTACTTCAGTTGGCTTGCATTAACATTAAAAAACTCAAAAATAAATGCAAGCAATCAGAATTTGTCTGTTGTATCTGAAAGAATTGCAGAAAGTAAATACAGGGCAGATAGGGACTCACAAGAAATAACTGTGTTTTTTTTTTTTGTTTTAAGAGTTTTTCTTAGAAGAAATGTAATGTTATTATGTATTTCTAGCTTCACTTCCCATCTGTTCACCTCCCAAAGTGACATTTAAGAGAACTGAGTTTTACTGTGCTAGAGGCATCAGCAGCACTGGGTTGAGTGGATCAGATTCCAGACTGACTCTAAAGCTACTCAAACCTTGCCTAAAGCTCAGCTCTTATTTGTTTTTCTGTAACAGAGGTGTCTTGATCTCCAGAAATGCTGGCATCTGCCCTTTTCTTGTTTGCATCTTTTTCACTCCATTTTTGAGAGTTTTTTCCCCCCCTTTTCTATGGCTTGGGAGAAATGTTAAAGTCTGTAATTAACCCCTCTGTGTACTTGAAAGCATTTGTGTGAGCTGGAGTGTTCCTCTAGGAAACCAAAGGAAAGCAGCATGGTTTAGTGAATAGGTGCTTGGTTGGAAAACCTGGAGATTCAGTGCCGGTACTGCCTTTGCCATATCAGTTTTCCTCCTCTATAAAATGAGAGGAATTCTGTACCTTCTTTGGAAAGCTTTTGTGACCAGAGGTCATTGCAGAAACTCAACTTCTGAGTTTTGCTGCATGCATGCCTCCGAATCCTACAATTGCCTCTGCAAAGGTTTGGTTTATGGACTAATGATACAATTAGCAAGAGTAGAGAGAAAAAAAGGAAGCACCCACCCACTCTGCTTCTGTCTCTTCTTCTGTCTCCCAAAGTGGCAGGGCTCTGGCAACATTTTATAGATCTGTAATTTCCAGGAAGTTTACATACCATGAAAATAGAAGTGATAAAATATGCAGTTTAATTGCAAAAAAGTACTAATCTCACTAATGTGATAGATTAAAACTGTAAATGTCTGAGCCTCCAAGGTGGTTACACAAATTTTAAATAAATTTTCCTTTCAAGTGTCTCTAACCAAACTCATTTTATGCTATTCTAGACCTTACAATTGACTATTTGTTTTA
Organism: Tinamus guttatus; assembly: GCF_059628265.1. Taxonomy (NCBI): domain Eukaryota; kingdom Metazoa; phylum Chordata; class Aves; order Tinamiformes; family Tinamidae; genus Tinamus; species Tinamus guttatus. Next base: position 672,032 of record NW_028288831.1, read on the forward strand.
TTTTTATGAATTACATTCTACATATAATATTGTCACAAGAGATTCTCTTACTCTGTGGATCCCTTTCGTTAGGCAGGATTTCTGTTAGTTTCTCTCAGAATTTTTGTCACACTAGACTGCTTTGGTGGCTACAAGCACTATCATGTCACACCGGGTTGTGTTAATAGCTCAAGCTGTAATTTACCCTTTGTGCAGAGGGCCAGTAGAAGGACTCAATATGCTGAAAATCTGCTGAAATACCCTCTACTGAGGGCATAGTACCAGCTGGAAGACTTCAGCCTTGCTCCTGTAAGATGCTGGTGACCCAACTCACCTCCCTTCCCCCAGACACTTCTCTCTCAAGACAGGACAGGACATAATTCTCCTCATCTTTTTGTACAGATCCTGACAAAAGTGGTCCTCAGACCATGTTTTAATACATATTGATAAGGAATTTATGAACAAATGCTAGATAAATATATGGCCATAAAAGTTAATTCCATTCCCAGAAAATATTTGGCAGACTAGTTCAGTATTGGGAACTCAGCACTAAGATTTTGGTAGTTTTTCTGGAATATTGGTTAAACAGTTACTGTTCAAGGTCCTTTTTCTCCAGAGTAACTCTACTATGGACCTCCTTAGACATGTGCTGTCTGATTCTTCTGAGCACAAAAAACTTTTGGCAAGTCCAATGCAAATATTTAACAGAGTTTGAGGTGGAGAGAAGACTTGGCTATTAATCCTCAATAACATCTCAGAATAAGGTGCAGGTTACGCTAGATAAGACCCTTTGATCAGCTACTGGCTCAAGGAACAAGCCCATGGAGCAGGCAAGGGTACCCCTTGACACTGGCTCAGGTCAAGGTTTTGTGCAAGCAGCACAGCACAAACCAGCTCCTGGGGAAAACCTGGGGTCCTGGAGATGACAGGAAAGGGATAGAGCTGGAAAAAAGCAGGAAGAGAAACCTGCAGCAGCTAGAAGGATGCACTGTGGCTCCAAGCTTATCATTAGCACAACTGACATTAGAGGACACCACTTCCTATGGTGTTCCATGAGCAAGGACCATTTCTTCTCAGAAAGTATCTTTCCTTTGATTTTGTCCTGAATGTCCCTATCACTACAATTCCTCAATTTCTAACAAAACTTTCAGACCCTACCAGCCCCCCTGCACATGATGTACTTTGTGTCCACAACTAGGACATGCTGTACTGCTTGGAGAATTAACTTAGGGGCCTGAGAGTCCTCCACACATCCCAGATCCACTGTGTGTTCATTCTATTTTAATGCTTGCAAAGAGGAGAGGACAAAAAAAATCTAAACATCATTTTGCAAATGTTAAGCTATTAAACTAGCAAATGATTTGAGACAAGAGTAAGTATACAGGGTCAGCTTCTCTTTCAAACTCTTCTAGGGTACATTATGTGTAGCGTGCTTCATGCAAATACCATGGCCTTGAGGTTTTTCCTTGTGGCTTTGTTCATTCTCTCATTTCTGCAAGGAGGCAGGAGGAATAAATAGATGTTTTTATCACCACTTTTTTGCTTTCAGAAAGTTCACATATTGCATTTTTGACATTATGTAAATTAAAAATCACCATGGCATTACCTGAAATAAACTATTATATCACTCCTTTCACGCTGCTCTAGTTAAGATACTGTCAGCACTTCCATTACTAGCCCTTATTTCAAGGAGTTTCAAACTTGGTGATGGAAAGGTAGGGAAAAATATTTTTGATGGAAATTTATAACAACTTGCCAGCCTGGGGAAGAACTTCATTTTCTTCATATTTAAGAAAAATCTCTGAAACCAAAAGACTTATGTCTGTTTTATTATTCCAATGCAATGAGATGACTCACCTTCGGAAAGTGTGGACATATAGCCTTACCCAAGACATTCTGAGTACTGAAGACTCAGCTGGGAAATTTTACGGAAGTTTGCAGGAACTTTTAGATCTAGAAACAGGCCACAGTGTGGAAGAGTGATCCATTTACAGTAATACATTTTCTACAGAATTAGCCCATTAGTTCAAATGAAGCTGTCTGAAGCTCTGATTAGCAGTATAGATCAATGTTTGTGTTAAGATTTGAGCTGCCCCAGAAAACTGTGTCATTACTCCGCCTGGTTTTGATCCTATGGACACTCACTAGGCAACTGTGGGTCAACCACCTATTGCCATGTCTGTGTTCTTCCAACTCCAGGGGTTGGGGCAAGCTTATCCCCCTCACTGCCTCATTCTGACTGAGCACAGATTTGCACAGGACCTCTGCCAGAGAGCAGGACCCTGAGGTTTCCATTACTCTGCCATGCTTGCAGATGTATGTATGTATATTTACACATAACAGGTAAAGTAATTTTCCATTTTCAGAAACAGTTCTGCAAAGAAGAGTAGGTTTGTTCTGTGCCAAGCAGGACAAGGAGTAATGGACTGAAATTACAACCAGGAGATTCAGCCAGGGCATTCAGATAAACTTCCTAATGGAAGCAAGAGAAGGCATCCCAAGGGGGCCTGGAGAATCCCCACTCAGGGAAGCTTTGCGCACAGCTTAGACAAATGCCTAACAGAAGCAACCACTGGGATACTCCTGGGGTAGGAAATTATATCTTAATTTCCTGTGGAATCCCATTTCCTATAGTACTTTGGAAAGCCTTAAAAAAAAAAAACACCAGAATGCCCACTTTGACAGCTTAGAGGCTATTCTGTATTCCTCTGTGCAATTGCTCAGGCTGGGATGCTGCACTCAGGCTGGCTCTTCTAGATCCACATGCAAAAGCCATTAGTGGTTCAAACCCACAGCCACCTCCTAGGCTGATCTCCAAACCCTCCCTGGGAAGCAGTGCCTGGGGACAGGCTTTGTAGGGGTACTCTCAACAGCTCCTGCCTGGGGATACAACAAACTTCGGTGAGACAGCACTAGGAGTCATAGGAAACTTTTTTGTTATTAATAAAGCCTTTAGCAGGTGAAATAGAGACACTCACCACTAACTGTGGCAAGGATTTCTGCCGACTCACTGCTAATGCATCTGCATTCCCTGTTGGCAAGGGGATGAGAGCCCAATTTGTGAGCCGTAGGAAATTTTGCAGGCAAAACGAAAACAGCCAATTTCGAGCTTTGTTTAGAAATATTTGCCATGCTTCCTGCTGCTGCAAGGAACTAGGAGTGGGGGGAAAAAACCCAAACAAGAATTCAGTTAGCTGCTTCTGAGGCATTCATTTTTTTTCATCTGTGGTATGTACATGCAAAAAAAAAATAAAATAAAAACACAAATCAAAAACTTCAAGGTATAAAACTGGTATGAACCACAAAGGGGAAATGCCCCCATGAATTGCAACCGCAGGGAGCCAAAAGGCACAAAGGAAAAGCCAAAGCTTTCCCTGGCTGATGCTTTGCTCTGCAAGCGGTTCTTCCCCATGCACATCCTTTGCCTGGCCTGTCTCAGCCTAAGCCCTAACCCAGCCCCTGTGTCCCTGCCTTTCCTCACTTCTCCCTTGAGAGACTAAGCTGACTTCTCTTGATTTTCAGCTCTGAAGGACCACAGAGTGCCTGGGGGTCTGGCTGGACACTGTTCATAAGCATACTTTGAGATAGAAGAGGCTATTTGAAGTTTAAAGTTAAATGGAATGGGTGGGATACAGCTCTCATTTGGCATGGAAAAGCTGGACAGCCAAGGAGGCATCTTGTGCCTCATGGCTGGCGTATGCATATCATATCTGGCATTGCTTATAGATAGCTCATGCAAAGAGCCATACCTTTTAAAGGATTTCAGGTGAGATTCTCTATGTCTGGGCATCCCAAGGCCTTTGATTCTATGCATTACCCTTAAAGCCCAATGAGTAAAGCAGATATTTTCTTCTCCCAGCACAAAACACCTGCCTTACATGCACAGCCCCTTGCAAGAGGGGAACCCACCATTCAGAACCACAACCACAATTAGGTTCTTGCTCCTTTGAGCATTTTACATAGATTTGCTGTTCAGATTATGACTATTTTTCATCATCTTTCCTCCTTTTCCTATTATCTTTGGCTATAATGCTGGTAAGTCCAGGGAGACACAAAAGGGACTCTTTTTAAAACATATATGTATATAAGCACATATAGATTTTTCTTTTTCCATGTTTCCCTTAATCATATCTTGAATTAATGCAGGGCTTGTTCATTCGAAGCTCTCATTACCCTCTTAATTAACTGTGCACAGATGGAAAAAGTCGGAACTGCTTCACTTGAGTTGTTCTGCTAGTTTTAAAATGAGATGGCAGATGGAGGACAAGGCAGAAAGGGCTCAGCTCAGAGGTAGGAGACAAGTTTTCAAGCTGTCACAGAAACGTCAACAAACGCTCCATCTGTTTATGAGGCGTACCAGGCAGAGGCAGCTTTAAGTGCCATCCATAGACATGAGTTCAAAGAATTCCAAACAATTATCAGAAAAATGAAAGTTGCATTTTTGGTTTCAGATTTACCAGGATATTGCCAACTAGTATTGCTGACACGGGATTCAATAGCAAGCCAGCACGCAGCTCATGGCAACACTCTCAGCATGGCCACAGCTAGGATGAGCTCAGGATCCTCAGGGAGGGTGTTTGTTTGCTAAGACAGACATCTCTATATCTCTGGATATGAGCCTCAAAAAAAAAACACCAAAAGATGCTCCCAGAGGCCCTGAAGCAAGTGAATCTCCCGAGACTGCTGTATTATCCTCAAGGAAACTGCTAGGAACCCATTCCCCAGGAACCTGAGCTCACAAAAAGAAAAGTCCTTGGCTGAGGATCCTCAGATTAAAGCCCATGCCTGGCTGTACCTGTGCATATCCGCTGGGATCAGGTTTACAGAAGTTTTCTATATATAAAGCACAGGATCCAAAGAAAAGTTTGGAAAGTATGAGCAACCAAGTGCAACTGAAACCATGTATACAGGGCAATGCAAATAGGAAAACTTCAGGCTTTTGCTTCCACAAAAATTGCCTTGCTGAAACTGCTCCAACGGGTTGTGAAATTGTAGTCCTGTCAAAAGCAACACATACATGCTTATCTTGAAGCTATAGCATTACCTTGAATGCTATAGCATTACCATGTCATGGATATAGGTAATATAGGGTATTGTAATAGGGCGTTGGATATTTAAATAACTTCAGAAGCAAAAGACCACTTATTTCCTAATACAGAAGCCAACTTGTGTAAGCAATGTGCATCTGCATCTAGGCCTCACTGGCTTATATATGCTTAGCATAGAGTTATTTGAAGCTGAATAGCAGACTTGGTTTCCACATAGTTAAGAAAGAAAAAGTAACACATACCCCCCCAAAAACAGTTCTGCACAGATTTTTAGGAGGTACCTGCTAATTCTTTTTCCTCGGTAAGTCATGGACAACACTGTTCAGTGATAAGACATCCAAACTACAAAATTGAAGTTTATACAACTTCAGATAAGTCTGCATCTGCCTCAGGTACAACACTTTTTGTGCTGCTCTCTTCCTCTCAATTTTCTTTTAAATATGATGGATTATTTCCAACAACACACAAAAAAAAAAATCACATGGCAAACAGTTAAAAAGATTATTCCTGGTAAAAACCTCAATGGCAGGTTTTCTCTTGATACAGATGAAACCCCAGTCCCCTTCTGCAGCTCATCTTTAGCTCACCAGAGAGCCACATTTTGAAATTAATTTTGCTTAGAACCAGCTGGACCTTTAGACATTTTTAAAGCCAACTGCAATGGGTATACATATCCATGAAGTACATGTGTGAACGCATTGAGCATTATTTACTGGTTGAAAGAAGACTACAGTCAGGCTATCTGGTCCTGGTCATAGCTATGTCAAAACATGCTCTGCAATTTTGGACAATTATATGTTGCCTCTGTCTGGGCTTTATTTCAACTAAAATATATATATATATATAGACATTCAAGTTTCTCTAGTCACTGCACTTCATTTTACATTGTGGAGCTGGCTTGGCACCCTTGAATTGGGTTACTTTTGAATGAAGCATGCTCCTAATGGACTTTGAACACTGAGGAACACTCAGCTGTGTGCCTAAACTAGGGAAAAGCCAAAGTAACTCCCCTAAAATGCTTATGGACTGGACACCAGGACCTGAGCACCAACTGCCTTGTTCTGCACATTCATTTAGAAGAACACACTGCTTTCTGGTATAGACACTGCTCTACTCAGCTTTATTTAGCCCTTCCTTGTTCAGCTGGCAGGACATTGTTCCTAAGCATGCTTTGAGATAAAAGGGGCTACCTACAGCAAAAAATTAAGTAGAATCAGTGAGATGCATCTCACTTGGTATGGAGAATCTGGACAGCCACAGACATCTTGTTTCACATGGGTGGAGTACATGTGTCATGTCTGGTGTTGCTCATAAGTGGAGAGGCCAGAATTAAACCTATTCCTCTAAGCTACTCAAGGGCTTTCAGCAGGGTGTGAAGACACACATGCCCAAGGGGAAACCCGCATCTCAGCTTTGCCTTCGGTGCTATTTTTATTCTGTATGCCTGAGCCCCTAAACACTGTCAAGCCCACCAAACGATGCTCAGGCTGTAGAGCTAAGGGCTACTGGGAATAAAGAGCATACCAGGCTATAAGGCTTTGTCAAGAGCAGGCCACCACATGTGACATTAGGACACTACAACTGCCTGCAGCTCATCAGAGAGAAACTCAGAGGTGTCCAAGGCCCTGCCAGAAAAAGGCTATGAAAATATTTTTTTCCCCCCAACTGCTGCCTAGTAAGCTTAAAAGGCACAAACCTCAAAGATTTTTCTGTAGGAAAAAAGGAAGAAAGCAGTAAAGCAAAAAAGTACGAGTAGCAGAAGCTAATCACTGTTCATGCTCTCAGGCTGACAGGACAGCATCGTTCCCACCGGCTTCTTATCAGAGCATCAGCTCCCTCAAGGTCACAGATGAGGGTAATTACATTGATAGGCACAGTTCATGCTCATTTGTAGTTAGGTATGTCAGCTCCTCATTTTCTGCTTTGAATATGGGAACAGCATCCTCATTGCATAGCACCTACAGCTTGCATTTCAAAGGCACAGCATGCAGTTGTGGCATACCTGAAGTCATAAAGTGCTTCATGTGGGCCCTAAGTAAGGGCATAAGTATAAATGTCTTCTTGTGGAGTCATTAGTTAAAAACCTATGATCCAAACACACAAATTAGTATCTGCTGTAAGAGTCCTTTCCCATCCTGTCAAAAAGTCCTGAAGCACTCTGGAAACATCAGCAATGGTTAAGAGGGACACATTCACGTCTTGGGAATCCTGCAATGAGGTGGGAGATGAACCAGTCCAGGATACTTGATCTTAGGTTGCTTTTGTTCTCAGTAGTTTCCCCACACAGTTCAAGAATTGCTCTGTGAACAGAAGTGGCCTAGACTATGCAATATCAGGCACTATAGTCCATGGGCATATAACAGTCCTGCAGGCAATTCTCCTTGCCTCTTGGAACACTTCCTTAGTCTTTACAAGCCCTCAAACTTAGCAAACGTCCCCTCCAAGGATGCTCCCTGCAGAAGGCATCTAAAATTCATCCAAATAAACCTACTGCCAGACAGACTGCCCCCAAAGTCCTTCTGCAACATGGCCAGGCCAGAGGTCACTGCCAGGAAGAGTCCCTGAAGCTGCTGGGTTAAGAGTTTCCTTTATGAGCAAGCAGAGAACAGTTTCAATTTTAGAATATTCACACCCCACCTTTCACTCCCATGCTTTTTTTCTCTTTTCTAAAAGATGTACTTAAATCATCTCCATGAATAATAAGGATGCTCACCAACCCAATTTAAGACAATTTCCATTTCAGTCCCAATATCATCCTCAAACATACTTTTCCCTTTGTCTGTGGAATGGCCTGTTCTGCACAGCACCTTAAATAGAAAGTGCTATGCTAGCTAAATGCTGCCTTTCAACTATTACAATAAATATCTGACAGTGAAGAAAATAAGAAAAGAGGCAGGCGGGGACTGAGCTGCCTTGTCATATACTAGTAACTCGGCACTGAAAGCTTTGTCAGTCCATTAGCTGCTGTTAATTTCCTTGTTCTTCATGACAAAGGTGGCCATAATTGGTGAAGCTGCTGGAAATATCACATAAATGGGGTGATTCACACTCAGAACTGTCACTGTAATAAAATCCCATTTAGGAAAAGTCCCCTTCACCCAAGGAAGGGAAGGAAGCCCCAGAGCCTGCCCTCCTCCTGTTTTCTCTTGTTGGAATGCACAACCTGTCAGCATCAAACAGGAGCATAGATCTGTCCATCTTTGAAGAGTGCTCATAATTTGAAAAGGGACATCAAGTCTGATGGCCCATAATCAGCTCAGACAGTTTTTTATTATTATTTTGCAGGACTTTGCAGACTGGACAAAAGCCAGGAAACAGATAATAAAAAAGAACATAAAATTCTGGCCATTACAGACAATTTTAGCATGTGTGTGCAGGCATGTATGTAGTTGAGAAAACAGACATGAAGAGAAATATGCAGAGGTGAACTGGGGAGAAATAACACAGGGTCAAGTTGTTCATCCCATAGGCGCTCTCCGTTGCCAGAGCTCTGTAGAGCTGAGCTGAGACCCCTGCTTCACCAGGGACTTGGGAAATGCTGAGGAAACCTTCACTGAAGTGGGGGTGGCACTTTTAAATGGATTCAAACTATCCACAGCTGGAACAAAGGTTCTGAAGAAGAGTGTTTATTTTTTTCAATGCAGTTCAATACCCATATGGAAAAAAGATCTGGTTTACTTTTGGACAAATCCTAATCTGCTTGGGTATGATCACGGATGTTAGCAAGTTTTGTTGGAGTTCCCAGAGTTGTTAAAACAGAGTTGGATTTCCTTCAGGAATTTTTGAAAGTGAAATCTTTATTATATTTGAATCAAATTGAGAAAGAAGGGGAGAAGAGCAGGGATAGGATTTCCCCTGGGCTATCAGCCGTTGCTCTACTCATAATCAATAGGCCTCTATTCATTTCACAAAGCTGCAAACTGTTTGCTATGCACCAGGGTTGCCTAATGTGAATTTCCGCCCAGAATTCTGCCCCCAAAATTACTTGCATAGTGTTTTTTTTTTTAGCTTTTCCATTGAGACAGTTTCTACTAAATTAATTAGGAGTGTTTGATTCACATATGGAGCTTAAACTCAGTTAGGTGCTTGACAACTGAGGCATAAGCAACTTGGGACTCTTCCATGCTCACAGCCTAGATTCTTAATAACCCAAGGAAGTTACTAAGATATCCATCCCCTCAGGCACATCAGGGCTGCTGAGCAGAAATATGTAGCTGATTCGTAGGTAGCTGCTCATTTACGTATCTTTGATCAATTCTCAAGATGAACAGCTCATTAATACATTCCCAATAATCAGGAGGGACAAGTACATCCACCTTCAAATATTTTCTGCAGATCAAATAGGGGATTTCAAACAGGGCATTTCAATATGCCAAAAAGGACTCTGGCCATGATAACACAATGTGTGGGCAGAAGCCCAGGTACACATCCAGCTTCCCACTTCACTTCTGCCCAAAGTGTAAGATCCTGTAGGATCCCTAAGTGTAGCTCCAGTTCTTCCTGAAAGGATAACTAGGGTGATGTAGGGTAGAGAGGATGGCTTTTCACCTTCCAACTCTGGACTGGCTAGTTGATACCTGGCATTGAAATGGCTGATTTTGAGTGCTCTGCACCAGTGCTTCCTAAAATATTTACTCAGTGTCCACTGGAGCAGTTTGCAAAGCCATCAGCAATCACTCTAATCTTCCTGAACAACCTGAGTGAACAGGGAAATGAAAGACTTCAGCAAAGTCTTCAAATAGCTGGAGAGATTAATCTCTTCAAGTGTAAACACTTCTTGACTCAGCAGTGAGTTGGGGTGGGGAATATGAGGCTGGTCTCATTTATTTATTTAAAAAATAATACTCAAATTGCCAGTTTTCCCTAGTTAATTTTCACAAAAGAAAAAACACACTCCTGCAATGATATGGTAGGAAAACCTAGAGTCAAGGAAAAAGCTAACCTGCAGACCTGTAATCTTAGAGAAGGGCAGTACATTCGTTAGCTTTCTGCTCAAGCACACATTTCCTGAAGGAATGAAAAGTTCTCCTGGAAAACCAAGCATGCAGGGCAAGGTTTCTCAGTGATCTCTAGAAGCCTTTTTACCCTCCTGCTCAGCTAGGTAGTTTTGTAGATGATATATGGACAGGCTTTTCTAGGCTACAGTAGGAAAGAATTGATGAGGAACATGCTACCCTTTGGCTACATGAGTCCAGCCAACAACAATTCAGTCAACCTCCAGAAGTTTGTATCATTACTTTCTTCAAAAAACACTGGCTCATGTCAGCCTTGTCCATCTCCCAAGAGCCTGGAGCTTTCTTCTGAACCAGAAGTGGTCCTAAACACTGCAGCACAGGTTCAGGCAGATGAATGACTTGAGCTCAAGACAAACCATCCAGTTCAGCAGTACATTTCCATATATAGCCATAACAGCTTGAGTAGATCCAAAGCATGCATTACAAAATTGATCAAGTGCTTGATCATTAATATTACTGTCTAGGGGATATTGCATGACCAAAGCAACACACTCCTACATTTGCAACTTGATAGAACACAGTAAATTAAGACACAAAGGGGGACAGAGTACTCCAGAAAATGTTTTGAACAGCTCAGACTGCTGAGCGTTGCCTATACAGAATCAACATGAATGTCAAGTGCTCTGGTAGGCAATACCCTGACTTGAGACCTCCAACATGGTACTAACAGGTAGACTCAGCCATTCCAATAGCTAGATGAAGCCAAAGAAAGCAGAAATCTAGTTGGAAAACAAGCACAGGTTCTGAAGATTAAGGTTTTTTTTTTTTTTTTTTTTTTTTTTTAAAGCTAATGAGCAGATACTAAAACAGAGGAAGAGAAAAAGAAGTCAGATGGACAGGAGTCTTGACAGTAACTGGTAACAAGGACAAGGATTATGCTCCTGTTTAAGAGCCACAGCAAAAACAGACAGTAAAGGAAAAAAAAAAATCTGTCTTTTGCAGAGTTATTGACCTCTCTTCCACAAAACCTCCTCCTTTCTGCCAAAGTACCGGCAACACTGTACTGCATTTGTGTATGCTTCACAAATTGTTATGTCCTTATGAAAATCTAAGTCAAAATGTCACACCCAGAATAACCCCACTTCTCATCAGGGGAGGATGACATAATCACATGAAACATAAGCAGGCGCCACATCTGTCAGTAATGTTGTAATTTTGTTTCTTAGGATTGTTCTAGAATATTTGTTATTTTATTACACCCTTCTCCTTTGCAAGAAGTATTTATCATCACAAGCAATCTTGGTGCTGTGTCACTGATAGTCTGTACCACTTTTGTCTCTTTAAGAGTGCACACAAAACCAATTCCCCAAACATTTAGTAATTGAACCATCCTTATCCAGTAGTATTTTCTCCTTTTGACAATCTGCAAGGATAAGATATAACCTCTGAGTTTTATTCATTTCCACCCCTTATCCCCCCATATTAAAAGGGAATTGCAATTCAGTTCTACTGAAAAGTGCCAGATTAGGAGTAGAGTGATGGATGATACTCTATAAAACAGGTAACAGCATAAAACCATCTCTCCCCTTCTACCATGCAGGCAGCAGAACATACAAGAACCTACAGGCACTCTTTAAATAGTTTGGCTTTTCTACTTGTTTTGTCTTTTACAGTATTCCTTTAACATAAGCCAAGCATAGCTTTAGGATACAGGTAAGTAGAAGGAACATAAAATCATAGAATAATTTAGGTCAGAAGGGACCTCTTCAGATCACACATCCAACCCCTGGCTCAAAGCAAGGACAACTTCAAAGTTACATTAGGTAAGCTGACAACAGTGATTATTTAGGACCCCTGTGGTCTACTTGCATAAAGGCAGCTCAGGCTGACTTGGTTTATCCTGCCCTCAGTCTTGCTCAAGTCAGACCAACTCCTTATCCCAGGGGACTGTATCTTCTCACAGGCCTAAATACACACTCTCAAGTCCAAAAGAGAACTATTTACTGCATTTCCCAAAGGACTTTTCAAGTTCAGGCAACTGTTTCAGAGCAGAGGATAACAGAGGAAGGAAGACTCTCGCATCCAAAGTCAGTAGGCAAAGCTAGACTACAACTGAGGCCTCACACAGCATCTCTCAGGCTGCCACCAGCGGAGCATATATCCTTAATCCATAATCAGCTAGCAATTCCCAGCTCCATAAAGCACCTGTATTACATAAGAGAGAATCTTTCTATCAACTAACACACTTTCCAGTAAAAAATTGCAGAAATAACCATTATGTCTTACCTGGTTATAGGTCACCACCAGCTCAGAACAGACAGGACCCAGGCACTCCCAGGTGGAAGAGCTCTGCAGCCAACTACAAAGCTCCTCTTTAGAGCTGCCAAGGCTTGGTGCCTCCCCCTTTATAGGGAAGAGGCTAATCTAATTAGCACCTGAAAACACCAGAAATGAGGTCACTTGCTTCCTGTGTAAAGCTTAATTTTGTATAATTTATTTTTACATTTTCTAATTGAATGAATATTAATTAACTGGAGTTTAATGCAGAAGATGAAGACATTAAACTCTCATTAACAAACACTGAATCCTATTCATCCCCAAACATTTCACATCTGCAGTATTAAGTTATCAAAGGAAAAAAAAAACTGCTGTGATTTATTTCGTTTTCCGGTGGAAAAGGGGAGGCAATGAATCTGCTTTATCAGCTAATTATCTGCAGTGTGACACATGGCTTCCTCAAGCACCCGGAGATGGGACATGGGATCCCAGGAGGCACCGGCGTGCAAAAGCTGCTTTATTTCCTTGCATGCAGTGCCAGCAGGAGAGATTTGCACAACCTAGAGCAGGGGGATGGAAGCAAACGTGTGTGAAAACCCCCTGAGCGGGGTGGTAGAAATGCACACAGCATCTGAGCATGAGTGTGGAACAGCCCTGTCAAAGCCAAGGGATGGACCTGAGAAGAGAGTCGATCCTTCTGGGCTTAGCCTGGGCTATCCGAACTCAACACTTTATTTATTAGGGCTGCAACCACAAGTTCAGGTGGACACCGTGGCACTGCGACCCCTTCGTGGCTCACCCGTGTGTTAGTCACAAGGGTTGTTTCTTCTCCAGCATGACATGGGTGACAAAGGGCACTGACTCTCTTCCATGTGCCCAAGATTCCTCTACCTGCTAAATCTGCAGCCGTTCGTAGCAAGATTGTGGCTGGTCCGGGCAGCGCTCCCAAGCAGAGAAAGCTCTAAATGAGTCAGGAAGGAGGCCAGGCTGTTAGCAGGGACTCCCGCGGCTCTCCAGCAATCCCCCTGCCTTCCTGTGAAGGGAGACGTGTCAGATGCTTCACCGGTTCAATTTGCTTTAAATATAAACACAGGGAGATGTCACTCTGCTTCCGAAAATGGAGCATCACTAGAATATACTAAAAGTATCCCCCAAAGTTATCTAGTGATTTTAAAGTATTTCTTTCTTGTCGTGTCATTTATAGTTTAATTAGTGGCAGGTTGTCAAGCAATAACTATAATCTATAGATTTATGCACTGGAGAAAAATAGCTACTTCATTCTTAAAGCTACAGAGCAGTTTCATTTTGGTCCCCTCGAGCTTGTGGTTGATGGTGTTGCTATCTGCTGATAGCTCCCTAGAGTGTCACCTGTCCCTTTAAACATGTTGATATAAATTAAATAGCACATCTTCAACACATTTTTTTTTCTTATTTACTGCATGTTTTACATTTCAATAGCTTTTTCATTTTTTTTTTCTAATAGAAATCTTTTCTGAATATGAAACATGGATTTGTAGCTGAAAATAAACGGTATATTATCAGGGGTAAGAATAATCAACTATAAATTGTGAAAATAGCCTAGAGAAGTAAATCTGAGAACCTAAAACTAGAAGTGATGGGGGAAACACTGAAACGCTTAGGGAGAACAACAACTAAGATGGTGAAATCTGTTTCATATCAACAGCAGCAGACTCACAGGAAAAAAAAAAAAAAAAGAAACCTAGAAATTTGGCAAAAAACAAAGCAAAGGAAGTCCAGCCACGGCACCCTGGAAATATACATCAATTGAAGCAGAAAATTGAGCTGTTGATAACAAATAAGAAACTAGCACCCACACAATAACAGACTGTGACATCTGGGAACCTGCAAATGCAGAATTCCTCCAGATTTACTGACATAACTATCTGGTGTCAAACTCAAACAATAGGGATCAGAAATACAACCAGAAAAAGAATTCATGGTGAGAACAGGGAGATGGAGCTGACAGCTGTGATGGGACCAAAGCTGGACTTGTCATAGGGTGGACTTAACTGCACCTTTTCCTTAATGTGAACATAACAAGGAAACCAAAGGGGCTTTTAAACACTGAAGTTCTATTTGAACCCAACCTGGATTTGTTTTGTGTTTTTTTTTTTGGAATGGAGAAGCTCTGATTTATTGCAGCTTAAAACAGGTTGAAAATGGTCTGTCTCCAGGTGGGCTCTCACTCCTAGGAGCTAATCTAACTGCACTTGCACATCCCTAAGTCCCCAGAAGAGCCTTGGCAGCATGCGGGTGTCCCTAGGAGCGTTCACCTTTCTGTCCCCCAAACCAGGATGCTGCAGCAGGAGCTGCCCAGCCATTCGCTTCTCACAAGGCAAAACAGAGAGCATGCAAAAAAACAGAAAAAAAAAAATCCAGCAACCGTCTGGTGTGTCTGAACAGCATCGCACCTAGGAAATCCAATAGTTACCGATTTCTGTAGCTAGCCAAGTGCGAGCAGTGTAATGGATGCAGGGAAGGGAGACAGATGGTTGGTACCCAAGAGCTCAGCATGGATGTAGGGGAATCTGCTCTCGCATTGTAGTTCTGCAGGGGATATTGCAGGTGGTTTAGGGGATGGGCTGGGAACTCTTGGGGAGAGCCATGTTATATGAGGGGTCGTGGAGCGCGCGTGGGGATGGATCTGGGGTCAGCTCACCATAGCCAGGAGCGCTGCTGGCTCAGACTCACACGTTGTGTATGGCTGCAGATGAGCGAGGTGCCTTCTCCTGTCCTTCAAAATTGCTCTGAGGACAGAACAGTTACTAGAGGTGGTCAGACATTTTACATCATGGCCTTTTTGACGAAAATGGCATTTGTCGAAGTTTCAAGAAATGTTCGTATTCCACTGAAATTCAGAGAAAAACCACATATCTAGACTGGACCATTTTGATATATTGAAAGATTTTTTGATCTTTCCTATAATAAAAGTTGCAGTATTTCACTTTGAGGTGGAGTTTCTGAATCCAAAAGATTTAATGTTAAATCATAAGCAGAGATAAGATTTAAAACCAACTCAGACAAAGTCATACCTCTTTGTTCAAAATAAAACATTCTGACCAAATGAAAAGGTCTTGAATATAATGTTTCATTGAAAGAGAACTGAAAAATGAAACCAGAAGACCTCATCTGCTCCTAAATTTATTTACTTTCTTTTAAGGGGAGTTAGTTTCCCATGAAACAGCAAACTCAATTCCTGCCAGGCTCTCCCATCTCCTTTAGAGTCAACTCTGTGCCATGATACAAAGTAGTGGTTCTCCCCTTCTTTTCAGGGCAAAACAATCTGCCTGGATTTAATGAAATACAGAATCTAAAAAGAGCATTAGCACTGACAATATAATCCCTGTTTCTAAAAATCATATATTTATAGTCTTCATGAAGTAGCAGTTCCTCCAAGATCCACTATCAGGTAAGTATTTCTGTAGATGACTGTGATTTGACGTAGAGTTCAACCACCAAAGAAGTCACCATATTTCTCAGGTCTGGTGAGCAGAATGCAAAGATGCAAGAACAGGAGACCTAAACAGCAGAATGAGATTGTGACCATAAAGCACCATGGCTTTGTCCTCCTGTGTCCTTTATAGCAATTTGTGCTGCTGCGTGGGAGTGCAGGGTTGGGGTAGGATGTTCCTATTCTGATTTGGTAGTTTTGTCATTTTGGTGTAAAAGACTGTGCCATGTGCTGGGCAGTGGAGGGTCAGCACTGCTCTATCTGTTTTTTTGCAGGTAAGTCAGAAGAAATTCTCAGAAATGACTGATGGAAACCAAGCTCCAGCTCTGGTTGAGAGGTTAACGAGCGATCACCCTCGCTAGCTCACAGCAGGGTTGATCTCAACCTTCAGAACAGATTTTAGGGGAGGAGAGAGCAGGAAGCATCCCTGGAGCAGAGAGAAATAACAAGGGTTGGAAGAGTTTAACAAAACAATTGAAAGAAGAATTGAGGGGACACAAAGTGTCGTGGAACGGGAGCAGAATCCTATTCTTCCTCCATGGATTTAGGGAGGCAAGTTGGAACATGAGGCAATAGCATACAAGGTGAAGGATGTGCAAGTATGACATGGTACCTGGCTGGGAATGCTGCACCAAATGTAGCAGAAGGAAGGTGACTTTTGTGGGAAATGATCATTCTGGGTGAATTTGTCTAGACTCTTTTTTTCTAAAGACAAACCTAATGTGACATTTTTGAAAATACAGTTTAATAAAACTTTCCTACAGTTGAGTTTTCAAAGGATGAAATTCACTTCTGAAACTCAGTTTTCAAAAGACAGGGAAAAGCAGTTTCATGTTTTCATGGTGAACTTTTGTTTTAGAAGGAGGAGGAAAAGTTTTGAAAAAAAATCACCCAACTGCCAATAAAATCAAATACTTAAAAAAAAGAAATTAAAAGCACATCTGTTAATCAAGACACCCTGAATGTTTTTTTATTTCTATTTGTTTTCATGTGACATCTCTTTTCCTCTAAATTTCATCTACTTTTTCCGCTTATTTGTAAACTCTTCACAGCAGGAGCAGTTTTCCAGCTGCATTTGTCCAGCACCTCACATGTTGTGAACACTAATGTGATGTGAATAATATATAATACTCCTCTCTCAAGCACAAGATAAAACTCAGAAGCAAAAGCAGATGATGGCAGCTTTGTGACAGCGATACAGAAATACAAGGCAAACCTCCCTGCAGCATGAGGTCTCCATTGTGGCTCACAAAAGTAAATGCCAAATGGTCTTATCATAACATAGAAGATCTCTAAATCATTTCAGGCTACACAATTGCCACACATAATGCTCCTAAAAAAATTCTGAAAACCCTCATCTCCATGTAAAAATCTAGTGCAAAGTTTTATTTGAGTTAGCTCCTGCCAAGAATAGCACAGAACAGCCTGGATGCAACATCTGCTCACACAGACAGAGAGAAAAACATCTGGCAACAGTAGCTCTCGCCTCTACCTGTCTCACCTTTCCTATTTCTCTAAAAAGGTAGAAATAACATGGCAGTTATACCTTCTGATTGGAAACGTAGGGCAATGAAGTATATAATACCATGCCTATCCCAGTGCCTGGTTGGGATGTTCCCAAAGGAGATGATGGCTTTCCAGAAATGTTCTCCTCCTTTGGGTTTTCCTCTGTCACTATTTCATGGCATGCACCAGCTCTGCATCATATCCTTTCATAATCACCATGGTCTTTTCCACTGGCTTCATGGTCATTCCTGTATTCTTTTTTTTTTCCACAGTAGCACTCCTAGACCCCCCAAAACACCACTGGCATGTAAGAAAAAATGAAATGAAATGAAATGAAATGAAATGAAATGAAATGAAATGAAATGAAATGAAATGAAATGAAGGCCTTAATATGTCAGAAGAGAAACTCCTGTATCTTCCTCTGACTGAAAAACAGTCTCACCTTTTGTTTCCAGTAAATTCACATGCTTATGTCTTCCATGGTTAAGGAGGGATATAGGTGTAACAGACTCAAGACTGCTGTAGAAGACTTTGTTGCAGAAGGCTGTAACAGTTATAGAGATAATGGGATTTTAGCAGAGAATAGAGAAGGAAACAGATCTGCAAACACAGCAGCCAGAGCTATCATTTAACAAGGATAAATGAGTCCAAAATATCTTAAATTTGTCTTATTGTCTAATTCTAGAATAAAATGGATAACAACCATCTTAGGATCAGTGTTTGGAAATATACAACAAAAGGAAAAAGCTTTATTAACACTGGAAATGTACTCAACTTAGATTTCCTTTTCAATACCCAGCTTGTTCATCTCACAGCTCAATGAACTGTTAACATCACATATTTCTTCTGTTCCAGCAGCAAGTCCAGTTACTTCAGTTTCCGCTAACTGCAGACGGATGAGATTCAGCCTTCCCAGGGAGATGGAGAGAGGGAGGGAGGGAAGAGGGAGGCGAGGGCTCAACAGACCCCTGGCAACACCGACAAGTTGCAGGTAGAAGTTAACCAAGATGCTACTGCGCTGAACGCGGCAGCTTTTCTATTCTTTCTACATATCATGAATCTGACATTCTGCATAAATGTACTTCTTAAAATGAGGCAATCCCTTAACATTTGGTAAGGCTGGAGAGCTCTGTATATCTACCCTAACGGCAAAATGCTGTTTTATATTTCATATTCTGAACAAAGTATACTTCCTTCTCTTAAAACAGCCCCATCCAGTCTGCCCTTTCCAGCAAAGACCAAGAAATGTCCCTGTCCAGTTGTGCATAAGAAATATAATGAGCAACTACATTCCATAGCAAAAATGCTAGATTCCCCAAGCAAAATGAAGAAAATATTCTGCAATATCACGAATCTTCAACCAGTACCAGGACTCCTGTGGAATGGCAATGTTATAGCTTCAAGTTACAGCTGTATGTAAACAGTTTAAGTAGAGGACAAGGTGCAAGGACAGGTACTGGCACTGTCTGTATTTCCATATAATTTCGTTTTGCTTTTATTTTCTGTCCTTTGCCAATTTTTTTTTTTCTGTTACATGTATACTTGGGCAATAAGGGTATAGAGAGATTAGGCAGCTCATCAATGCAGGCAAGTCAGGGTAAGAGTAGGAAGCTGGGTTTCCTGAAGTACAGCCTTTTCCTTCTTTTATATCCATCCTCCACCGGGATTGTTCTGACAGAACTAGGCTTAGTCGAAATCAATTTAGCTCCAGTAAGGGCAGGGAAGGATTCAGGCTCTAGCCTGACTCCTTCAGCAGAATGGGACTCTGAAGAGCAAAAGAAGAGAGAAACAAGCAGGTACTGGGGCCGCCTTCCCATAGCAAAGATGTAGATTTTCAGTGCAAAATTTAAATCAGTTTAAAACATGTTAGTTTAAAAAGAAATGCTTGCTGGACATGAAGATGTGTTAAAAACACAAGACTTTGCTTGACTTGCCAGGAATTCCAAAGGCTGAAGTAGCTTCACCTTATCATTGACCTTGCAGGGGTTTTGCAGGTGAAGTAACCTCTGGCTATAATCCTTTCTTCTATTCTCTGTCAAAACGTCTTTGTTCCTGTCCCCAACCTAGCAGTGTAATGTATGTGAAAATATGAAATGAACTTTTGCTTGCAAATGACAACTTCAGTCATGACTGGCTGAACTTCTTTCTCATTGCCATTCTAAGTGCCTTTCCTTCTCAAGCCGATCCCATGTTTTTTAAGTCAGGAACCTGTGAAGGAGATTGCTAATCCTCTCCCTTTGACCAGAGTGTTGAAAGGAGGTGCTGCTAACACCCCACCTCTCTATCGCAGCGACATTTGACTGCTGTTTCACTCAGAAGATTATTCAGGATCACATGGGAGTTGCAAAATGTAGTAGTTCTTTTCTAAATATTAGTTCCTAACACATTTCCTTCAGGAAGAGGGAGAAAAATAGAGAGACACTTAGTATTCAGATGTGAAAAAACCACACTGAAATCTAACAAATTCTTTTTCCTCTCAGGGATTAGAAATCGGTTGAACATTTCTGATTAAGGACAAGAGGAAGATGGTCATGTGCGACACTCCAGCAGTCTGTGCTGCCCTGCTAGAACCCAAGTGCTCCACATGCCAGAGGATAATCAAAAGAATAACAACATTACCAGCAGGCAAGAGTTTTGGACCTGTCATCTTACTTGGCTCATGCAGTTAGGTCTCAGTAAAGATGACTTGCTAAAAATCTAACTAACGTATCAAGGCTCATTGGTTTTTGCTAAGCTCCTACCTCTGTAATCACCATTTACCAAATTAGAACAGGGGGAAAATGAGCCACTTCATCTCAGTGTCATATAATGAACTTTTTTTTTGTCTATGTACCAGAGAGGGCGATTGCTGTGAGGTGTAATTATTATTATAAAGATCAGTAAAAACTCAAGTTAAAAGGGAGTTGTAGTTATTGAGTCCGCCAGTGCGATTCAAATGTGAGCAGTTCACCTCTCTCACACAGGCAATTCCATCCGCTCATCTCAACCCCTGTAATCAGCCCACAAAAACTAAAGCAATGATCCTGTCCGATGTTTGCTCTTCCATCTAACATAATTTAGATTATTGATTCTATTTGATGTGAAATCCACTGATTTCACTCAATGTAATCAAATCAATGAATCCCATCAACTCCAGTGCAATCCAAGAGTATAATCTAGTACATCTGACAGTGATCAGCCAGCAGACAGAGAACAAAGCGGGCATGAAGATGAAAAATAAAAATCAATAACTTTAAAAATCATGTCCACAGTGTAGTAGGCATCTTGCAAAGAACTGTAAAAAACAAGGAGGCTGATATTCAACCCGTATAATTTTTTCAGCTGCACTGAAGCCAGTAAGTTAGACTGATTTGTGCTATGACCATGCTGTCTGAGGGTATTTATTCCAAGGTCTTTCGGATCTGGCTGGCTATGCTCTCTCTGTATGGCATTTGGGCCAAAACTTGAATATTTTTTTTACATTGGAAAAAACAAACAAACTAGCATGGTTTTGTTTGGAGGATGTGATGGGAAAAAATGGGGTTCAGTTCTGGGAATCTTGCTGATAAAAACGGAAGGGAACCTGTTCTCTGCTGGAATAAATCTTTAGGATACTCTCTGAGAGAGGTGGAGCAGGCACAATGAATCCATATCAAATATATCCTAAATTATGTTTCAAGATTTATTCATTCTATTTAACATTTATCGCAGCTTTGCAATGGGAAACATTTGGTTAAAATAATGGTATTTTATTTGTTTAATCTTTAAATGTGCATAGTGCTCGTGGGACTTCATAAGAAACTAACAAACAAATATGGGGCAGAAGTGTGGATTTTGGTGATACCCGACACCATTTACCTTGGGGATGTGGATGTATCAAAACAGTTTCTGAGGTTCTGTATTTCCAGACGAAGTGTGTTTAGCAGCTCAGGGTTCCCCCCAAAAGATGCTGTCAGACAAAGAATCAGATTTTATGGCTGCTCCATAAAAAAGTTACATGGAGTGTAATTTTGAGCTGGAGTATATCCTATCTCACTCAGCAATGAAAACAGTGAGACTGTGCAGTTCTGTGCAAACCCTGAAGCTATGTAGCAAACTATGATACATGAAGGAGATATTGTCACCAGCACATGCTGGCACACCGAAACAGGGTGGCACTTTCACATACTGTTGAGAAGGGCACGTGAGTGGGTTTTCTGGACTAGGTGGGCACATCCTCAAGCTTAGGAGATCTGGATTCGTTATTCTCAGCTTTGCCCCCGGTCTTGACCTTCAGGTCACCTCCTATTTTTGTATAGCAGAGAAAATGATTCTTACATTATCTGTAAAGGACTTTAAGATGTATGTATGAAAAGCACTGTGTACATTTGGTATTACCAAAGATCTCTGGTCCTTTAATAATGATGAACATTTTCCCTCTCAGCATGATAGGAAATTTTCTGCAAATGCTTCTATTTGAGAATGGCATATTTCACAAATGAAGAAAAAATATTACTTTTAACAGAGTACAGCAGTTCATCAAAACATTTTTTTCTTTTTTTTTCTTTTCTTTTTTTTTTTGGTGGGAAGGCCAGTACAGTTGAACAGGAGATCAGGCAATTTACGGCTGGTCTATCCAGTGTTCCCTGGACAGACAAGTCTCTGAAATGCAAGTACCATGAACAGTGAAAAAAATACATTGGAGAAATTTTTTAAACCAGTAAGGTACTTTGGTATCCTCCTATTGCAAACTGAAATGGCCTAAATCCCTGACTCCACATGCTTTAAAAAATGACTCCTCTATAATACAAAAATTGCAGATTAAAAAAAAAAAAAAAGATACAGGAAAGAACAGAAAGGCAACTGCATAGAACAGGCACAATTCCATTAAAGGTCTGTTCTCCTCTTGCCCCTCTCAGAATGTCTTTCCTTTAACTCTGTAATTAATGACATTATGTGCTAATAAAAGATCAAGAGGGTGGCAGCTGTATTCCAGCCTCTAATCCACTCATAAGTTATTGATGCTGCTGCTCCTGGTGTTCCATCTGCTTCTCTAATGTTTGTTCCATGCTGCATTGCTGGAGACATTTGAGGCTAACATCTAAGACAACCTACAGGAGTATAGGAAAAAAAAAAGAAGAAGGCGGCCTTGTTCAGTGCTGGAAAAATAGGCTGTCTCTGTGATTCTTGCCTCATTTGGACACTAGAACCTGGATTCTCCACCAGTGAGGTCCAGATGAGATATTCCTGATTGATAGAAAATAAGGCATGGGCTGAGTGGTTGCAATTTTCTGTCACTGCCTTGTGGCTGTTGTGTGGAGTAACCCTGGGCTTGATGGACCTATTCTTGGTCTCCTTCAGACCCATAGAGCCCAAGAAACTCTTTCTTTAAATGCATCAGTTTTCTGTTTGCCCGTGTGGAGAAGCAGTGCCTTTCTTCCATGTTTTTTAAATTACATTTTATAATAAGGTCAAGGGAAATAATGCATTCTGGCCTTGATGGGAAGAGTGGCTCAGCCTCATTGTTGGAAATTGTTGTGAATTACAGTGATACCAATGCTAATTGTCTTTTCCTTGCTTCACTGACTCTTTAAATAATTGCCCTCCTTTTTGGTCAGTTTTTACTTTGCGCCTCTGAGAAATTCACACCTCAACTCTTATCAGCCTTCTTCCACCCAACCAATGTAAAGTACATTGTGGCCACTAAATCCAATTAATCCTCCCCAGCACTCCCCAGTGAATGAAATTAGTTGCATTTTACAGATGGGCAGTCAGAGGTGCAGGCAGCTTTCCCAGCAATGTCTGCATTATCTCTCTTCTCCTGAAAACCTGACGTGCCTCATGAATAGTTGGGTCTTCAAAGGTTCTAAGCATCTACAGCTGCAGAGAAAGTCAGAGTGAGGAATGGATTCTGAGCATTATGGAAAAAAAACCAGAAATTCCCTGATGTTAATGCCAGTGTCTGCATATTTGCGTGATATCTACACTGTGGCTCCCCCAGAAACATCCAATATGTGGGTAAAAACAATGTGGCCAGGGTCATCCTGCAGCTGAGTTGGAATCAAGTCTGATGTCTGGATATCTCACCACCAACCAAGAGTGTCCTGGTAAACGGATCTGCCAGACCTGGTGCTGCTCTGTCTGGTTGTCTGTGAAGGGTGCATTTCTCCTCTTCAAACAAACGCACAAACCATGCAAGCCCTGCAAGAGCCAGATCCGAAAAAATATTTACGTAAGATACAATTTGTCTATCACTCTGTTTTGATAATATATTTTGACTCTATCTGTTTCTGCAAAATCGCACGTATTTTGCAAGGTGTGAGTGGAGAGTGAGATGCTGAGCTTTCATTTATACAATAGGCTTTGCTGATGTCAGGTCCTCACTGTCTGGTGCAACAGTTATTTGCAAATGAACTGAAGAGCTTTTTTTTTTTTCTTGATAAAAAATAAAAGTCCCTATGAACTGAAGACAACTTTCTCAGCATCTATGCCTTGAGTATATTTAAGTTTGATTTTTAAAACTCTCCCAAGCGATTAGAAGCCATTGTGGGCTAATCAACCAAGAAATTTAAACATAAAGTTTGTTGAAATCTCTCCTTAAAGTATAGCTAAAGCATATTTCACATTTACTGCTCTGAGATATTTATGCCTATTTTAAATACAAAGAGCCAGATCCTCTGCTGGCACAAATCCGTATAGTGTTACTGGCTTTATGATACACAACTTGAGGGCTTGGCCCTCTATTTTATGATCTATCTCCTTTTATAATGATGTTCTGCACAAATCTGCCAGGGGATGAAAGGCATGGTAGATGGCTTAATACATCCCATGAACTACCCAGTGAGGATTTCAGATCCCTTGGGTATGTTATTATGTTATGATCACTTTTATGTTTGGAAAGGTAAGTGAACTAAGCACAAGACCTCCAGAAAGAAGGAATCTTGTCTTTTGAGATGTTTAACCTACTGCAACTCATTCCGAACTTAACTGAATCAAATATGACTTTATAATGAATAAGTATTTGTAGTGTACACAACAACTTCCGTTGTATATAGTATTCAAATAAAGAAAAAGGTGCTTTTGATATATTTGTGACAGCTTCACTTCAAACAAGGAATACTCTGTATCACGTACAATTTCTACATGTACAATTTCTACTTCAATCATACACTGAACCATGCTGATACAATAAGTATTTTAGGAACATTTGTGTGCAGAACTATGGCCACTCAACAAAACTGGCAAAAGAATTTGGCTGGATGTTTCTGAAAGGTGGAAAATTGTTGCTGTAATTATTCCATTTCCAATCTCATCTCTACAAAATGGTTTCACTGTAGGTGGAAGTACTTGCAGTATCACTCAGGGTCATCAGGAGTACCAGGGCGTATTGAGAATTGCCAGGCTTTAAACAGGTTGATGTTAGGTTGGTCACTCATTGCAAGATGGTCTATTAAACTATCAATATTTTATAGTATTTCAGACCCTGCATATTTTTGTAGCCAAAAAACCACAAAGAGAACAGTGAGAGGATGGGTGTTAGGTCTTATATGGAATTAGTGTGGATTTGTTCAGTTGTTATTGAAATGTTGCATAAATTCTTGGTGCTGGGAGATGCTTGGCTAGGTGCTTGGCTTCAGGCATATGGGATACAGGGACCCAGTACCCTGCACATGTTACAATCCACAAGATACTTCCAAGTATTTGGAAATTAAATCCTTTAGTACAAAAGACAAGAGCCATAAAACATTTAATGTGCCAGAGGAAGACAAGCAGGCGAGACCAAGGGAAATGCCAGACTCTATGATTTCTGCCATAAAAGGAAGGGCTGAGTTATTTCTTCAGTTTCAAAAGGGGTAATTCTTCTGCTTTAAGTTAAACCTCAAATTAAATATTTTGCTGGCCTGACCTTCGCTTTCCCTCATGCCAAATGGACAGTTTCTCACTCCTTTGTTATTAGGAACACCGTACAATTTAAAGCTCAAACAAGACATGCAAAATAGAACAGGGAACTCAGAGGAGCAGGGTTACATGCCCCATCACCTTTGGCATGTAACGTCAACTTAAGTGCAAGAACTGTCTCTTGCTGGGCACAAAGCACTGGGCATTGGCTCCCTTAACTTCAGTTTCTGCCATTGCAGGTTCCCCAACATGGCAGGAATGAAGCTTGTAGAGAAATGACAGCAAGACACCTGAGGGTGGATTATAACTGTGAACAGCAAGGACTTTTCATTCTTTTCATCTCGCCAGACATGCTGTCCCTATTAAAAGCTAATGTTTGAAAATCATCTATGTCCCTTAACCTTTATTTGTATTCTGCGAAGGGAACAGTAACTGTAACTATTCCAGTGGCTGTGAGGGATGAACTCCTACCGGCTTGGTCAGAATGAAGGCAGAGTGCTAATCGCTTACAAGCCACCCGCAATCCAATGCATTCATTTAAATGGGATTCGTTGTCCTCTCTGTTCAAGTGCTCTGCATCTCAGGCTATCTCCTTGATAATCCTTTTTAGATTAGTGTCACAGCCCCAGATGAAATCCTTGCTCATTCTCTTGCCATGTTTACCAGGCTGATTTCCAACACTGTTTCATATGGATTAGGCAGAGCAACTTAGTGCTCATATGTTTTTCAGTGCATTTCAGTACCTCATGAAATTACATTATAGATTCATTGTATAAATAGAAGACTGAACACAATTACAGTCCAAAAGCCCCAAAGTGAGGGACTAGAATCTGAAAGTAGATGTGACCAAATCTCACTGTGTGCAAAATATCCCATAATAAATTGGTCACACATTTGTTTATTTAATCTCTGTTTTCCAAATTTCCCTTTTTTTTTTTTTTCCACAGCAAAAAAAGCCTTTCTTCACACTTCATCAGCATGGCACAGGGAGGCAGGTGCAGTTTGCCAGAATTATGAGGTCAAATCAAGGATATCAGCAGTTCAAACCAACTAGGAAAAACAAACTGCATAAAGGTGGATTAAATAAAACCCTTCTGCTGATTTTCAAGGTCATGGCATTTTAACTGCAGCTATTACCACCACTTCCCACATAGAATTATAAAACAATTTGGGTTGAAAGGAACCTCTGGAGGTCATCTGGTCCCCAGCTCAGAGCAGGGCTAGTTTTGAAGTTAGAGCCATGCACAGGAGGATTAAACTGGTTAAGGAGCTGGATAACACTGACAGAACCATCACCAGAGAGGGTCATTGAGCTCTTTATGGTTGATAAACAACATGGTTTGTGCTGCAGATGAATACTGGGGTCTGTGCTGCTGAGGACAAGAGAGGTCATGCAGCTGATGAGAGAATAGGTTTTATGAAAATGCTGGATAGGCTCATACTTTTAAATTACTAATTGATATTTGAAATTTCATTACTGAGGATCCCTGGGTTTCCAGTTTCTGCTAGAAACACAGGCCTTTCCTGTTGATGAATATAGCTCCCTGAGTGGAGATTAGCAGAGACAGTTATCATTGGGCCTGTAGGTGAATGGATTACCCTTGATTTAATAAGAAGTAACAGGCCATTATTTCTAAAGCTACAGGATGGAAAATGACATCTGGATTCTTGATGTAAACATTATTCATCATGTCGGATGCTCTGCTATTCTTGCCAGTACACTATGCTCTGAGGAGACTGTATTTCTAGGGCAAATGAATGGTGATACAATACGGGTTTATTCAGACTATCTGTTGTATTTAGCCTTTGTATTCTCGGGTGCATCTATGCAGGCCAGCCCTATCCCCATTTACTAGTTCACTGGCTAAAAATGACGGGTCAGATCCTCAGCTGGTGTCAGTTGGCCACAGTCCATTAATTGCAATGTAGCTGTGCAGACCTACAGCCTTTCACATCATATAGCACTTTTTGCAAAGAGTCTAGAGGGGGAGTCACTGCAAATCCCCATCAAGATGTATTGGGATCAACAGCAAAACAAGACGAGAAGAAAGAAGCTGCCAAACTAGACTTCAGTGTCACAGGTGTGATGAGCAAGGACTAAATGGCTTTTGACAGTGTGTACAGGGGTTTCAGGCTGAAGGCACAAAATCCACCCTTGCTTTTTGGGGGGAAGAAGAGATGGGAAGTATGTTCATAAATCACATTAGCCTTTCTTTACACTGAATGCCTTGTGAACTTATTGTGCTGAATGTTTTGAGTTATTCCTATATTGCTTGACAACTAGAAGGCCTCAAGATGGTAGATCACAACACACGTCACTTTTTGGCATGTGTTTCTGACCTCATGCAATGGTAATTTAAATCACTGTAAGCCCGCTGAGGTGAAAATCTTCAGGATCTTTCCAAACATGGACTGCCCAAGAAATTGCAAATGAGTAATAGGAATGACTGTTCTTTTTGTCAAAAAAAATCAAAATTTATTAAAACTGAAATGTAACCACAAAGACTTCTATTTTTTTCCTTTTCTCAATAACATTCCAAAAAAAAAAAAAAGTAAATGAAAGATTGACCTGCTCATATAATTATTTCTCCTGTTTTCCTTCTCTTCTGAGTGATAATTAGGAAGGAAGAAGACAGGGAAAATAAAAAAAAATCAAGTAAAAAAAAAAAAGGAAAGAAAAGAAAAGAATAGAGCATTTCCCAAGCAGGAGGTAAAAAGTATATTGCAGGAAAAGTGTTTACAAAAGAAACTAATACCTTCTAAGCCTTCTCATTGCAATTTTCCAACAGCACAGAGAAAATATATGAAACTGAACCTGACATGGCATGAAATGCAGTCTTTCTAGGGAAAATCTTGAATCCAATAGGTTAAGGGCACAGATTATCCAGACCCAGCTGCAGAACTCTATGAGGATCTATTGCCATGGCTGATACTGCACATAATATCCCAGAACCACGAACATCCCCACAGCTCTTACATATCACTTGCTACCATGGCTGACCCTATCAAAACCATGGAATAGGCACCTCAGCAAAATCTGCCTTGTGCTAAGTGCATTTGTGTGCATACTGAACGCTTGTGTTTTCACGCCTTATGGCTGCTGGGAATGGAGATATTTATATGCTACAAGAGATCTGTAGCCCTGCATTCCTCATTGTTTTAGTGCATACGAAACATTAAGCGACTGCTGTCCTTGATGCAATTCCCTGCATGCTCTGTCAAGGACCACAGGTCAGAAATTTCAGGTGGTTCAGGACCCTTTTGCAGCAAGGTTTGCAGAAAGTGTGCTCTGTGTATTAGCCCACTGTGATTCCAGACAAAGGCCACAAATGTTTCCATTACACACAAACACCTCCTTGGGCACCGAAAAGCCACTAGACTCCAAACACTTAAAATAACACAAGCTTTTTTTTTTTTTTTTTTTCTTCCCCAACAATTACTGTCAGTGTGTGGTAATGAATTCATTGATTTTACTGTTTTTTATCAAAACTGTTATTTCAGAGATAAATGCCCCTCATTTACAGTTGTTAAATCTGCACATCCAGGACAGCTGTTCAAATAATTGCCCATTGTGGGTAGAAAAAGAAAATATCCATGTCATTCCCTTATCTAGGACTGTTAACAGGAAGTCGGGTGGTCTGAAGGGAGAATGACTCACGGAGATGTTTTAGAGTTGTGGAGCATGCTGCATCCCTGTCTCCTACTTCTGGACGTGAGCTAATGTGGAAAGTGCTTCATTTCCAAGCAGGGAGAATAGTCAGCCTCTTTGCCCTGGGCTGCTTTGGGCTTTTCTCTGTTTAAATAGCTGGGTAGCAAGTTCTTCGTATTCAAGGAGAAGAGCATGGTGGTGAGGGGCAGTTGAATTAGGCATAAGGTTTGTAGATGATCATATGGGCACAGTTGACTCATCATGGCAATATCAATGCATAACCTACTTGGGGGCTGAGTCATCCTTTACCTTTTGCTCTTTGCCTGCCCTAAGCACCTCTCCCTCCCCGCATTTCTGTGCCCCAGGACTGCCTGTTAGTGAGAAATGCCCCGAGAGTATTTGTCTGGAAAATCAGAAGTGCTTGCTCCCTGCAAAATCATGAGAGCTGTTTCTCAGAAGAATTTGCCCAGTCCTTTAGTGAAGGAGTCAGCTGAAGGCCAACACTTGTGATCCTGATTCTTTTCTTCCCAAGCCTGATGCCCGTCCACCACAAACCCCTCCAGTTTGCATTTGGAGGTTTTCTTTAGGCTTCAGTGGGATGGCCTGCCAGGAGGTAATGGGCCGAAACGGGAGCGCTGTGGATGCCTGCTCTCACGGCACAGCAGGGAGGCAGCAGACGGAGCTGCGGTGCCGGAGTCAGGCACTAATTCAAACCGCTCGGGCCTAGGCTCGGCCTGCCTCGCTTTGGGCATTTAACTCCAACACCTGAATTAGGATTACTCGAAAAGACTCTTTCTTCTCTGTTGGCCCTGGATGGACCTCAGCGAAGGTACTTCTTTCTGAATCACCCTCCAGAAATACTTCTTTTTCCATGGATAGCTTTGTAAGGAGCTAAGGGTTCCTCCTTGAGGCATCTTATTTAGGTGAGTTCAACAGGACTCTGCAAGACAAGTGAAACCATCTTGTTCACTATTTTTGGACAAATGCAAACCTCATACTGCCAGTGAGGTCTCCCCCATCTGCAAGTCCTTCCTTGTTTCCCTGGTTGTTTTAACATCTATCTTTTAGTGCCTACCTTTAGGGCCTACCTTTTAGTGGCAGACTCTTAAAGGTAAGATCTTAAAATTCACATAAGGTAAAATAATCCGGTGTAAGCAGCATTAGTCTCATGACACCAGGAAGAAACTCTGGAACCTGTAACAGAGTGAGAATGTTTTGGTTACCAGGCCAGGGGAGAACGTGATAGAAGACTGCTACTGATCTTGAGTTCAACTCCAGCTCACTTTGACAAAAATTTACAAATTGCAAACCGGTAGGAATCCATGGCACTGCCAAGGTGGAGGAGTTTGGCCTGACACTTCAGTAGGAGAAATGGGAGCAGGAGAAAAGCGCTGACTGAGGACCACTGGCTGCATGTGTAGAATGACTGAGTGGAGTGTATCTTCTGAGTGAGACCCCGTTCCACGTTGTTAACCTCTTGCTGTTGTTGAACAGTTGGAGGCTGAATGTTGCAAATTAAAATTACTTCCTTGACTAGCCAGAAAAATCTCATTGAGGCTCTGATCTTTTTTCACTGGAAAGGCAGTGAGCTCTTTCTAATAAGGCTGGGATGGTGGCACAATATGGCCCCAGCACTAAGTAAATTACTGTGGATACTCCAAAGGCTGCTTTTCTAATACAGACACGCTTTCAATAGTACCATCTTTCTGCAAGGCTCAATTTTTCAGACACTCACCCAATGCATTTATCCCGCTAGGTAGAAAGGACAGAAACACTCAAAGGCTGCGAGAGGCTCTGACATGGTGCCTTGCACTGGCCTCATCAGAGGGGTGGATGTGTTCCTGCAAATGCACCCATTAGGCTGCCCGTTGCTAGGCTTTCTATACTTGCAAGGCCATCAAGGCATTGTGTCTCCCTTCCTCACAAGCTCAGCTCATAAACTGGAAGGCTTCTGTTCAATCTGGACCTCATCTAGCACTGGACTGCATCCATCACAGACCTGCAGCGCAGCAGTGGTACAGACTGTGCTCACTGCAAACGGAAACACCTGCAAAAACAGCTGCCAAGCCTGCCACAGAAATGCAAAGATTGTTGAAAACAGAATAGCAACCTTGTACCAAAAGTGCTGTGTGTGTGCACACAAGATGAGTCTGAGCCTGGACCTGTCTGTCAGTGAGGAAAGGAGGGAGGAAATGTAGGAGTGGAGAACCATAACTAGCATCCACTATTGCTTTCTTTCGCCAGGAAGGAGTAGAAACCTGGCCACAGACTTGTCTGGATCAGAGAGATCTTTCCAAGAGCAAGATACAGACCGAACGTTACACAAGGAAAGATGGAGGCAGCCCAGCAGAACAAACAGAGGGAAAATGGGGACTGGGCTTCGTTTCTCCATGGTTCCCTCATGCTGGCTGCTCTGTGCAATTTTTCCTGTTGCACCTCGAATTATATTGCACACATCAGATTTTGGAAAGAACTGCCAAAGGCATGATCCTTCTCACTGATGGGACACAGATAATATTTCCAGGGATCTCCTCTGGTATTTGGCTTGAAGAACTGCATTTTGACTACAGAACCTTCTTCGATTCAGTGTATAAGAACACAGCTTTGGGGCTTCTTCAATGATAAATTGATCCTTTTTACAGTACATTAGCACAGTATGCTAGTAGCCACAGGTTTAGCATCCTATTTTTGCTATGCCTGCTTTCTTCTGGGTGTCTCATTCGCATGCTGGATTTTGCTCATGGGTTTTGGCAATCTTGGCACATGTTCTCTGCTGTGTAACCCCTGTGACATTAGTTGTGGTCTCACACACCAGAGTGCAGGCTGATGTGCAGGCTTTACAGAAGTTCCTTGGGCCCGTCCCTAGAGTAAAGTCCCTAAAGTAAAAAGTCTGTTTCTTGAATAAGGAGGCTGATTTTGAATGATAAGAACACTGGTGTTTGATGACCATCTCACTCATTCCTTGAAGGTGGATCAGTACTGGGAGAAAACTTTCCAGCAACTTCCAGAAATTGTACTCTGGGCCATTTATTTTTTTGTTACTCTAATAAATATAGGAACAGGAATGAGGAATGAGACTAGGTTGCTCTGCAGGAGCTTATGATGTCCCTCCTTCAGCTAAATCATCAGGATGTAGGGACTTCAGTGCTGGTGGGCCAACATATAATCTTGGCTGCAGGCAGCGCTGTCTGCAAACCAACAGTCACATCAAGAAGAGCTTTGTGTGGCAATAACCACAGTCCCCTGGCCTCTTTCAAGTCATCTTCATCCCCAGTTCCTCTTGTTGTACCAGAAAAATCAAGATATTACAACATGGGAAAACAATCCCCTGATGATGCCCAGAGCTGATACCAAAGTATGCAGGAATTGTAGTGCGCATCTACACAAGTGACAAATAAATAAGTGCATACTGATGTCTGCACAAGTAAAATTCTGCATATTCATCTCCCTGTTTCCTTTATCACTTATTCTGTAACAGCTGTTTAATTAATTGCTTGAGCGATTTCCTAATACATCTTATTTACATACAAAATTACAGAATAATGGTTTGCCTTTGAGTCGAGTGAGAATTTAATGTCTGCTCGCCATGCCTCATGGAATATGGTTACTCAACAAGAAATAAAAGTTCTGGTTGGTTTTGGCTGTTTTTCTTTTTTTTAAAAAAAATATTATTTTTTCCTCCACAGGTTTTGTTCCTGTTGTTTTTACAGTCATTACCAGATGATGCTAGAATGATAACAGCAATGAGGGGGAGGATTCCTTTTGAAGGTGACTCTGATCCTTGGGGAAAGAAATAATAAAAACATAGTGTAACTCAATAGGATGGCTTCTACTAAAAAAGAAAAAGTCATCTAGCAGCAATGGAAACAATACAACTTTATCTCTGCTGTTCAGGTTTATTCCCTGGCTGGCAGAGCTTGTCCTGGAAGAACGAGGCTGTTTAACCAGTAAGCGTCCCGCTTTGGTGGGCTTTTCACTAACGGATGCCTCTTTTGCCTTCTGACACAGAAACCTTTTTTTTGGTTCGCAAGAGCAGCAGGCAACCGTATCGCTGCTGCTGATAAGCCTGTTGCATCCAGTCCTGAATGCAGCTGCATTCAGTCAGCAGCTGTGCCCATGGATGCAGACCCATGAGCTGCAAACTCATTCCTACCAAGACACTGGACAAGCACATCCTCCCAACTTGGCATAAGCTCACCCTGACTTGGGTTTTCTCTGCTACCTTGTTGCTTAGCTAAGCTCGTTGTATCTTTGCTAACATCAGTGTACCCAGTTGTCTGTGTTATAAATGTGAACATGCCCACACATGTTCTTAATTGAGAGGCCATATGTCTTGATCAGATATGCTGCTGTATTCCTGTCCTGCTGAACATAAGCAGCCTTCAGCAGAAGCTGAGTGCTGGCCCTTGGTCAACGGTGACATGTGAAATTCCACCTAATACTTCCCATAGATTTGCTGCTGGAATCAGCCTGTGATCCCAACATGATGAATCAGGATTTTACTGAAAACAGAGCAGGGGCTTAAGGCTACAGACAGGGAAGGGCCAGGGATACAGTGGGATCGCTTGGTCAAGGGCTGTGATTGGAAGTTGTTTTTGGTAGAGGGATTCAAGCGCATGAATACCCTCCTGGATCGGGCCTTTAAATACTTGAAATCAATGGCTCTTACAAGGACACTGCCATTAAGCGTGATGTTATGTGTTTTCCTAAGAGGGCTGCATTTTTGGATTCTGGAAAAAAAATACTTTCCATTCATTGCTGCATCTCACAGGAGAGATCTGATTACTGGCCACTCAAAGAGCTTTCCAGTCTCTTTTTCTCTGCTAGTGGTTCAATACTAGTATTTAAGAAGTTCTTGCATTCAGCATGACTCTGAGATTCTTTTTCTCACCACTCTTGGCTACAGTTAAAACCATATCAAGAACTATTGCGCTTTTCACTAAGTATAAAAGGGGAAAAATATAACCGTTCATTTCTGTTACTTTTTCTTTCTAACTATATTAACTTAATAAGGTATTTGCTTGCAACACAGTCTGTTATATATTCTGTGTTTTATAAAGTATCTCCTGGGAAAAATAACCAAGGAAACACAATATTTCGGCACCATCTCCTTTTATTAAGAATAATGAAAAGGAAACAAGAGTCATTCTAGCAGTCAAACATCCTTCTACTCATTCTTATTGGTCTTTTTATGATAACTGAGTCTCTCAGCGCATAATCTGAGCTGCCTGAATTCGTTTGTGTATTTACATTTGTCCCATGGCTTAGTATGTGTGCAGCAAGGTAGAGCCGATATGTAATGGACACAAAGAGAATAGAAATCTATCAAAAATACTGGACAGGACAATCTCAACAATGAGGCCTAGCTTCATCCTCACATTTCACAGCTTGAAAGCAGAGTTTGACTGTTTTACTTGCTCTATATATCAGCCCCGCCAGATACACCATATAACAAGAGCTACTGCAACCAGCTCTCTCTATGAGCTGCCGCAATCACTGTTTGAACTATTGAAATTAATTGCACACATGTAGAAATATGTCCCAAAGATCCACTCCTAGGAGGAGTTACAGCACCTCCTAGGACTGAAGAAAGCAAGACAGACTGTCCCTGAATTGCATGGGAGATAGTCCCAAACTGGAGTAATACTCCTTCCTCTCTGTCTATCTCAACATGACGAAGAGATGTGCTAGTGCTCAAAAACATGCCAAATGGCTGGCGTCTGCCACCAGCAGATCTTGTTTCAGGTCATTGGGTACCTATCTTATATTAAAGCTGTAATTTATACACTTGGCTGCAGCTCAGGCTTGTTTTTAAAACATCAGTCATTCCTGAGGAGTCATAGACGATCCAGACTTACTCTATGGGTTCTTCTGCCAGTTATTGATCCTGGAGACATTAATTATCAATTACATAATGTTTATTTCTTGCAACATTCACCATCAAAAGATCTGCATATTTATTTTACCTAGTGATTTACCGACACAATATTTTCCATTACATGGAAAACTGCATTATATCAATAGCGGTGAAGAGAAAAGCCTCAAAAACATCCAGAGGTCCAATTAGAAGAGATCACTCAAAGAACAGTGATACTTTTTTTTTTTTTTCCTGGTTTGCCTCAAATATGAAGACTGAAAATATCAATGGCTATAGAAGAATTGTCTCACAGGTAGAATGTACAGCTGCATGATGGTTACCAAATATACAGACTTTCAGGTGTTCCCTACCTCCTGGGTTATTGAAAACTCAGTTTGCATGAATTAAAGGATGAGAGATGACATACTCTAGACAGATGTTTTGTATGTTGTTGTGTCCTCTACAAGAAGATAGTCTTATCAAACAGATCATGTCAAATGACTTTCTCTTTTTCCATGAAAGGATTCATTCCTAATACTCTAACACCCTCTAAAAACTATCACAGTAATGATGTATAAAAATGAAGAACAATAACAGCTTTAGGGTGAAAAAATGAGTTCCTTTTCCTTCTTTTTCTATAAGCATCCTAAAGGTTATATATATCTTTTGAATAGCAGTTGCTCCTGTGGGTCTACATAGGTTGCAGTAAAGGTCTGAAACAAAGACCTTGGTAGCAAAGGTCTGAAGCCTGTCTTCTTGTTTAACACCATACAGCAACAGGGTAAAGGTTAATGTCTTTCATTGCCCATAAACACCGCTTGCATAAACAGCTAATGCATCATGACTTCTAACACAAAGCTCTTTCCACTGGACCATATCATGTCCACTGACTCCGCTGCTGTGGGCTGACTAATGTTAAATGTGTTCCTTAATATTTGCCATAATAAGCCTTCAAATTGTGTAAGAACAAAGAGGACAGAATTATTAAAATCCAAATAACTGTAATGCAATAGGTACAATAATCCCTCAGTGTCCACTCCTCCTATTTGCATCATTAATTGTTGTCTGATTAAAAATCATTAAGAAGCTGAAAACAAGATAAAAGAGAAAAACAAAACCTGATGTGGTAGGAGGGATAGAATTTTATAAATCACAATGAAAGCTTAACCAGATTCCAATCTGCAAACCTGAAATCATTGTTCTTAATAAATTGAGAGAAATGAGAATGCCTAAACACAGACCTTCCATAGTACAAAAGGTTAAGATAGAGAGATCAATAGAATCCTGTAAATTTAGCAAGGATAAGGCTGGAAACTCATTGTATACTGAACTGGCACTGAAGTCTGATACTCAGAGATATATTTCACTGTGCCCCTGGAGAACCTAATGAAACAATCAATTACCTGGAGAGAAGAGCATCTTGCTCAATGGAAACGTAGCTAGCAGTCCTGCTATTGCTCCAGCCAGAGGGTAAGCTGGTTTCCAGCGTGCAGGTTTGCTTCAAAATGGGACCTTGAAATGGAAGTCACCAGCTGCCTTGTCCCAGTCAAGGTTAAGAGGGAGAGCACAGAGCAGGTGATGGCAGAGCACTCATCTCAGTGTGCTTGAGCTTTTCTGCCACATCTCAGCAGCCATTTCTTCTGCTGCCTCCCTGTACAGTGACTGAGTTACCTCATATCATTTTCTGAGGCAACACAGAGGTGACCAGATCCTTCCTGCTGTCCTTTGGAGGAGCTGAGCCCACCAACACCTCTGAAGGACTACCAAGCCCATGGTGCCAATGTCATGGGCATTAGCACACAAGGCTTTTCCCCCTTTTGCCACACAAGCAGCTTGGTTAGTCGTGCACCGAGCGATGCTGACTTACAAAAGAATAATCACAACAAAAATGTTTTTATAACCTTCTGGATAAAATGTAAATATAATTTTAAAGGACAGTAAGTAAGTGTAAATAGATACGCGAAGCCATTGAAAGGTTAATAATCCCAGTACAAGAATTCTTAGACAAACTCTCCTGCAGTTGAGCTGTTAGCAAAGCTATTAAATTTAATTGCAGTATAATTACATAGCCATATACCTAGCTGATACCCAGCTATCAAGCGCACAGTGCGCAGGTTTAGCCACACACACACAATACATGGGGTTTGCCTCAGGTGCTACAAGCATCCTGCAGCCAGATGTGCCTCTGCCTTCCCAGCCAGGCTTTATTTCACTTATGAACATGCTCAGAAATAGATATGGAGGAAGGAGTGCAGGAAGCATTAATGTGAGGAAGGTCAAGCTGCTTTGCAGAGTGGGGATGTGGAAAATCATTTAAACTACGTGCCGAAGACGGCCTTTTATAACAGCTGCAGCTGCAATGTTTATTTGCAATTAACACACCTCTTTGGCTTTGCAGAATTAGGCCAAAGCAAATATCTCATCTTCACCCTCCTGCGCTCATCTGATGTGTCTAAATTTTCCTGCTAGGGCAGGAACACTTGCTTCAAATGCTTCACTTGTCTAAGCTATTTCTCTGGGATCACAGTCAGCTGGGCTTGCTATGTGATGACTAGACAGGTGAATATACCATGTGCGTCTAAGTTATTAAATAGAACAAGAATGCTTGCATTCTGTGTTATATGCCCCGATTGGCCAAAAGACTGTGGAGGATCCTTTGAGTGAAGGGCTTCAGTTCTGGGCTTAACAACATCTTTTGGAAAGCATTGGTTGGGCAGAGTGGTGAAATCCCTGCTGTGGCTTTGTATCTCTTACAGTGGGCACAGTAGTCAAACTCTCTGGCTCCCTCTGGGCTTTCATTTTATGGTTTTAAACAAACAATTATGTTTAAATAAAGGAAATGGCTGGAAGCAGTTACTTCGCTAGAAGCTCACTAAGCTCATCAGTTATTGAATATGAATATGTGGAAGTCGTGCTGAACTCCACTTTCCTTGGGGGGGCCCACCAGGAGAGCTTGGGCTTCGGCATGGAGTGAGAACGCAGGATTTGCCGCATTGCCACGGATCACCTATCCATGTTGCCTTGTTTCCTGCCTTTGGCAGTGGTCAGTCTGTGACAATTCAGAGGAAAATGACCTGCCCCTCCAAGCTATTTTTCACCAGACTGATTTTGCAACACATGGAAAGAAATTTCTTCTTGACCCCTATGGGAATCCACTAATGCCTTGTAACTCTGGTGAATTTGCCTTGCCATGTGCAATGCTAATGGTACAGGAAACCCATCCAACAGCCCTGAACACCCCTTGTTTTTTTTTGCATTTCTGCCTCTTAGTTGTTTTGCCACCAGGAACCACTGCTTAGCTACACGTTTTTTTATTATCCATTAAATCCTTCCACACCCTTTCCATTCCCCAGTTATTGCATCTGATCCTTAGGTGAAAGGATAAAACCTCATTGAGTATTATATTCCACCCCCTCCTCCCCCTTCTAGGAACTCAGCTGACCCTTGGTCAATCTACCAAGAGTCCAACAAATGAAGACTTCTTTTTCTGAATAAGAGAATTCTTATTTAAAAAATAAGAATTCAGCCCACAGACATTCCCATAATGACAAGCACAAAACAACATGCAACTACAAAATGAAATAAAAGGGAGATAGAGTGTCTTCATGCTGTTTGCTCAAATAAGCTCTTATTATAATAATATTGTAGAGGGTGATGCTTTATTGAAAAAGGCATTTGTGAGAGCACCAACAAGGTAATATCAGGACTTTTTATAGAAAAGGAGGGTCCCACCTGCTGCTTACTGCAAGAGGGTGTCCTTGGAAGAAAAGATGTGAGGAGAAAAAGGACTGAGGGGAGGATTCCTGGTACCAGTGTAGGGCACAAAACCGAGGCAGCAATTGCAGAGTGAAATTCAAGGTGCCCGCACACTGTCTACTTTTTCCCTGTATGAAGGCAAGAAGACTAACTAGAAGTTAGGGGGTTCTTCACTATGGACCCTGAAATCGTCTAACCTTTTCTGTCTTACAAGCTGATTTTGTGATCATAGGCGTTTCCTTTTTTCTTGCCCCACCTTTCCATTTAGCTTAATAAAAATGATAGCTGAAGCAGCTTTTCTATCCACTTCCTGGCTGTTCAATCTGAAAGGCACCTTCTGTGGCCTAAAACCCCAATCTGAACCCCTCAGATATAGCATGTGGAACTATTTAGCTTCTTTGTGACTCAAAGATTGGAAGTGCCTTAAACTGATCATTTTGCTGTTGATTATTCTTGAAAAAACTAGCGGGCTATCCATTGCAAAATTCTAGGCTAGGAAATGAATCTTTTTTTTCTTTCTTCCTGCCAGTACTCCAGGGATTTGTACATTAGCTATAGATTTGCTGGAGTTTAAGCATCTTGCAAAGGCATGTGTTCAATTTGGTCTGCAATATCAGCTCTGCTTCCTGAGAGCTCTTAATACAGCCTTGCTTTTCACAAAGGGGATCATGAGAGTTATGGACAGAAAAAAAATCGTGTGATCTGGATATTTTATATAGGAGTTGAGTTTGTAGACACCTGGATTCACAAAAGTGATTAGAAGTCTACATGTCATGGATGTCATATACATAAACTTTTTCTGCTTCAGCTATATGGAAAAATATTCCATTTGTGCTTATCCATGTGAGAGGGAAAGTATGGGTTTGCTTCTTGTACTTTTTTTATGGATAGGTTTTATGTGCAGTTATCTTAGCAATTTTATGTCAATCTGTAAAGCCTACAAAAAGGAAGGTTATGCACAACTTGTCTCTTCATGGAAACTGTACTTAGTCTTACAGTATAGGAAACAAGGCAACTATAGAGACAGCAAGTGTATAAATTGAGCCCCCAAAAGTGAAGCTATACTGATCTTACGAAAAAAATTAAAAGTTCTGTTCAGCCTCTGCCCTCCACTCGGGTGTGAATCTGCCCCTGGAAGCCTGGCAGTTTAATAGTGCACGTGACTGCTACACATATACACGTATAAACATGGATTATCCCAAAGCTTTGAAGCATTTTGAGGAATTCAAGACATAGGACCTTTGCAATTCCAGAAACATACGGGATATTAATGATGATCGATTATGAACCTAGACCTTTGGGGCACATGTGTTATTATACATGATTCACTGTGTGATACATACTGAAAAGTCAAAAATATGGTTAAGATGCAGGTGTCTACTGGGTGTACTGGGAATATATATCACTGAATCCTTATGTGGGTTTTTCTGTGTATTGGGCTGATTGGGTATGTAGGAGCCTGTGACCAGATGAGGAGAACACAGTCTTCTCTCTTTCAATCCAGACTGGCAATGCTGTGAAAAAGCTGAAGAAACTAGGGTCCACGTTGCTCCCATGGCACAGGAGTAGAAATCATGAAAAAGATGTTATTGTCACAAGTGTTTTTTTGTAAAAAAAAATCCTTTGTAAATGATTGGTCAGAGAAGGCACTTTGACTAATTGCTCTCAGTATATTGGCATGCTTTCAGCTGAACCAGTGCTTTAGCCAAGCAGGATTTATCAGGTATGAACACTTTGTACTATATTACAACACTGAGTCATTTGTGCTTGGATTTGGAAGTAGTCTAAGACCCAAGTAATAGCCTTTGTTGATGGCAAATGCAACGAACAATAAAGGGTAGGAGTCATCTTCATGTTGCAACTGCACGACATTGCCCTTCACCTGCCTGCTCCCTCTCCCAAGCAACTTTCCTCTCTCCCTTTTACTCCCCTCCATCTCTCCGCTTTTGGACTGGCAGCACAACAAGCAAAACAAGCAAGGATTTAACATGGAGCAGCCGCTTTGTGTTTCCAAAGGGCTTACTAGAATGCAGTCCAGCTTTACTCACACATGGCTTTGGGATTGTCATTGCAGGAAAAAGTGTATCTAGGAACAGTGACTGACAAGGGGACAGTGATGTCTACAAAAAGGGGACAAGCAGTGTTAGCAGAAGCAGTGATAAGCGAGTGCCCAGCAATGCTGCTGGAGGGCTGGTGTGATTGTGTCTCTCCAGAGGTGACAAGATGCACACCCTGACCAGCACTGGTGGGAAGTGGGGGTGAATAAGTGAGACAGCCTGAAGATATGAACAGCAATTCTATTTAGTGTCAGAGAAACAGAGCACAGGAGGGAAAGTGGTTCTTCCCCGTCCTATCACTCTCTTCCACTTCAAATGCTACTGTCTACAGAGGGTAGAGTCCACTCCACCTGTTTTCGTTGGAGCTACAGCTTTGTCAGACGGAAGTGTTGCCTGAATATTAAAAATGACTACAAGGGAAAAAGTTATAAATAGGATGGATTTCTAGGCAATTGCAAAATGCCCAGGTCCCACAGCCTGGGTGCTCCTGGGGATGGACATGGTCAGGAGACTTCTAGAGTGGAGTAATGAAGCCGTTCACCGAGCTGTATTAAAGAGAATGTGAAAAAGCATTTCAGACAGCACTCAGACAGTGGATCTCTGCCCAGGCAATTGCCTATGCAGGGGTATTTGGCAGTTGCCTGGAGAAATCCAAGTGTTCACATGCAGCAAGCCTTGCTGCTTTTGCGCTTGGTCACTATGCACAGCTGCCTGTTCTACCCTAGGCAGGATCATGTCCCAGCGGCAGGGAAATGATCCCGCTGTGAGCTGCAGCTGCTCCCAGGGCTGGACACAGGTAAGGGCAGCTCTGCATGTGCTGCGTGTGGTTAAGGAGGATGTCTTGAAATGTTTCCAGATGACTGCGGGTTTCCCCTGCCAGGTATCCGTGCACCGCGCTCGCCTTGCCCCATTGCGCCTGCTCTGGATGATGCAGAAGAGCATTTGCAGAGCACATTGCTAAACTTATACTTTTCCTCTGGAAAGGAAGCCCTGCTTTATTGATGAAGATCTGGGCAGACCTTTCAAAGTTTAGTCTTTTTCTTCTTTCTCCTTTTTTCTTTTTCTTCCTCTTTTTCTTCTTCCTGTTTCTTTTTCTTTTTCCTTTTCCTTTACTTTTTATTTCCTTTCCCTTTTCCTTTCCCTTTTCTTTTTCTTCTATTTCTTCTTTTTCTCTTTATTTTTCTTTTTTTCTTTTTCTTATTTTGATTTTCGCCCCCTTCCTCCCCCTGGGTCTCTATGGATACCGGCAATTCAATTACGGGAGTTCAGTCACAGGGCATGGATGTGTAATAAATAAAATAAATAAATAAACAGTGGTCTATGAGTGGAGCTGAAGGAAGAACAGAGATGGACTCACTCCCATTATTTGCTTCCCTCTGTGCTTTTTGCCTGGATGCAGAGGAATGGGTACCAACAAAGCTGCCAGGAAAGTGAACAATGTAACATATTCAACAAGCTGCTTTTCCAACATTGCTTTGAAAATTATCCCCTCTAGGAGCAGGACAAGAAAGGGATAGGGGCGATGGAAAATGGGGAGAGAGAAATGTGGAAGCAGAATGGTCCTGACCAGGGTCTCCTCTGGTGGCTGCTTTTTTGTCACCTGCCTCTGCTGCATGCCTGTTGTCACCACTTTGTCAAGAATGATGGAAAAACAGCCGCTGGAGGAGACTCTGCTAAAGACCACTCTGTGCTGTGCTCTGGCCTCTTCTTTCCCCGAGGATTGCCTCTGCCATGGGAGAACAAGAATATTTATTTTCTTCTTCTCCAAATGAGACAATAATAATGAAATTCATTTATGCCTAGGGTTAGTTAAGCTACCTAATATTCCTAGGAAACCAGAGACGGGCACACAGTGTTCATGCCTCCTGTGAAAGCCAGATTTTTGAAAGACCTTAGCTTCCACTGGGACTGAGTATCTTCTAGAAGAAGGTGTAATGTAGCCATATTTATTAATCCATATTAATTAAATTGTAACCAATTAAATTAGATTTTTCTGTCAAGGTAGCCTGAGTTTGTTTTATTGCTTTTCTTTTTTCACATAGAAAAATGCAGCTTCTGCAAAATAAGAATTTTTCCAAGAGAAAATGCTAACCATCGTTTTTGTAATAAGGAGATGAGAACTGCGAGCGCTTGATTTGCTATTTTGAAATGAGAGTATTTCAGTTGGCTCAGCCTGAATAATGTTTTTTAATGTTTTATTTATTATTTCTCTGGATCTAGTTCAACATTAAGCTATATTTTGCTACAAAAGCTGTCACATGGAAATGATGTCACCTGCTGGCCAGCACTGGCCTTGCTGGCTGGAGCAACATCTCCTGAGCAGGGTGGTGGCATCTCGTTTGGAGCCGGGCAATGGCCCTGTGGCACCACGTGCCTTCGGATGCATCCTGTACTCCTTGCAGTCTGCCAAAATTTTGTCATGTTTCTTGCCTGGGTCGTGTCCAATGTCATGTTCCCACTTTCTGCCTTGCATAGGTTTAAATTACCTGAAGATTTCAATACTCTGCAAAAGCCTCAAATGTTAAAGGTTAAAGTTGCGTCCAAATAGGAAACTTTCCCTTATTATAAACTAAACTAAATGTGCCTGCTTTGGCAGCACATATATTAAAATTGGAAAAAAAAATGGAACAATACAGAGAAGATTAGCAGAGCCCCTGATTTTCTTTTGAAGATCTTTTCCAACCATGACGATTCTATGATTCTATGATTCTATAGCTGACTAAACTGCAAACCATATTGATGTATGGTTGCTATTGCCTTCAAGACCTAGACCTGCAATCCTAGAAGAGACTATCCTTGGCTTTTTCATCAATATGTGAGCACAAGATCACCTATTAGCTGAATCTTTTTCAAAGCACAGAACCAGGCCACAACTAGCTCAATTTAGCAGCATACAGGACCTCTGTCTTCTACAGGACGAACTTCTGATGGGAAAAAATATATATTCTGTAGCTGCTACACTGCCCATGGGAAGATGTTAGGCTTTTTTTGCCAAGGCCAGTGGTTATTTTAGGACCCAATCTTGCTGGTATCAGCACTTGCTTCTTTATATGCAGGATC
This sequence comes from Tinamus guttatus, assembly GCF_059628265.1. NCBI lineage: Eukaryota > Metazoa > Chordata > Aves > Tinamiformes > Tinamidae > Tinamus > Tinamus guttatus. The sequence goes on from NW_028288831.1 coordinate 715,505, forward strand.
TCATTGATAAGAAGTCATAAGAGGTGCAGCTGAACTGCCATGCTCTTCCTCTTGATTGTCCTACTGGCTGGTCCATCAAAGTGATTGGCCACAAGGAGTGTATGGTTGTGGTGGAAAGCAGGCTACCAGGATAACAAAGTGATCCCCACCGTACTATAAAACAGGTGTGGAAGTGAGTGACTTTGGAAATTTTATCTTCAGTAGCTTAGGCCTTCAATCAACCCATCATTCACCTCTCAGTTGACAGAAAAGGAAGAAAAAACACTCTTCCTTGACAGACTGGGGACAAATTCTGCTCTTTGTTACATCAAGACAAAGAATGTGAAATGAACGCTCATGTCAAGTTGGTCATCTGGATCTCACACCCATGTAAAGGAGAAAAAACAGCATGGGACTGCTGAACTCTCTAATCCCATCTCTGTTAGTTTTGTATCACCAGTCAGATCTCCCTGCTTTGCCATTCTGTCCCCAATTTATTTTCTCAGCAGAATGGTTAGCTGCTTCTTGAACTAATTCATTTTATTTGCTTCAGTGATTGTACCTGGCATCCTCTCCCATATCTTTGCCCAGGCTTTTCTTTAATTCTCTCTTCTCTCTGACTTTCTCAAAATGTGCTCTCCATGGTATTAAGGATGGATTTACTTCTGAGCAGGGAAAACTACAAAGTCATGAAAATCCTTTACAATTCTAATTAGACGTGAGTAATGTATGGAGACAAAGCCAGCCTTACCCATACCTGTAAAAGGAGGATCTAGGTATCTGACTGCCTTTCACTTTACTACTCAGTAGAGAATTACAAAACTATTCTTTTTAACTATGACTAGGGACAACATAAGTAAAGAGTAGCCTGCATGGCACAGTGCTGTGGGCTAGTCAGGCTTAAACAGAGGATTTGGAGATCAACCATTCCTCATGGCTTATTATGACTGTGAGAATTTTTCTTTAACTTTAGAGAAGACACTTAAATTTCCCCCTCTGTCTGTTTCTTTGCCCATGAAAGGTAAGAAAAATAGGAATCTGCACTGTACAGTAGATTCATGTGAAGTGTCTTAAAGAGAGGCAAATTTTGTTGGCTTGTCACTGACACCGAGCCACAAGGATGAAGGATGTAAGAAAAGAAAGAGGAGGCAATGGAGACCTCTCAGACAGTGTCAGATCTCAAAAAAAAAAAGAAAAAAAAAGAAAAAAGTGAAGGTTTGTGCAAGACATCAGTGTCTCATCTCTCAAATACAGCCAACAGGCCACACTGTCTTTGCATTGAGCCTCTTCCTTTGAGTTACTCTGGCTGTCTTTTCTGGTGTCTACAGACCGAGAGCAATGCTTTGGCTGGACCTTGAATCTTTGCAAAGTAAATGTCTTGCTACGCAGTAAGTTATTTTCTTGATCAATAAATTGCTTTACCTGGCAATGAAAAAAGAAAAAAAGAACATCTCTGAAAGGAAGGTTTCCACTATGCTAAAATGAATCCCCCTCTGCTTTCCAGGAGTGAACAGCCTGGTTGGAGATGTTATGTAAATGATTTGTTAATATCTACACACACTTATTCTGTTACAATGGATTCACAAATCAAATCAGGGCAGATTTTTCTTTAATTTCTGTGATTTTTAAATAGACAGTGGAGAGGACTGTTGGGCATGGCTCCTGTGGTCACCTTCCAACTCAGTACAGGAAAGAAATATTCCCCTCTCCTGACATGCCTGGATACACAAAGTTAAAAAAAAGGTGAGGGAAAAAAAAAAAAAAAGCCTGTATTTGCAGCAGATATGACCCATGCTTTCCAAAGACCAAAGTAATCCAAGAGAGTTCAAATGGGCAACTGTTGTGAGAGTGACTTCAATGCACCCTATGGAATGGGTAACAACTCGAAGAATAATTTAGCTGTAGAAGGCACGCTGAGAAATACAATTTCCATTGCAGCAAATCTGGAGGGGAAAGAAATCAGTGAGATGCTGTTTGTTCCCTAACTGCAGAATGACTTTCACAGGGGATAGCATCAATTGCCTGTGCAGCGATCTTGTACGACTCAAAACAAGAACCTGCTCTCCTTACAGAAGGGCTGCTGCAGTCTGACAAAGGACCTCAGCAGATTAGATCAGACTTCTTCCTCACTTTATGTCTCTTTTATTGCCTTACTGATAAATTCTTCTTCCAACATAGCAGACCTCACTCTTTTTTTTTTTTTTTTTTTTCCTGTCCTTTTACTATTCACACTGTCATTTTTATTTGGCTTTCTGTGAAATACATTTTAGAAGTACAGTCAATTCAGTAGTCAGATGAAATCAGGTATGTGAGAGAATCTGAGAAGTAATGGGAATAAAAAACAAACAAGCAAACAAAAACCCTCCAGGTCAGAGAAACAATAAAGAATTTGACTTGTGGCAAGAGAAATCTTTGGTGAGAAGAAGACCTCTGTTTGGCTCACCTTGTTGCTTTGCACCACTGCAAAACTCAAGAATAACGGGCACAATTAGACATGCAGTTCTATTTAAGCAGCAATATCTAATCACAGTGGAGCAATTAAGACAATTACTGTACGTTTTATGTAACAGGACAAATGGATCTCACTTTTAAAGCCTTTGAAAATCCACTGTAAAAGCTGTAATAATGCATTAATATATTAATCCTTCTAATCCTGTCAAACTATCCCAGTATTTCTGTAAAGGGTTGACAGGAGATCTATTACTAAGAAGAGTAGCAGCAGCCACTTGCTAGCATTGCTTTTTTAACCATTTGCCTTCATTGGCTCTTGAAATTCACTTTGGTTTAGAGGAGGCAAGTGGAGACAAGAGAATAGAGAAGCTTTTCTTGACCTCTGAAATTTTCTCCAGTCTATTCTTCCTTCTCTTAAGCCTCTGTAAACACTTGGTAGAGGCTCCCTGCCTTGTTCAAACTGCCTTTCCTATTGAATCCAACAGAAATATGACAGTTTACTTGTGGTGACTGTCTGCTCCTATTAGTTTTCGTGGCTTAGGAAAGCTGGAGGGATCTGGCTTTGCAGAGTCCACCAGGCCAAGGAGCTGTCTCAGTTACAGCCTCTTCCCTGTAGCCTCCTGCATCACCACCTCCTGCGGCAGCCCCTACCTCTGCAACCCACTGCATATGCACCCTGGATAGTTTGGATGCCTGAATCGAGGCTAGATTTTGAGAGATGGGACATATATATATGTGTGTGTGTGCATATACATATGTGTGTGTGTGTGTGTATACATGCATTTATATATATATAAAGTAAATATAAATAGAAAAAAATGTATTTTGCAAAACAGAGACACAGGTAGCATTGTTACACTATTGTGGAGAAAGGAGGAGAGAACTAAAAGAAATTTGTTTCTATTTACCTCTGCATAGATCAGATCCAGGAGGCTTCTGTGATTCCCTATTATCCAGCTGGCCAGTCATTTGCAATACCTACTTAACCATGTGTCTGTGTCTCCCTTTCTTAGGCAAAGTCGTGTTCTTAGATCTCTTGTTAGGGAAGAGGTGTTAATTTGGATATACAAGTTTAAGTAAAGTCCTGCTTGATGTCTTTTTCTAAGTGCAGTCTCTTCTCATATAGATATCTTTGATTCCTAACGACTTCAAGTAATTTTTAACCCTCTGCCCACCCAACTATCAACTATCACAATGCTTAACTAACTTTTTAAAAGTTGTTAACCTACTGTAAGACAACATACTCTTTTCTGCCTGGCGTGGAAATGTTGAAATCTCAATGATGTGAAGTCTCTTTCACATAGCCAACCTTGCATTTCATAGCAACAAAAATCTTGGTAATCACACTTGTACAGTAATATACATTGCACTAATACAAGTAGCTCATTAATACCTCTTAATTGTGGCTAGACACAATGGCTCAGTAGCCACTTTGAGGAGATAATGGGTGTGAGGTGAATGACCCCAGTGCACTGTTTCAGGGATTTCTTAATGTCTGTCTGGATTTTCAGTACCGCCTAGGGAAATTAGATACACAGCAGCTATCATATTTCACTGAAATTGCAGTACCTATTTTGGCTTAAAAAAAAAATCTTAGCTTTAATCTTCCTGTATTTAGGTTCTGGTCTGAAAGCCAAAGCTAATGTTTCTTTTCCTAATTTAGAAGTTCATCCATTAGTATCTAGGAAGGATGTGAGTGGTAGTTTAGTTAGGGCTAGTTTAATACTGTCTGAAATTCTGAGACATGGTATAAGCAAAGACTGTATCTTCTGTATCTTCTCAAAAGTGCAGGGCAAAAGAAAAGCTTTGGATCCCTCCATAGCTAAGACTGTATTTAAACATAGTGACCCTCTATTTCAGATGGTGTCTTTGTGGAAAATGCTGTCTCGATCCTCACCTGTACTGACCTATCTGATTTTCACCAGGTGAGGGTCTGTCTCTCTATGCCTGACTATTTTAGAGAGCTACCTAAAGCAGTCGCTCCAATAACTGATGCCAGAGAAGGAGAAAAGAAGGGAGAGGCTATGTGCTTTTCCTTGCAAGCTTCCCATGACAATTTTTGAAAGGAAGTTGTCTCACCAAAACCGTATATTTTATGTGTGGGGGCAATGCAAAATTGTTTGTGCAGAAATGCAAGGATGGATGTGCCTAAGATGCCGAAATAAATCAAAAGGAATTGACTTGCTGAAGGATGTGGGCATGGTGGTGGACTAGTCATCCGGGTGACCACCGGACTAGGTGGCATTTGGAAGGGCAGGGGACGATGCAGGCAAGTGTAGCCTTTGGGAAGTGCTTGCTGGAAGCTTGATGGCTGCAAGGAGATGTTCTCTGGCAGGTGAAAGGCAGCATCCCAGCAGCTGACAGACACCTTTCTCCATGGAAACATTTAATTAAGGTAAAAAACGCTGTCCTCTGAATCAAATCATTTGACAACACAAGTGGGCGCAGCGAGGGGCTCGGGATAGTGGGCAATGCACGTTACCTGTGATGAGTCAGCCAGGACACAACAGGGGCTGAGGAGCCAGTCAGTGATTCAGTGTTAACAAATTTCTACCTGTCAAGGGTAGGTTGTAACACCCAGACCATCCTTTGGCATACATTGAAAATACGGTTATGCAGCTTAATTTTAGTAACACACTGTGGGAGGGCTGGTGACCTCAACATCTTATTCTGATAGCAGAATATGTTCACAAAAATTAAGGTTATTGATTGCAGTGATTCTTTTCAATTGGCCTATTAATGCTCGTTTTATGTAACAGGACAAATAGATCACTGTGTAAAGTCTTTGAAAATCCCCTGTGAAAGCTGTAATAATGCTTTAATGTATTAATCCCCTTAATCCTGTCAGACTCCCAAAGAATTTCTGTAAAGGCTGACAGGAAATCTCAATACTAACAGCAGAACCAGCAGCAGATGCTTTTCAATAGGTGTTTTCTAACTATTTGCCAGTCTTTGGGCTTTAAAATACTCCTCAGTTGAGCGTGAAGAGCAACTGTTGCTGTGAGGCAGGAGGAATGATCTTAGGAGGTTTTGTGGATTGAATATTTGTTAAATTTACGATATAGTGAATGAGAACAAGTGCAGTGAATGCCCCAGAGTTATGTTATGCTGGGGGTGAGAACCAGCATTTTAGATCCCCTGTTGCTCTGCCTCCCTCCTTTCTGCCCCACTTTGTGCCCTTTTTCTTTGCCCTTATCACTTTTATTTGGTCATTGCCTAGCACTGTGTAGTCCCTGCTTATTAAAGAAGGGCAGGGGGAGGTCGTTCGGGAAGAAGAAATGCCAGATCCAAAGGGTCAATCCACATGGAGTCTCCTTGCGGCTCCATTAGTGCCTATGGGATGCAAGTTCCAAGCACCTGGGTCTCTATACAGGAGAAAATCTCACCTGGCATGTGGCTGTGTAGGACAGGGATGTACGTAGTGGTCTTGGGGGCTCTAATTGCCTTGAACGCTCCTGCCGGCTGGGCATGCTCAATGAGCAGGCGAAGGATGCTGCTCTTTTGGGTTGCAGGATATAAATAAAGCTCCACCAGAATGCCAATGTGTTTCTTTGCTCAAGTGCTTGAACATAGTGAGTAATGTGCAAAAAAAAAAAAAAAAAAAAGTAGATAAAGCCATGTTAGCAACATAATGGTAGTGCGTATTTGAAAGGTGGCACCTCCAATTTCAGGCATGTTCTTAGCAGTCTATAATTTAGATAGAGCTGAAGCGTTTAGTCTGTAGGACTTTGTTTTTCTTCCTTCACCTTTTTCTTTAACTGGTGAAGAAAATGACATTCTATGTAAAATGTAATAACCAATAATGAATCCTTTAAAGAGCAACATTATCTTTTCAGCACACATTTCCCCTGCACCTCTCCTAATTATTTGATTAAATATGTGCCTTAGCGGGTTTAGTGTTTACTGGAGTGATCAGGATGAATTCATTTTCCTTGTAGTGAATAGAAGATAGTGTAATTGGGGATCCTGTGTAGTTACTTGCCTTTGTGATATGGGAGGAAAAACAAAACGATGACAGCTATGCAGGATCAGTACAGTCTGTATATTAACTCCAAGCCCTTTTGATTTCATTTATAGCAGTGCACATGATTAGTAGTTTCACCAAATCAACAGAATTGTTCTGAACCTGAAATCAGGAACAACATTCTTTGCTGTGCTTTCTCTTGCGTGGCTGCTCCTTCAGTATCTTCCTGCTCTAGCAAGCTACCTCAGAAACCTGTTTTCTATTCAGGGTGCAAACAGTGCAGAATAAAGTTCTCTTTTGGCATGCACACTGTGAGGACAAAGTCCCTGCAAAGCCCCTGGCTGCAGCGTTTCCTGATGGAGCAGTGGTGAATAAAGAACAGCCAATACTCTTGCTTGGGATTTCAGATAGGAAAATAGGTAAACATTATATTCACAAATTAGAGATGGTTAAACTTCGTGTAAAAGCACTTATCCTAGGTCAGGACAGTCTTCTTCTCTCCTTTCAAGCATCTGCAGTTTGTTTGGTCTGGACCTCACTTGGACAGAAAGCTCCTGATGCACTTCAGTGGGGAAGTCCCGTGATGAACCACAGAAAACCATCAAGAAATGAAAATACAGTGCACTTGGGGAAATATAGTCCACCCACTCAACCTGCCCTACACATGAGAATGAAAACACAATGAAAGCAGCATAGAAATGCCTGTGAAGTACTGTAGCATCATTTATTAATCTCTGGTTTAGTGTACATGATGTACAAAAGTGTACAGTTTAGAGGGTTTCATGTAAAGATCAATGTTTTCCCTGGGTAGGCGGAATAATTATTTTCTGACAAGCTTAACTCTGAGTCACCACCAGAACATGAAGCCACGATGCTGGGAGGTAGCTCACGTGGCAGCATCTTCCAACAGGCAGCAGGAGGGCTCTTCCAACGCTCCCAACAGAGCCTGGATGCGGTGTGTAGCTCCCACTATCCCCTGTGGACATACTGGCTTATCCTGGCTCATTAATTTTATACTTTATCCTATGCATTGATAGTTTATTTGAGCCACTTTTACAAGAATAACATTCAACATTTTCCTGCTTAATGCCTTGGCAACAGCATTTTGCTTTCTTTCCTTTTTCTTTTCCTTTTTACCAGTGCAAGATGCTGTGCCAAGAAAAATCTAATACTCATCCAGAAAGGATTAACTAGATATCATAGCAATATCCGTCAGTTTGCCCACAGAAGAATGGAAATAGTTTCCTTTTGTGTAACACAGTTTAGAGAGTATTTCACCTTAACTTTTTATGTTCAGACTGTTTGTAGTCCAGAGATAAGTCTTTGCAAGAAAATCGATAATAATTCATGCATGCACAATCCACATCAGCTTCCACAGGACATTAGGTTTTGTATTAACATAACTGAAAATTGGAAAGTTCCTTTTTCAATAGAGTAGAGATAACTACCGTAAGTGCTTTTCACATGTGTGTTTGAGTCCCCTATGAGGAGGGAGACTGTAAAATATAGCTTTGCAGGTACATTGTTTCATACAAGCTTTGCATTGCAAGTGTTTCTGAAAGATAGCATCAGAAATTCATGACATTAGACTAGCTTCATTAGAGACACACTGTGCTGTGGGTTTCATCTAGAGAATTGTAAATGACCAATTTGTCATTTCTTTACCTGTTGATCAAATAAGAATGAGAAATGAGGGAATTCTTAGGTCTGGGACTGAACGGGAAGGAATGTCTCTTTGGTACTGTAAAATGTCTGTCTAATTAGTAGGGGAATGTCAACAGAATATAGGACTTCAAGATCAGGAATTCGAGGGAGAGTAAATATCATATAAAACATGGGTTGCATTGGCCTAGGGACTACGACTTCCCAAAACTATTTTAAATGGTAGCTCTTCTTTTTGTTACTGATGCTTGGGCTCAGTCTTATCAAAAGATGAAATAAATTATATTGGTGGTTGAAGGGATAAAAGATAAAATATGAAGTCTTTCACAGCTTTGCGAGGGGTTTAAAACGAGGGCCAGATTCTCAATGATCTGTGACAGGTCAGTTCTGTAGCTCAACTTTATTATGCTGAAAATCTGCACTGCAAGGCATATTCCAACATTAAAGAAAAGCACTGTTACAACTAGAATTGAAACCATAGAAAAATAAGCCTTCTATCAGTAAAAGTTTGTGCTTTCCTGCTGTCAGACATAAAGATAAATAAACCAATCTATCAGGGTTCCCTTTAAGGTACGGAGACAAGTGTAGATCCTGGTCCTGGCTTTGTGCTCCCTGACTCTGTGGACTGCTGAGATTTGAGGAGTGGAAGTGGCAGTCGGCTGGTCAGACCTCAGGCCACTGATCGGCTTCTTCACAGCCCTTTTGGCCCTACCTGCCTGCATGGGATGACAGGGCTTAAGTCACGTCAGCCCCTAGAAAAGCTTGAGCGAGATCAGAGCCTGCATTCAGCTCACAATTTCAGGGAAAAAAAAAAAAAAAAAAAAAGAAAGTGTAAATTCCCTGGTTGCACCGAGGGTTGAGTGTAGGCACCTCGTGATGCTCATATGCATGGGGCAGATGGCAGCAGTCACTCTCCATCATGTAATTAGATGTGTACCACATTGCATGTTGCTGCTCCATAACTTCCTCCCTCTCTTGATAACCTCCCCCTTACCACCTTGGCTTTATTTGTTAACTTCTGCGAAATTTGTGGAAAGCTCTTGGCATTTTCTGTTCAGGGAATTAGTCCAGTTTGACTGGCTGGTTGAATATGAATCAGTCATATGTGTTGTATTTGTCTTCATTCGCACACATGGGAGGATGAGTGTTTAATGCCTTTGGAGAGCGTTTTAACCCACTGCTAGCTAAGCATTGGATTAGGTCTATTCATTTTATCAAATAATGAAAAGTCGGAACACTCTGGAATCTGTTGTTGACCTGACTGGCACAACTTACTGCTCTCTGAGCTCTTCGTATTGATGGAAATTCTAAATCAGAAAAGGTGTTGTCTTGCTTGGCATGAATTGACTCATTTGTCATCATTCTCACCAGGGAAACCAACAGCTGAATTGGCTGTCAGGGCTGAGCTCTTACAAGCAGCCTCCCTGAACTTGGGTTGTTGAGCATGTGGGGGAAACCTCATAGTAATATTGCCTCCAGTGTTCGCCTGATTGCTGTGCCATGACTTTCAGAAATAGCTCTTGATAGAGCATATCTCACTTTTCACATGGGTAATTGGGGACATATGGGAAGTGCCTGATCTGAGATATCTACCACTCGAAAATTTCTTAAGTGGAGATGTTCCAAATCTTAAAAAAAATAAAGAAAAGGAAAAAATAAAGAAAAAAAGAAAAGGAGAAAAAGGAGATAGTCCAAACCCTTTATTCCTTTTGAAAATCCTGGGTATGGATTTTCACTTCGAAATAGATTCACAAACACCATAGTTACTCAATTAAAAATGAAAGAAAATGCGACTCACGAAATCATATGATCAATTTGAAAATATTTATGTTATAGAGATGATCGGTTCTGTGGTGTATTTACACTGTTTTATGGAAACATGCATGTGGAAATATATTTACTCCAATAACTATATGCTCCATAATGCTCTAGGAAGAAAATGCATGCCAAGAATAATTCACATAAAAATATTAAGGCCCTGACATAACTAGTGTAGCAGTGATGCAGTTTTCTAAGTGCAAAATTTTTCCCATCTCTTTGGTATGTTGTGAAGGAATAACTAATGCAAATGCTGTTGATAATCATTAAAATTCTGCAAATGAAAAATGACTCACCCCCTTTGTTAATTCTAGCTCATTGCATAGAAATCTGTGAATGTCTTTGTCAGTGACACTGTTAGCTTTGGAGAATGAGAAGAAGGCTCTTGAGTAGCTTTCCAGTTCCTGGGAAACTTCGTCCTTGTATGGTAGCAAGATTTCAGACTGCCAAAGTGATGTCATTTAATCACCTAACAGGTGCGAAACGGCTCCAAAAATAAAGACTGCATTTGACAGTTCACTTGTGATGTGCTGTGAAAGGGTCTGCGATGGTGGTGATCATGATGATTAAGGAAGGAATATCACCTACATCCCCTGGGGAGGTTGGGGCCTCATTGTTCTCACTTCTAAATAAAATCTCCTGAGAGAGCTTGTCATATAAACTGGAAAGACTGACAAAAGATGAAAACTATTTTAGGAACAGAGAAGAAAAAAGTAAAGGATTACTAATCACCTTGCGACATCTTGAAGCTCTGCTCACAGAGCAGGACTCTGTTGTGGATGTCCTAGAAACAGTGAGTGTCTGTTGGACATGGGACCATGGATGACCCCGAAGGGGTCCAGGCAGCTGGTGGGAGGTGAGGAACAATGTGTCATTATAACTTGTAGGATGTTTCTTGTTAGCTGAGGTGGAGACCAGAAGTGAGAGGCCAAGCTGGTTGAGAGCAGGAGTTGGAATAATTTGTCTTTGACACAGATAAAGTCCTTAGTTTTCATTTAATTGGATAACGTGTGCTACAACCTTGCGATTTGCTAATTTGTTGTACTGGAATATGATTAGAAGATGTTTTGAGACTGGGTGATGAGGAATTTTAATAAGACATTTCTGAGGTGGGGCTGTTCCAACACCAAGGATTTTGTTACAGTATTTTAGGCTCATTGTGACTCTAATGATGTTACAAATGTGGAAGTGAGATAAATGTAAATGAATTGCTATTGAACTGGTGATGAGAAACTTTTAAAGTGTTGTGGGACGTATGTAAATAAATATGTAAATTAAATGGTTTGGGTTATAAAAGGACATGTCTGAGGAATGGCTCTTTGGAGGTTCTTTGGATCAGCATCAAGGATGCTGATCATTTGGAGCTTTTACATATGTTAATCATCTTGTTCTTACAGGCCAAAGAGGCTATGAATATAAAAGTGCTAACAGCCTATTACCAAGTTGTTTGCAAGAGTCCTCATAATAGAAATGTTAACTGTATGGCTTAATTTCTACTTAAATAAACCTGCAGCTTGCTGTAATAATTTGCATGTGATTGGTTGGAAGTGGAAGCATCTAAAATAAACAGTGTAATTAGGCCTTATCTTATCTCAGTTTAGCCTGACAGTCAGCAAAAGATTTGGGATGGAAAAAACTGTTTGTGTTAGGTGTGAAACACATCAGATACATAGGGGATGGTAACAGAGGGAAGCACAAAGGGGCCAAATCAGTGGATGAGAAAAGTGATCTTTTCAAAAACATTTTGAACGAATTGCGAAGATTTATTTGCCCAAGCTAAAAGAAAATCATCAAACAGGATACAAGATGGTGAGAGACATACACAATTTGGCTAAGGTCATACAATGACTTTCTGAAGTAGCAAAATATAGAATGAAATTTTATAAAGTCTTCTGACAATAAGTAGCAGTCTCAAAACTCTCAAACCTTTCTTTAGGGAAACAATCATTTTGGAGTTTTTTTGGCATAAGATTAAACCACATAAACCAAAAAAGTAAAAGGATACCTCTGTGCTTTTCTGCCCTTACTCAAACTAAGGATAGGTGATGAGGAAGTGTCCCAAACCCACTGCACAGGAAGCTTTTTAAGAGGTGCACATGACGTGGCATGCCACATGGTGCTCTAAGACCTTGTGTAGGAAGAGGAGATCCACTTTATTCCATCTGCTTTCAAATAAATATATATTTTTTTACAGAGTATTTTTTATTAAAAAACTCAAAATGAAACCCGAAGCCCTATTTTCTGCTGCCACGGAAGTGCGCCCATGCACTTTGCATGGGTTGCAAAGATGGTCTAATTTCTGGCTGCAAACATTTCTTGTCTTGCTTCCTTATGAAGGACAAGAGAACCCTCTGCCTGACCAGCACACTCGCAGTCAGCATCAGGGGCACTCCAGAACACGGTAACTCAGACCTGCTTTATGCTCCCAAGGATGAGTGGATTTTTCTTATTATCACTGCTTATTTTTACACCTTGCTGGGGAGGATTGCTCTTGGACCCATTGGTCGTGAGAGGTGGGAGGAGAGATTCAAGTTTTACCCACTTGGAGATCATTGAAGCAAGAAGCGATGCTACTGATATTTCCACAGTAAATCTGTTTTTTAGTCCTTTGAGGTGCCCAGCTCCCCTGAGCTTGGCTTTTTGAAGTAATAAAATCTAATCTAATTTCTGGTGTATTTAACTGAAATGTAATTTCCATTTTTTGTGTCCTGTAAAGAACAACTGGCTCTGGGGATCCCTGATAAAGCTGTGGGAGGGACCCCCTGCTTCCATATGCACAGAACTAATCAATCCGCTGCCAGGAGTTTGTGCTAATATCTGTGGTGATTGCAGCTCACGTATAATGAAGACAAATCCTGTTCTGGCTAACGATCAATAATTCAAGGGGGGAAAGGGGGAGCCAGGAATGGTGGATGCAAGCTGCAGGAGCATCTGCCAGTGAGAAGCTTTTTGAAAACAATGAGCTTTAAAAACAGAGTGTAGGACAATTACTGAGAATTACTGAACATCCTATGGGTAAGAGGAAGACCATGTGAATACAAAATACCCCCTAAGCCCCTTCCCCCTCCGCCTTCCAAAATCCAATTCCTTTTAGGAAGTCCTAGGAGACATATTTAGAGCCTATTAGAATGGCAGGAAGCCAGTTTTTAATCAGCAAGCTAATTCTGGGATGACATCATGCAGACCAGTAGCTCTACCTGCATATGTTAACGTTGAGGGAGCTGAGCTGGCAACCTCAGCCTGATTTTCTCGGGTTGCAGCACCACAAAGCTTTGGGGAACTAGGAACTGTGCAGGGAGAATGGAGCAAGCTTGGGAGGCAGGAGAGGAGGTTGAGTGAGTTGTTTGTAGCACTGATCCTTCCTTTAGGGAAATGTGATGCATTTGTTCACCAATGGTGTAGGCAATATGAAAAGCACAGAGAGGTGAACAGACCCATGAAACAGCCCAGCTGCTCTTTTGGCCATGTTGGTGGACCCATAAAGTGTGCTGATGGCATTAGGAACCTCGAGGAGATGGCACTGTAGCTCATCTCCTCCATCAAGACAGTTCTGGCTCCCAGGTGCAGAGCAACACCTCAGCACCACACCACATCAATCCTTTGCTGTGGGCCTTAATATTTAACCATACATGCCTCATATTTTAAAATATTAATTGGACGTGGGCTCTAGATGGCTGCCATAGCATCTTGAATCAAGTCAGAGAGATAGTGTTAACAAGCACAACGAGGCAGAGTTTGGTCTATTTGGGTTGTTATTTGTCGTCTACTTCAAAGCACTGTGAAAGGGTTAAAAAGCTGCATGAGACTTTCCTCATGCTGAGACAAGAGAACTAAGGGTGTATTGATTTCAGGCTTTTTTTTTTTTTTTTTTTTAGCACTATGAGCTCCGTTTTTCGCTTGCCCGGCAAAAGTGATTATTCGACATAAATACAGACGGTTTACAGTGTTTACAAGTTAGCTGATATAGCAAGTCTCCTTGTCATGTGCCCCTGGAATATAGGGTAGGGTCAGAACTGCCAACCTTGAGCATTCCGAAATCACAAGTGAATGCTTCTAGAAATCACAAGATTCGCAAAAAAATCATGAGATTTTTTTTCTTTTCCTGAAAAAAGAAAAAGAGCTATAAGTTTGCCATGATTTCTTTTCTGAGCCTGTAAGGGCTTCCTTGCTTATGCTAGTCAAATTTTATCACATGACTCTGGAAGCTGGGTTTTTAAGATAAAAACTGCCAAAACTGTGTGAGATGACAGTGCTGAAAGCTGATGGCATCACATCAACTCAGCTGTATCTTGATTCTCTTTGGGAACGAAAAGTAAAGGGGTAGGAGAGTTCTGCTTCCTCCTCAGGAATATTTTAGTGTGAACTAAAATTTTCTGCTCAGTCACCTAAAAATAGAATATAGAATAGAGAGTGTTATTATTATTTAAACCCCCTACTACGTTCACCCTTAAAACTGCAGGTAGGAGTGAAATGATGAGTGACTCTATACAACAGAGAGATGACAAGCCCATGAAGTAGGTTCCCCAGAAACGCAGCCATCACTCCTGGCACACAGGGGAGAGAGGCTTGGAAGGGCTCATGGCCTCACTACCTACTGGTGTGAGGGAGGGATTTAGCAGAGTTTCATGCTTAGAGATTTTAGTGGCAACAAAACCTTGCCAAGGCCAAGGATGATATAGTTTTGCTGACTATTTTCTTCGCTCTAGTTTCACAGAAACGTTATTGGAGATTTGAGGGAGACTGAAAAGTCCAGGCAGATTGGTCACCAGCAGATGGGTGATCAGGAAGGAGTTCGTGCTTCACTCTCTAGTTCAGACTCAGACTCAGACTATGGTTGAGGTTGGAAGGGACCTCTAGAGATCATCTAGTCCAACCCCCCTGCACATGCAGGGTCACCTAGAGCACACGGTAGAGGAAATGAGACTTTCCTTTGGCTGGTGGTCAGGGGAGAGTGGCTGTTTCAGAAGGAATGGGAAATACTGGAAACTGAACTGTGATGAGATCACATGGGGATATGCAGCTCACTTAGGAGGTACCTTGGACTTACGTCCAGCTGCTGATCATCTTGCCACTAAGCAACTCTCCTGTCCTTAAACTCCCTTCATAACATTTCTAGTTTGCTTTCCGGCCCTGTGTGTGTAAGATCTTTTTTGTTACAGACTAGGAGGAGCTAATAATCTTCCTCAATCTCTCTAATTTTCTGCTGCCACTGCCCTTTGGGCATCACTCTCTGGTGCTCTCTCCTGGATCCTCTTGTATCAGTCTTCAAGGCCTAAATGCCACAGCAGCTACCCTAGATCTCCCATGATTTGACAAGAAAGCATCTTTGAAAACTGAAGAGAGAAGAAAACTGAAAGCTAGTTCCCTGCATCATAGCGTGGGCCCATTGCAGACAGGTCTGCTGGAGGAGCTAGTGCCTGAGTGGACAGATGAAATGTCCTTCCTCCCGGCCGAGACCAGACCAAGCACACCAGAAGCATCTGCAGGAGGAGGGCTTTCCCTGTCCCCACAGTAATAGTTTGCAGACGAAAAGAACATCGCGTTCCCGGGGCTGACAATCTAGGAGCTTTAGTCAGTGCTAAATTCACTTTAATAATAATCCTCAATGAATCAGGCGGGGAATATTTCACAAGCTTAAAACACCGATGAACCTGCAAGATTGTCTTAAATGCAAACCAAGGAAAGTGAGAGCTTCCAATTTATTCTGAGAGGGTACTCAGAGAGAGACTGCAGTCATTTTATAACATAAGAAAGCTGTATCTTGGTAGGGAGGGAAACATTATAGCATTTATGCACAAAGTCCTTCATTTTCCTTTTCTCCACTTTAATACTGCAGTCCTTTTTACCAGCTGAAGTAAGAATGAGGGGCCAGCATCCCATCTGCCTCTGCTGGATGTTAAGCTGATGTATGTAGAATGGGAGTAGCTGGAGACCCAGTGGACTTGCATGGGATTCTGAGACACAGCAAAGGCACATATGCTGCAGTTCCAACTATGTCATTTTACTGCTATATGTAAAACACCATCTGTGGTGCAGAGACCTCTGCTATGAGGGAGATGCACATTCAACCCGGAAAATTGTCAGCTGAAGTGCTATAAAGTTCTCTATAAGTGTCTTCATCACTCATTGCTTGAGAAAAGGACCTAATATCACAGAGCATTGTAGCAAGAACTGATGTAGATGTAGTGAGCCAAAAACAACACTGGCGTAAATGGGCCAGCTTAACTGACTTTATTAGTAGAAGCAAGAACCGACTTTATTAGTGCTCCATGAACAGGGGTGTAACTCCACTGAATTTAGTGGTACCTTAATGCAACACCCTTCAAAGATGCAGTGAGGGGACTGGCAGGTGTTTTAACACGTGATTTAATTTGGCCCACAGTCTTCTTGTTTAAAGATGCATTGTATGGAAAGCAGGATCCCAGAGGTGCCAAACGCGCATCCTTCCTAGCAGGGCTGTGCAATTCTGCAAGGTCATCCAGAGGGAGGCCCTTAAACTTCCCCTTCACAGTTCTCTCCAGGCAGCGGCGGCCTGAAGGAGGAAGCTGCCTCCATCTCCCACACACAGGGACCAGCAGCTCCAAAGACATTAATGACCTTTTATTGTGGAAGTCGGTCTTGAAAGAGAAAAGCAAATAGCTCTGCTTTCCTGACATGTGCAATACTACTGACTGCCACAGAGTGTCCTGATCCAGTGCCCAAGAGTCCTGGGACATGCTTGGGAAAAAGATGGGTGCTGCGTGCTCTGCTGCAGCTCCACCATCAGGCTAATAGATGAAATCAACGTTGCATTTTTCTCCACTAACTCAAGACCTCTTTAGAATTATTTCCTGATGGAACAAGAAAGGAGGGGAAAAAAAATCCATTTCCTTCCAGCGCCTGCAAAATGGCATTTTTTTCTGCTGAAGACATCTGCGCATGGCCCGTGTTTGCAATGCCGGCCGCTCTCCGCTGTGCGGCTCTCCCGTTTCCGGAGGCCTGGCAGCTGGAGCTGGCAGCGCCGGCTCTGCCGTGGCCAGCAGGAGGGCTCATGCCAAGTAAGTGGCTCATTAGCAGTTGCAGCAGCGGGGAGCTCGCTGTTTAGTTGCTCTGCTCTTGCCTGTAGATTGGGCTTGCTGTTGAGCTCGGCGCTCGTAAAAGCAGCGTGAAGTTTAGCGACGTTTGCCTCTCACCAGCAGGCAGCAGCTCATTCATCACAGCAGTGGCGAGATCTTGGGCCATGGTGCAACCACAGCAAGGGAAAAACGAGGCTGGGGAGAGCGGGGAGCTGGCAGGCAGCTCACGGCTGTGTTGGAGGTGCAAGGACAGGGCAGAGAAGGAAGGAAAGGGGGAGATGTGCTTTTTCTCTCATGGGAGTGGTACCTCTGCTCATTGGGCTTCATCACTGCGATTGCTAGAAGTGAGGAAAACACAGAGATGCTGGCAGAGGGTTCAGAGTGGAAAAGAATACTGAATGTTGGCCTGTTTATATGGGGTCATCTGAAAGGTGTGTTATATAGTACAAATTGGGTGTGTTATATAGTAGGAAGCCTCTTGTTTTATGGCTAGAAGGAGCAAGAAGGTCCAGGCTGACTTGGGACTGGATTCAATCTCTAACCATTACAGCCCTTCAAGGGCTCCAGGAGGGGTGGACATGCATTTGGTATTACTATAAAAATCACACAGGTGGTGAGGATGGAAGAAACTCAAGGTACAAACGTAGAAGAGCTTAGAAGGAGGGAAAAGTCCCATAAAAGCTGGACTGGGGAGACAGGAGAGAAGAAGGAAAGATGCTCCTCTATGCAGCAAGCAAAGGCCTGGGAATAAGTCCCAGCACACACAAACTCTCTCGCTTAGTACAGAATATTCAGATGCTCCTCCTGCTCAGAGTACACAAAATCTTCACAGTTCATCTCACAAAAGCAAACAAACAAAAGACAAAAAAACAATGAATGTAAGTAAAGTGAAAAAGGAAGAATTGCTCTTCCTTTTAATACAGGAGGAAGTAAAATCCTGAATCTTGCGAAGGAAGCTGAGTTATAGAATCAGGAGTTAAACTCGGTTCTTTCAGGCTGCCGCATATGGGCTTTTTGCAAAACTCTCCTCTTTCCCAAGTATGTGATCTGAGGATAATTATGAGACAAAATATGCCATTCTGATTTTTCACATTGCATTTTTGTACTTTCTGCTACCACAGTCATCTGAGAAGAAAAGGCCATTTTGTGCAGTGAATATACCCAGAAGGTAGTTTAGGCTGTAAGCAAACTGTTTTGGTCTTTCTGCACAGGAATACAGAATAACTCAAATTTCTTTGCTTGCTTCTTGCTAGCAGAGCCAAGCGCTGCCATCTGAACTGGAAATGTGATGTGGTGATTAATGTGGAAACTTCTGCCATATGGTGCACCTTGAGTCAATGAAAACCACAGCAGGGTTAACTCAGGCCATAAAACATGAAACTATTGGTACGTTCATGGTCTGATGGGCAATGTGGCTCTGGGGCTGAGCCTGTTCCTTGACCATTGGCTGATTTTATGTGATCAAGTGGGTTTATTTGGGTACATTTTGTGAACCGTTTATAGCTTGCATTCTTCTTCTCCCTAGCTTTGACGTGAAGCTGCGATCCAGGATGAATTAATGAAGTTAATGCGACTGTATACATCCTTCCCCCAATGCTACAGCATCAACAGCAGCTTGATTTGTTCTGGTGTGGTGTAGAGGTTGCTTGAGTTTTGCCCATCATTTATTTTGATCCTTTGCAGAGAGGAACTGACCAGGCTCAAGGGCAAAGTTTTAGTGGCTCTCAGAGTAACATCCAACACTTGCAGAACGATCCAGCTTGAGAAGTGGAAAGTCTAACCTGTGCATGCAGTCTAAGAGGGGGACATGTGCCAGTTGTGTTTTATGCTTGCCCTGTGCTTGTTGACAACTCAGCCACCACTCTAAGTAAATGCTATGCACATAAACATAGCAGATTAAAGGTGCCTTTAATGTTTCTATAGCATGTACCTAGAAATGTCATGAAAGATAGATAGGTAGAGTCCCTTGGCACCATCTCTAATTCATGTGTTTGCAACTTTAATCCTTAGCTTGATGGTGTTTTAATTGACAGAATGTAAATTCCTTTTTGTGGTAATCCTTCTGGCGCATGGAGCTGTGGACAGATGCTCTCAGCTCACAGTCAGCAAGTGGGAATAGACAGGGGGCCTGGCACTGAAGTGCTATTTACACAAATATTTCCTGGCTTTTTTTTTTTCCTTTTTTTTTGTTTGTTTTTTGATTTTGTTTTCTTCACCTCTCAGGATCCTGCTGAAGTTTACTGCAATTGCATCTCTCCTTGCTGTCTCTCCTTTCATGATTTTTGCAATAGAACTGTGGCATTTTTTTTCCTGGACCTTTCGAGCTGCTCTTAATGAAGTCTTTGAGTCTTGTAAACACAGGAAAAAAGTTGAAGGTATTTGGGAATGAAGAGGGAAGCCATACATGAGTTTGCTCTGAAGGATTTTCCTCCTTACCAGCAATTTTTAGCTGCGGAAAGTTATTCCCTGCATTTGTTTTCCAATGGGATCAGAAAGGAGGATGCCCAATTAGAAAGGAGGAGGCCATGAAGAGTCTTGCAGCTCTGGAGAGGAAGGTACCAACAGCCAGACTTCTTCCAGTGCTCCCTCTAGCTCTGCGTAGAGTCATATCCTCTGGTAACTTAGATTAGCTTGGTGACCCACCAGTGCTTTCAGTGTTCGCAAACCAAGTGGAGACCTTAGAAGAGAAGGCGTTCCCATGAGATGTGTCGAGCCCTTGCTGTGCTCCTCACACAGCTGAACCAGCAAGATGAGACGTGCCTAAAAATGGAAGATGCTTTTACAACCTATTTTAAAAAAATTAGTCAGGCTTTTTTCAAAGTTGCAAAGAAAGCAACATTCAGATTTTTTTTTTTTTTAAATACTTTCGTTTGCAGTATTTTGGTCTATCCAGCTTGAATAAGAACATCCTCTACTAAATTCCTGTTAGGCATTTACCCATAATAACAGAAATACTGACCATTTTTGTTATTTGTTATACCAAAAGAGCCCCTGCTGTGCACAATCAGAATTTTGGTGGAGAGTGAAATGAACAGCACCCAGGAAAGAATTTGATCTAATGATATAGGAGTCAATAGGCTTTTATTTTAATATAGCTCTGCATTTACCAGTTTGGCGATATAAATAATATTTCCAAGCCTTTCAGAAAGCTAAGCTGGGATGTGTCTATCTTAACTCTTCTGCCTCATTTTTCCCCCAGCCGCTCAGTCCCCGCTCCCTGCATTGCAAGAGCCAGGACAAAACCAAGAAACTCCCTAAACAACTGGTTTCTTCCTGGTATTGCTCTTCCTTCCCTGCACAAACAGATTTCTCTGAATTCCCCTGAACTGGTTTTTTCCCAAATAGCGGGAATATCCGTGATGCTGCGGCTGCCCGGCTCTCGGTTGCAGCGAGGGGCAACGGGGTCGTCTGCGAAGGCCGACGTTGCGGCACCGTGTGCTCAGGCCTCTCATCTGACCTCCCTGAGCTTGGCTGCTCAGTGATATGCAAGGACAACTACAACACAGATGTCCTTTCCCTTTATTTCTGCTTGATTTGCTTGCCCTAGATTCAAAACTTTGACTACTTCTCAAGTTGCTGCTGTAAAACAAGGTCCATATGCACTGCCCTTCATCTCGTAAAGTGCAGAATGAAAAAGAAACTTTCCAATCCTAGGCTGGGTCATCTGAATTAACTCGCAGTGCTCCCACATAAGCTTGTGCAGCATCTTCCTTGCTCCCTGAAATTCCGTTGCAACCCTCTGAGATGCTGTGAGGCACCAATAGACATGACACCAATGGCACCACACACCTCTCAACAACTTCGTGGGAGTCAATCCACTGAAAATCCTCTTCAGCTTGTTTTGGAAGAAAGACCTAGACTTTTGAGCATGAAACCAAAGAATGAAAGTCAAACAAGATCCAGGATTTATTTCCTTAAATGCAATCATTCACAGGTCAGAAGGTTTGCCTATTATTTCTTTACCTTCATCCATGTTCTCTCTTCACAATCTTTAAATATTTAATTGCCAAGAGCACCTCAGCAACCTGCTTGTTGCTGGGCTGAAGCACCACACTGGGGCCTTCAGTGATTCCTCATCTGTGCCCTATCTAATTTCCTCTGGATAATGTTTATACATGGCATCTTCCAGGTGATGCTTGGACTTCATTGGACTTCTGCAGTTTTGCAGCTTGAGCTCTGTGTCCACCTGTAGCTGTGGCAACATAATGGTATAGCAACTATTTTTATACATATATATATGCATACATATGATATATGTATATCTCAAGGGGTGCTGTAGGTGAAGGGCAGAGGTGTGTGCAAAGGGCATCTCAGCTGGGTGGGCCCTACCTTATGCAAGATGGAACATCCTGCATTCCTGCTTCCTATTCCATTTCTGTTTTATGCTGTTGTTAGGACACCACTGATACAGCGCTATGAGCCCATGTTATCTTCTGCTTGTGCAGTCAGGATGGGGACTTCATACCACGACGCTGTTCCCCTGCCTCATTAATGCCTCGTGCTGCCCCCTCAGCACAGATGCTGGCGTGTTCATCTCCAGCTTTCTTGGGTGGGAAAGCATCACTACTATTTAGAAACCCTTGGAAAGTCTCAGGGAGCCTGATATTTGCTGTTCTTATGAGATTAAAAACTGCCCATAATCAGACCAATGAACCATAAGCCTCATGTTGTAAAAGTTTCTGAAAGCTAAGCCCAGTTCTCATCAGTGTCTGAGCTAGGGAAATTTTCTTAAAGAACCTTTTGAGTGACCACTTGCTTTTTTTTCTTTCCCCAATCATCAAACAGCAGATACTTGAGCTGACAAGTGAGATTAATAGCACCAGTTAGAGACAGATCAGGTGTAGTACGAGACAGAGAGGTGGAAACTTCACACCCCTGAAACTTAAACTGAAGTTGCCATGACTTCTGCAAGTCTAGCCTTCCATGCAGCACTTTTCAGGCACATTAGTTCTGACATGCAGCAATCTCCTTTTTTTTTTTTTTTTTAAGTTTGTTATCCTTATGCTATTTTTCCTGTGTAACTTTCCCTTGGCGCCTACAAAATCCACTTGCTTTTTTGATCCTGAACTGCTCCCAGTCAAAGATTGACAAAGGAATTAAAGAGCAGTCTAATTTCAGGATGCAGAGAAAGACCCATGAGGACACACTAACTTTGCAAAGTTTTGAATGCAGAAAATAACACACTCTTTTTCCACCAAGCAGCCTTTGAGATAAACATTTCCTCCCCGTTAGCAGATTTCTGATGCTGACCTTGGGGCAGGTAAAGTAGCTCTGCATGTTCTGGGCATGGCCCTGCATGATGCAAAGACTGAACTCGAATGGTTTGTGTTGGGCACTCCACCAGCTCAGCGGTACCCTGAATCCTGATGAGAGCTCTATAAGTAAGAAAGCTTTCCGTTTGTATCTTGAATTCTACATTCAATAAAGCAATATATTTCAATTTGGGGTTAAACAGGAACATTTTATTCAAGCCTAGCAGACCTTCTGTTTCACTTGGAGTTACTCAAGGATGCATTATGCATTACAAAAATACAGCCTTGTTACATAGTGTTTGTAAGTTTTTCTCCAGAGACTTCACTTTTTGACCATTTCACAATTTCTGAAAACAGTTGTCAAACTCTGTTCACATTCACCAACCCTGTCTGTATTCAGCAAAGCCTAAGACAGACACTATGAGGAAAAGTCTGATGGAGAATGTTTTGTGATCAGTACTTCACGATCTGATTTGATCCCAAATTTGCTGTTTGGCTCTTCAGTTTTTATTGTTCATGGCATTAAGAGCAGAGAGAAGCTCTGGAGACAAATGTCATGGCAGTTGCACCGTGTCCTAGCAGCAGTGAAAAAGTCCTTGTCTAACAACCTGAATGGTAACTGTAATATATGAAGAGTGATTTAGTTTCTCCATGTTTATTGGACCAAGTGCTGATGAATATAAACCCTCACTGATCATGGACTTTACAGTGTGGGTTTATTTGTATCATTTCAAAAGACTTCAATGGCTTTTGCATTTTCATTTCATAATGATAAATTGCCTGAAATCATTCCTCTCAGAACAGATTCCCCCAGCTTTGGCTCCTGCTAGGATGTTTCATTTTGTGTTGAAAATTGCAATAGGAAATTTCCTTGAGCTGTTGATATGTCAGAGTAGAGTTTATTATCACTCACAGTCCCAATGTATTGGAGCTGTGTGAAAGATTTTGTAAATAATATGACACGGATAGGAACTCATTTGATACTGTGACAGGTGGTGAATATTCCTAGCCAGCCAGGCAGGGTGAAATGAAGTACCAGGAAGTGCAACCTTTTCTGGTAAGAGGCTTTCTCACTTGGTAATGTGTATTAGTAATTAATTAGTAATTTTAGCAGAGAAAAGAAGATTTTGGTGGCTGACTCTGCCCCATATTAAGGCAAACAGCACAATGTGTTGTCCTGTCATGCTGTTGTTATACCTCTGTGTGGATCTCATATATCTATTATCAATTGAAGATGGTTTCTGCACCTGATCTCTGGAATTCTGTTCCCTTTCTGCTGCAAGCATATTTTTTTGAGCATGTATGAAAACTGCTGCTTAGCACTTCTTGAAGAGGAAATTCTGGTGATAATCATCACAATCCACAGCCAAAGGGCATTATAACCTCTTAGATCACTTTGGTGGATAGGAGAGTTGACCCCCTTCACAAGTCATTTTCCCCAACTCTATTTTAAAGATATTTATTAAATATCAAACCGCTCAAAGTTAGGAAATTCACGAAATTGGAAATAATTGGATGTTTAAATGCATTTATTTCCACCATTATCCCCTTAAAGCTGATGGCTGCTCCAAATACCACTCTTGCAAGGATATGAGTCCTGTAAGGGCTTTATTGAATGGAAAATGAGAGGTGCTGCCTGACGGAGTCTACCTTGCAGTGTGGAGAATTAACAAATTTGTGTAAACATTGAAAACCATGCCTGTATTATATTACAGCTCATACTCATCTCTCATTTAAGCCAGGGTAAAGCCATTCATCTATTAGCTTTCAGGTGAATGTAGCAGAAGGAAATTAATTTAAAAATGTATCCCTGCTTTGCCCAAGTGTCATTATCTGGGTGTCTAATCATAGTTCTTAATTTACATATGAGGAAATTGACACATGGAGAGAGAAATTTTCTCATTATCAAATGAATATCTAATGCTAGGCAGCTAACTATTTATTCGAAATTTTAACCTTGACATGTCATGTGTCAAGTTCCTCCTCTGTGTAAGCATTTGTAGGGCCAGGGATTAGGCGTTGATCAGAACTGGACTACGAGTCTACCGATTTCTTCAGAACGCTGCCGCTAAATCAATGGAAAAAATTCTTTCAGCTTCGACCTTTCTAAGCTGCTTATTTCAGGTCTTGCATCCTTGGTATTTGCAGTGCGTATCTCTAAGGCTATTCCTCTTGGGCAGTTAGTCGTTCCAATTATTTTTAAAGAAATTTTGTGCACAGTTCAGTGCTGTATCCTTTCCTCTTCTCTCTGCTCAGGACTCTCCTGGCGCTTAGTAGCAGTTTCAGTGTTAGTTTATATGCAGACAGAGTATGGATTTAGTCTTCCTTCCATATTTTTCTGGTGGATTTTTGTCAGTGTATTAGTCATAGCCCAAGTGGTGTTTCCAACTGGATGCTGCTAATCGTTTACTATTCGGTACAGCTATGAGATTTTATTTTTAGGTTGTGTCACTCCATGTTTTTACATTTTCAGATAAATCCATCTCTGATGACTCCTGTTTCTGAGTTACAAAATCTAGGTTTCATTTTCAGCTCCAAATTGTTATTTCATTCATGTATTAACTTAGCTGCTAAGATCTCTTGATTTTGTTTATCAGGCTTTTCCAGAAGTTGTTTTCATTTCACCAAGCCCCAGCAGATCGTCTGGTGCACGCTGGCTCTGCTACAGGCCTTGCATTGCAAAAGGTCTGTTGGCTGTTGACCGTGGTACTCTGATACCTACAAATGGCATTAATGCAGATCCATAACTGACATTCTGATACATTTAGTAGGGCCAGTCTTTCTCAGGGAAACGGAGTCATTCAATCTGGAAACATCAGCACAGCCTTACTGCTGATGGGAAGGTGAAAGGGAGGTGAGAGATTGTGAGTTCACCCTCTGAGAATTTCCTTTAAATTTCATCTTCCCACCACCCTAAGAACTCCCCAGAAGTTGCCTCTCCTGAATCGGTTTCCACTCAAATTCTTCTTGTTTATAGGGGGGTTATAGGAGCAAACAAAGGGCTGGAGACTACGGATATAAACAAATCTGTCTAGACCTCTCAGTTCTGGAAATTATTATAATTTAATAATACAGAAGCTTTTTTTTTTTTTTTCAGATTCATCCTCTTCCTAGTGATACTTTAGGCCAGGTTTAGACAAGGCAGCAGAGAACAGTAATAAAACACGAAAGGTGTGTTGGACCACACCAGCCACAGCAATGGAAAACCATAAGAAAAGTTTGATTTCTTGGATGTTTCAAACAAATGCTGAGGAAGAGCTCAGGTAAATGGAGCATGAAGGAAGAAAAAGAGATCTCACGGAGCTAGGCAGTAGTGGATGGTTCACTGAAAGCTTTGAAAATATTTGCAGGTTTGGTCTTAGCTTCAGATTTATAGAAGAACCCAGATCATTCAAGCTGCACCTGATTGTACAGTGGGCAGTTGTACACAGCTTTATGTGGAATGGCGAAGCTTGTTCTGCTACTTGTAATAGCTTTTCTAACATGACTGAAAAGCTTTTCACCTTGTTGTCAGTCTCTTTTTATATTTTATTTTTATTGTGTTTCATGGAGGGGGGACTATCCTTATCTTGTACCATTTTAACGTTGTCATGGGAAACTGGTTTCAAGCAGGCAATTTCTCTCCCTCTCTCCTTCCCTCTTCCCTGCAGAAGCGAGTGTGTCCGTGCAATCAGTGCCCTCCTCTCTGCACCTGCAGTTCTGCTGGGAGAGCAAATCAGTTCGACACAGTCAGAGCTACCCGTATTTGCCTTGCAGTTGTAAGGGAAACAAAAAGAGCCCATCTTAACCATACAGAAAAGAAAGATTTTATTTCGCTGTCTCCACACAGTGCTGAAAAATTGTTTGGCCTAATGCAATCAGTATGAAATAGTCTGAGCTTCAGACCACTGATGGCCTACGATGTTTCTGAAGGGTCAGGCTTGCAAATCAAAGCAATTTAAAGAAGATATGTTTCCATAAGCCACATGCAGGCTACTTTCTACTGCTTTGGAAGTTATCCTATGGCCAGGTTGGGAACTGTTGGCACAGGAAACAAAGAACTGAGCTGGCTCTCAGGAGACCTGTGTTTTATTCCCAGATTCCTTATTCTGCCACAAATGAGCTGGGTTAAATCACACAAACTCTCTGTGCCTCAGTTTCTCCATGTGTAAAATAGAGTAGAGCCTATCACAGAATCACAGAATAGTTGAGATTGGAAGAGACTTATCTCTTTATAAAACTCTCTGAAATCTACAGCCTGGAGGTACATGATAAAAATGAACTGGCCCTGAGATCATTATTGCTGCCATTCAGGCACTCGGTTTCATCTGTGTGTTCACCGTAGCTTTATCCTGGTGGCTGTTTTGTCACCTTTTTCAGATATACTTCGAGCCTTTTGTCTTGTGTTTTGCAGTTGGAAGATCTCCCTTCAGAGAGCTATACCTTGGACTCATTAACTCATTTAAAATCTAACTCAAGTTCTTTTCTATTTTTTTCCACCTTGTCTAATCTCCTTTTATTGTTGCTTTATGTGCTTATCCATGTGCTTCATGAATGGCTTGTTTTTGCTATTCTGCACTGTGCTTTGATTCTTTTGAAAGGCACTGTGTTAAATCTCTAATAAAGTGTAAGCTATTCATGTCACACTCAGCACTAGAGAGCAGAGTCCCTTATGCTAATGGTCAGTGCAAGCTTCCTATAAACTGTAGGGGACTCAAAGGGTGCTGTCACAGCACAGAGCTGTGAAAGGAACAGGGAAAGGAAGATGCCTTCTATCAAGTTCTTACAGGCAGCTTCTTTCAAATTTCCCCCCCACCTTAATTTCCTAAGGAGACAGAGCAATAGTTTTCTAACTCCAGGTACAACAGGAAAGCTGTCCACATTGCAGGGAATTCAGTGGGGCTTTTGGTGCCTATAGGAACAAGCTGCACCCAAATGCTGCGATGACCTCGGCTATGTGATGTAGAGCAAGGTCAGAGAAGCCCACCTTTGTATGATCTTTGCCAATTGGGCCAACATAGAAAGATGCTCATGTGGAACAGATCTACTTTTAGCTATTCTTTAATTAATATTGCCAAAGGCATGGTAAGCAGATTTCTAATGTGCTATCTTTAATATTCACATTGGCTTCCAAACCCAAAAGCCTCTCTTCCAGTCAGGAGAGTGAACCGTACGATGGGTCCTGGGGAACTGCTCAAAGCAGCTCACATTTCGAGCAATGCACACCCACAACAACTCCTTCAGAAATGGCCCATGATTAGACACATAAGTGATTGTCCACTCACGAGTTCCAAATAATGGACACATTTGAGAAAATGACAATCTGCTGGCAGATAGTTTGCAAACAGAAAAAGAGATAAAATTCGTCAGCTAAATGATTCATTATGGCTTTCTCTGACTTTTTCATGGCAAAAACAAACCGTGCATAGCTCCACCAGGCAGTTTCTGAGCTTTGTAATTTCCTTCTGTGATTGTCATGCATATAATATCTTATTACATTTGATATTAATGGCAGCATGGTGCTCAGGTATTGAAAATCCATATGGCTTGTGTAATATTTACAGTATGACAAAGTAATAAGTCACAGCGACAGCCTGCTGTTGTGCACTTCTAGCATTTTGCTCCAAGCAAATGCAGAGAAGTACCATGATGTTCACTGGGGTATAGATGAGTCTGGCTTTTAATTAGTTGGATTTGTGGCTTATGGTGGTGGTGATGTCAAGAGTTGGGATTGCTCTTCATATATTATCTTAGCACAAAGACTGATAGAGGAATAGCTAAGTGCAGTTTGAAGGCTGTGGTTGTATTTTGGATCTTCACTGCACTCTGGTAAAGTGGATGGGGGAAGCATAATGAGAACACCTTGATCTTTCTGGTGGATCACCCCATTTGCTGAAGACATGCACACAGAGAAGGGAAGAAGTTCTTCCATCTGCTACACAGCAGTTATGGGGGCATCACCATCTAGCTGATGAACCAGAAACAGTTTCAGGAGAGGATCATGGAGCTGTGACCCTTAAAGTGCACAGGAGCCATGGAGACCAACCAGACAGAGAAAAGTAGAGAAGGCAGGAGACGACAAGCCCAACAGGATGGGTGCAAGTGGCAGCCAGTAGCACCTAAGTAAAATATCCGCCAACCAAGGAGCAAAATGTCAAGCTTATGCTGTCAAGAAAGGGGATAAGATGAGGATGTTATTGAGAGTTTTAACAAATCCTAGATTTGAGAAGACAGTAAAAATATATATACATATACGCACCTTTGTCTGTTTGCAGCTTGTGAGGAGAGGGAGAAAGGGGAGGTCAGAGATAACTGACAGAGGCTGGACCAGAGCAACAGGAAGGAAATTGCTCTTGGGAGCAGGAGGAACAGGATGGAGGCTAGAGAGACAGCCCCAAGTGAAAGGCCAGACAGAGAGAGCTACAAGAAAAACACAGCTGAAACTTCTGCTCAAGGAGAGGGGAAAGTGGTGCTTTTAAGTCTTCATGACCCCACATGTGTAATGCAGGACACCTGCTGCTCCTTTCCTTGTGAAAGCTATGGAAAAAGGCCCCATATCTGTGTGCCCTGCAGCTGTGTGCAGCTCTTTGCACAGCGTGCATGCATCTCAGCAAGCTGGGACAGCACTGCCCACGCAATGACACCCCCAGAAAGACACCAGGCTCCACCACAGTGGCCTGGGCTGAAGTGACACTTCGGTTCCCCACAAGCTGTTTGCAACACAGGCAGGTTTCTGAGTCTGCATGCCCAAATCTGGCACTTAGGTTTTACTCTCATTTCTAGCCAGAAGACTTCTTAAAACGATGGGAGCTTATGAACATGAAAAACTTTCCAGAGAGTCTATTTCTTGGGGGACAAAGTGGAAATGGGATCTCCTCCTCCAGAATGCAATGGCCTTTTCCAGGGGACAGTTTAATCTTTCAGAGACAGATGAATATGAGACTCAGTAATCTGGTAATACAGGCAGAAGATGAGGGGAGACGGAGAGAATTTCAATAAAGCAGCTGAACAAGCTGCTGTCGCTTCCTTCAGAGCCCCTGGATAATAAACCTGGGGTGGAGTTCACCCAAAGCAGGTGGCAAAGTGTGGTCTCAAGGGCATAAAGCTGCTTTATAATATAGCAGCCAGTCCATTCCACCCTCCCCTTGCACCATTACGGCCCCTTATGACTTACTTAATTGCCTCCTCCTAATCCAATTCCCCCATTTTTATTGCTTTTCAATATGTACCCTCATAGCTCTCAGGCACTGTACTCCTGCTCATCCCTCCCAGGTTTCGTGGACTCATTCTGTATTCTTGCACAGGCTCTTGGTTTCCTCAGCAAGAGCTTGCCTGTAACCTGAGCTGTCTTTAGGGTTTCTGCTGGCTGTCAGAAAAGGAGTAGATTTTGTCTGGCCTGTGTAAGGCAGCAGAGCTGGATGTCACTATAATTTCTGCTTTCAGAGCACTAATCTCTCAATAATAAACTGGGTACCTGGCACTGAAAACCAGCTGAAAGTACATATCTGTGAGAGAATCCTCACTCATACTGTTTTTTATACTGTTGCCCTGCAGAGCCAGACCTCTCTTACTTGCTATAGCACTTGAGATAATGTGATGTCCCAACAAAAAAACAAGGGCCAGTGCTTGGATGAGTTACAAGAAGTGCCACTTTGCCAACCCAAAATCCCTCTGCAGAAGTCTTGCTGCCTGTAACCCCCACAGCAAAGTTGGCTTCTTGGGTTGTTTTTATTCTTGTAGAGATGTCATGTCTGACAGCTGCTGTCACCCTATGATTAAGCCAGCAATCACTCCTAGCTTCTTTTGATAGAATATGAGCCCTGACTGATTAACAAAGTGGCCTTTGGCCTCAGGTTAATAACAGATTTCACAGCATTGCTACAGTGTAATTATTATTTAAAAAGGTCTTAGTGGAGATTTTGATATTCTCCTACAGGCTCCTGTCCATGTGAATGCAGAAAGTAACAATTATGGACATGAACATCAGCTCAACTGGAGATCTCATGGTCCTGCTACATTAGCATTCTTGATGTATCAGTCACAGTTCTATATTAGATGGACTAACATATCGGGTTTGCTCCTTTTTATGACACCTCAGTATATTAATCAACCAACGTATGAAGTTTCAGTCCATCAGTTATCTGAGTTATCAAGTTATCTAGTGTATCACTTTCTTCCATCTGTCAGTTGTCTCACTATGTCAGCTAATGCAGTCCATGGCAGGTCTGCCTTCCAGGTGTATCTCATTCCCTTGTTTTTTTTCAGTGTCATGGAAATATCAATCAGCAAAGCAGCAATGATCATTGTCTCAGTATTTTAGTTAGATGAATTTATCAGCTGTCTTGGTAGATCTTTTGCCTGGATGAGTTGGTCTGCTGAGTGGCATAGACTTGCCTTTTGCTCTTATCTATCTTATTCTTTCAATCTCATTTTTACTTTCCTAGCTTCTATGTCTCTTCTTACTCATCAGATTGCCTGGAAGGAGCAAAAAGGACATATTTGTACAGCCTGCTTTGAACTGCTGTTCGGGACAGAGCTCTGGTCACTACAGATTTTTTTGATGACATCAAAAACATGTCACTGAGCACACTGTGGAAGCCATGTGGGCCACTACAATTATCCAGATAACTGCAGACCACTGACTGTGACGCATGGACCACAATTCAAGAACTGCAGAACTGAGCAAGTGTGAGTCTATCTCTCCACCAAACACCTTTGTGCCTCAATCTTCAGTATGATAATCTTACACTAGTCAAGTTTGGTACAGAAATGTTGTTACTGTCGTATCTCAGAGGGTGATCTGAGAATGGATGCTCTAATGTCCAGATTTGTAAAGGAGTTTCTGTTCAAAGCCACATGAGTGGAGTGATTCATATGTCCAAGTGACATATTCAGAGTGATGTGTTGAATTAGGAGCTGAAGTTTAATGAAAAGTTAATGGATTTGGTCTCCTCAGTCTTAGGGATTGCAGCACTTAGTAGAGCAGTGCCTAAATATTGCACTTAAATAGCTTACTGGGAAACCCAAAGGAAGGTTGTAGTGAAAACAGGTGCTGAATTTATATCTCATAGTTCCAAGGTTAGCTTTCCTTCAGAGCACCATCCTTATATTCCTGATAAAAACTGAAAAAACAAAACAGCCATGCATTTTTTCTACCCGTTTTGAATTTCTCAGAAGCCAGACCCAACAAGAAGAAAATGGTCACCACTGAATACTAGTAGAGAAGACATTGGCAATTTCTTGTCCTAGATGTTGAACGGACCTCACTGAATGTGCTGCTTTACCTGCGGACCTCTTCAACAGAGCATATGTTTTTGCCAATTAAGGAGTTTCCTGCTGTTGTGGTTGATCCACACAAATGGAAATAGAGGGGAGGCATGGAGGAAAGAACCATTAAATCAGGAAATAAAAGCAAGAGGGCAAATTAAAAGACCTGATCTGAATAAAGGAAGCTCCTCAAAATATCGGCTGCTTTGTCCTGTCTGTCCTTCATCCATCCAATTCTCCTGAATGCTGTAGAGAGGCTTTGTCATTCTCTATGACATGGCAGGAGGAACCAGTCTTTCAATATGCTGCCAAAAATAGCAACGGACAAGACAAAGTGCTCAGCGATTCAGTTAATACTACGAATGATCAGAATTTCAGGGCCAGATCTAGATTATTCACTTTTCACAATAAGAATCCTCCTCACGGACACTTGGTGCTTTATAGACCGAACTGTAAAGATGGCCTCGTTCATGGTTACCCCTCTCGTGGTCATTACCTTTTTCAGTTAAGGTACTGTGTGTTATACAGGAGATGTACCAATACTACAGTAGTACTGCTC
The DNA here is from genome assembly GCF_059628265.1 of Tinamus guttatus. Classification (NCBI taxonomy): domain Eukaryota; kingdom Metazoa; phylum Chordata; class Aves; order Tinamiformes; family Tinamidae; genus Tinamus; species Tinamus guttatus. The sequence continues at coordinate 747,491 of NW_028288831.1, forward strand.
AACTCAAAACTGTGGCCAAATTATGAGGATATCTTTAGTAACTTTACCTGCCACTGAAGAAATTGAGATCCATTTTTCAGTATCTCCAAAATTCTTGGTTAATTAGATGGTCACTCCATAACCTTTTGTCTGTTTGTTTTCCAGGTACCTTTTGTACCAGATTTATCACCATGACCCTTGAGCAGTTTTCAGTATGTAATTAAGTGACTTGGGGCATCTGAGTACGGAGACCACTACAGTTCTATATTATTTGGTCAGAATTGCCACTATTATGGTCTTTGCCTCCCATCCCTTCCTTTCCTATTTATCTAGTAATTCACCTCATGTGTTTAAGAGTTATTACCTGTGCAAGGATCCCAGACTGAATGTGCCAGTTCAAGTTTGATGGAGTTCCTTTTAGGTATCTCTTAATTAGACCTCCAAAACTTGTTTATTGCATTCCATTGGAGTTACTTTTCAGTGCAGTGGAAGATACGGATGTTTGAATCCCACCGATGCCTTCTTTGGAAATCATGACTGCTGATAGAGATGAGTTTTTTTTGCCAGTTTGCAAGCAGAACCTCATAGGTAGCCAGCCCATAAGTACCACTATTTCAGAGCAAAGCCAGGGTAAAATGGGCCTTGCTGTGGAGCGAGTCTGTGTGTGCATAAGCCTTTTCAAAGTCCCTGAGCATTTATCATCGTTCTTGTCTCCCAGCTAATGAGCAGCTAAAGTGATTTTCTATTGCTTGTAATTCACCAAAATTGTTCTAACTGTTCAAAGAGCCCAAATTGACAGGCTAATGCGGCCGCTCGCCCGACTCTCTCAATGGCTCATCGAAGGGTGAGCTGATTGCTGCCTCGGTGATCAGCTGAGGTGCTTCAGACAACATCATTTCTGTAATACATCAACAATCTGAAAGCTGAAAACAAAGGCCAGAGGAGAGCGATCATCAGTCACAACGCAAAGCTTAAGGCTAAAATAGGTCAGTGCTGAATACTAAAGAATTCAAGGAGGAAAAAAAGTATTCTCCTGTTCTAGTTTCTTTCTTTCTTTCTTTCTTTCTCTCTCTCTCTCTCTCTTTATCTCTCTCCCTTGTTTGTCCTCATGCATTTGGACCTTACCTTACTTTATCAGACTAGATCAAGGTGGAATCAAGGATGGAGTGCACTGAATTAGTCTGTTGTTATGCTGATAGACTTTTTGTTGGATTTGAGAAGAGTGATAGGTGGAAGGACTCCCTTCCACTTAGTCCCAGGTGATACAATAGCTAAGAATGTTCTTACAACAGCAACAGTGGATTTTCTGGCATCTAATAATATAATTGACCTAATATTCTAGACTTTGGCTTTCAAAGAATTTCCTAAATTTTTGGACTCTTGAAAATGATCACATTTATTGGGAACACTGAAACTACAGAGAAGTATCTAACTTTTTACCTTTGTGGAGCTAAATCCTTCCTTCTCTTTCTCAGAATACTAGTAACAGTCTTGTTTCTTGGCCAGATGCTCCATTGCTAACCTGGTGGACCAAGAGATGCCTTTTAGTCTGCTTCCTTGAAGACACAGATGTCTTTACTGGGACTTAAAGCTTCTGCCAGTGTGGTCCCTGGCACCCAAAAGCTTTCTCCCATCATCAAGTGCAGACTGCAGGGAAGTCACTTTAACAGGGTGCTTTTTTACTCAGCCCTCTAGCTGAAACTCTGAAATACTATGGCAATTCTTCTATGTCCACTCCGGTCTCTTATTGTCATTAGACTCAAATATAGCTGAAATTTGACAGGATTTCTCCTGCCTCTTTCCTCAAAGCCAGACACTACAGAAAGCTCTGAATATTCTCCCCATTCTTTGTGTGTTTTTTTTTCATTATTATTATTATTATTATTATTATTAATTCACCCCCCCAAATTATTTGGAGGCCAAAATAATTTTTGAACCTAGGTTTCAGTGTATTCTTTATCTAGTATGTCAAGCCTGAGTCAGTACAAACTGACCACAGGGCTGCCTTAGCAACCACTGCATTGTCCTCAATAGAAGGATAATTACACTAATTTAGCTTGATAGAATGATGGCTCTGCCTTCAAACTTTAGAGCTAAATGAATGTCAAAACCTAATGGTATTTAAAATTAGTGTCCTGGATTTGATTCTTGCCACTGTGAACTAATAGCAGTTGTCATTATGGGCTAAGACTTAAGAGCGGGGTCAAAATGGCCAGGGACATATAAGATCAGATTCCACAATCCAGGAATGGAAATAACTTGTGCTACAGCGATGATGGGGTGGTGGGTATGCATGAGCATAATGTAAAAAAATTTCTACCTGCAAGTACTTTCAGACAAAACAGAGAAAGATGAGAAGAAAAGGAGTGGTAACATCTCCATTCTAAGAGAAGGAGGTGTGTTGTAAATTAATTTGTCAAATTTCATGGAAAAATTATAATAAAGGCCGAATTTAACCTGCATCTTCTCAATCCCAGGAAAAGTGTTGCCAAAGAGTAGCATAAATATCACCATTAATTGCTTTTCTGAGGGCTATTTGCATAGGTTCTGATTGCGGTGATGGTTGAGGGCATGCAGGAGTCTCGAAGGGCTTGTATATGTGCTAATCTTTCGTGGCTCTTAATAAAGAGGAAGGCTTTTATAGAAACTGGAACAGGAGCCTGGGTTATGGCTGAATTACTGTTTTGAGCAGAGGGTTTGCAAGGAAGCTTTAAAACCAAAGGGAGAGGTAGAAAAGAACAAAAGATAGAAAACACACTTGCAAATGAAGCTTAAATAGAAAGGATGCTTAGTTTAAAAAACTGTTTCCATACCCAAAAGTGACATATTAAATCACTGAAGTTTCAATAACTCATACAGTATCTCCATGGAGATGAGCACCATATGGAGTTAATTAGTAGAACAACAAAACAATCAATTAGTTCCTTAATTAGTTTTACTAAGAAATGATAACAAACACAAACAATTTATTCAAACAAATGCTCAGACTACAATAGTAGTTTAATGGCCCCTGTGAAACTGGATCCATGCTGGGCTCCTTAGTGTTGCTCTGATTGATTTTGGAGATATTAAGGGTAAACATCAGCTTTGGTCCAGCCAAAATGTTTTATCTGTATGATCAATTATTTATGGTATTAGAACATAGAGAGGAAATTGCTGAGAGCTTTTCATTAGGAAAAAAATACAACTCCCTCCCCCTAGAAAAACCTGTAATAACATGGTTACATCAAGCCAAGAGCTAAACTAGTAGCAATTTGTGGGGATTAAGACAATAGGGATTTGCCCAGACTGCCAGTATTTTTTGATTCTAGAAATAAATGTTTTTCTGTATATTATCCAGATTGGCATTTCTGATACACCAGAAATCAGATCAGGAGCACACAGGTCATTCATTAACTACATCTAGTTCACATTGAAGTGATGCTGGAAAGGGGAATATTGACAATAAAGCAGGTGGACACAGATTATGGGAAGCCTAAAGTACAAAGGGAATTTTCTGGTTTTGTTGTGCTTTGTTCGTTTGATTGTTTTTTGCACAGACATAAATCACATGTATCTGGATGGGGTGTTTCTTGGTTAAAGGGATGCAGCTCTGCATATCACACTTGACTTCTGATCCCAAGAAGGGGGCTTGAGGACTCTGAAGAACCCATTCCCTATGCCACTAAGAAAAGCAAATATCAAAATTAGCTCTTTTGCTGCACTCAGCAGCTGTGATTAATCGCTTGTTAACAAGACATTCAAAGCACAATGATTTATCTGAATTTGATCAGGCAGATTACAGGATATAACATTTTAATGAATTTTTACTGACTATAGATATATGTTAAAATGATAAATAGGTCAAGCCACTATAGATGTTTTAGTTCAAATACAATTATTTTTAGAATGTGTTTATGTGACAGAATAAACTATTATTTATCCAGTTGCATTTTTATAAAATATTTTTTTTTCCTTTTAAAAAACTCCAAACTTCAGAATGGCCATTTATTATTGCCATTTTAGGCATAATTTTTCCTTCTCCAACAAATAGCTCTTTTTCTTTTTTTTTGACAAAATAGCCTGTTTTTGCAACTCGGGGAGAAGTTCAGGCATTGCAGCCAGTGGCTGTGTAGGAATGATGCTTAGATTGGAGACTGATCAGTCATACCCTGAGGGGACAGCTCTACCAATGCTCTTTTCTTCCTCAGTGAACTCATCCACCCAACAGCCTTCTGTGGCCAGGGCATTTACACCAGGGGATGAGGTGATGAAAACCGCTGGCAGAGAGAAATGCAATCTCTTGTTAAGACATCAAAGACAGTATGGGCCTGTATTCTTCATTTCTTTGACCACTGACGTGTGTGCACGTGTGTATGTCCGTGGTCTGTCTTCCTGCTAAATCAGCAGGCACCTGACACCTATCTCTCTTTTCATGGCCTGCACAGGAGGTCCTCTGGCCAGTCAAGAAGGCTATGGGTGCATTTCTGAGGTAGCTTTTGAAACTCTGGTTCAGGACCGACTCCTGCACTGCAAAGGAGTAGGTGGCACTCTTGGCTTTATTTCTCATGCAATCCCCTGCAATGCCCTGAAGTTGCTTATTGAAGAAACAAAAAACTACTACACTCTTTGCAAGCCTCAGCACCTTTGGCTTCTTTACAGTATCTTCACTTTGCTCTGCTCCTTTTGTGGAGGCCCTATTTAATAGCTATTTGAGCCTTGTGGATAGAGCAGATTAATTTGCTAAAGAAGAGGAGTAAAATGTCATTTCAGGACCATGTAAACTAACTCTTCCTCTCGACTTTATCCTGTGGGTCAACGTGAGGTGTTTTGGCTACTGAGCCACTGTCTTCCTCCAGTCAGTAGCTGAGTAGCAAAGGATAAATCTCTGCTTGCAGCCAGGCTGCTGGTTAGAATGTAAATGTCTAAACTTCGGAGAAGTGACCTCTGTTAAGTGGTTTAATGTAGTCTGTTGCCAGGAGCTCATGAATTCTGTATTACAGCAAGTCGTTCCATGAGATTGCAACTATCTTGCTAATAATACAACCTCGACATATTTATCACAATAACTCAGGCATAGAGAAAGTATAAATATATTTGATACTGGGAAATGAACTGTCTGCCTATAGGCATCTGCCTTGCTTTAATGATTTAACCCTTTATAGGTGTCTGTGACAGGGATTTGTGCAAAGCAGGTAGAAAGAAACAGATTTGAGGATTAAACAACAGTGTCTGTGTTCAACATACTTCATAAAGATTCAGAGTATTTTACAGATGTTACAGTGAAACTACAGGTTGGAAATGAGAAGACTTGCTTCATAAACCGCTGAAATGCAGCAATTTATGCATTTGTACTTCTATGCATACAACAAACTGAGTTTCTCTTGCTGTACAGTATATTGAGGGCAGGGGGCGATGGAGAAACCTGTATCCAGCTGAGGCACCATGAGTGATTCCAGGGACCGCTGGTTCTGTGGCTGGCCCAGTACGACGCTGAGGACACCCCGGTTCTGTGGCCCCGCATGCTGGGTCATGCTGGTCGTGGGTTTCCAACCACTCTCACCACCTGCAATGGATAGAAGGTGCCAAAAGGGGCATAACCAGAGTGATTTCTGAGAACGTGGTAATGGCAGAGTCAGCTGGCTTCTCTTGCCATAATACCTGAGTTTAGGTCACCCTGCTACCGTGGAATTGTCACTGATCACCTCTGTTTTAAGTCTTCCCCATTCCTCCCATGACGCTGAGCTACTATTATTATTTTTTTGTGTGTGTGTGTCAGAGGATCAGAACAGATCCAGAGGAAGCAATGACACTTGCTAAGCATAACCATCATTTACTGTATTTCATTTTGCTCCAGAAGTTGGATGGTGCCTGTTTTCTCACACTAAACCTGTCTGACTTGTGGTATCTGATATGATCAGAAACTGTACTGATATCTGAAAGTCTTTAAATGCTCAGGTAGAGCTGATTTCTCTCCAGTCCTAAGGGATTTAGGACAGGGATATGTAGAAGGCATTAAACACTAGCTAAAATCTTTTGTGTGTGATCAAGTCTATGTGACAAAGACAGTCATGTTCTGGAGTGATAAAAGCCTAATTTCACAGGTCATCCACACCGGTTTTCTTGAGATAGGCGATGTTTGTACACATTTCTCCAACCTCTCTTTTTTTGGTTAAGATCTCCTTGTACTTTAAAAACAAAACAAAACAACAGCAACAAAAACAAAAACAAAAACCCAAAAAAACCTTTGGAGTTGCTGAAGAAATATCACTTTCATTGGCCTTTCCCCTTCTCAGAAAAAAAACAAAAAACAAAAAAAGGTCTCTCAGTATTTCAACAGCAGCAAACTTTGGTGAGGAAAAAAAAGAGAAGAAGGTTTTTGAGGTTCTTTTGATTTGAAATATGGACTGGATACAAACAGGAGAAGGTCAGGGCTGCAGCAGCAGATACAGCAGGGGAGGAGAAAATGTCAGGGTTGCTTTTTATTGTTTTTATGATACTACTTAGACCCAATAAAATGTGTCAATTTCAGATATAAACAACTTAAGACGGGCCCAGAAAAATGTGACGACATTTTTGAAATGTGGCCTGTCCTGCTGAGCTGCATTTCTCACTGCAGTTTCACTTGCTGATGGGTGCACAGACCCTCCCTCCAGTTTGGTGGCATAATTCTTCAAGAGAGCATTGTGCTCGATGCGCGGATTTAACACTTATTTATTTATTTGTCAGGGAAGAATGCTTTCAGCCGTGAAATCCCTGTGAAATTGGGATTTCACTGCATGTTGAACTTAAGGTCCCCTGGATAACCAACATGCCCTGCAAGCAGCCAGATCTTCAGCTGGGGTTTGCACTTGGTATGTGCAGGGTACCAATCCTGCCGGATTCCAAGCACTGTTCAGCTTCTGCAAAATGGACCAAGTCTTCCCTGCTCACTGAGTCTGGAGGGAGGTTTTAAAGAAAACAAGAAAACCACTCCATAGCTGCACCCTAACATACGACTTCAGTGGATGTGCGGGTTCCTTTGAATTTGAGAGTGCTTCACATCTCAGCAAAGTCTGCAAACAGTCTACCTGGATTTGGGTAGGACTTCAGGATGTTTTTTATTAGCCTGTGTCATCTTTGGCAAGATGGGTTCAGGCTGCCTGTGCTCTTTGCTCTGCAGCAGTTACTACAGTATTGCCCAAGAGGGATGAGAAGGGGAAATGCCAGCGAGAACCTGCTAAGATAAGAGGAAAACGAAACCTCTTTCTTGTGTCAGCTTCTCTGCAGCCAACCCACTGATGTACATTTGCTTAGCCACCCTTTTTAAGACACATGTTGCCTGAGGATATTATAGACGCATTACAAAGGAAAAGAGTCTTTCTGACAGAGATGTAACTGTCTCCATGTAAAGTGCCTGGGAGGGAATCCCAAATCGACCTGACCTCCCCCCCAGCCCACCCTGCAAGTGGAGACCTCTGAGTCTCAGAACTCATTTGCTTATTTTTTATTTTCCTCCTGAGGCTCTCAGATTGATAAAATCTTGATTATCTCAAACATGAAGCTAGGCTAATTGAGGCGACTGTGTGAGGACACCACCACTCTTGCCCATTTAGATCAGATGCTTTCCCTCTAATCTTTTGAAATTTTTCTAACATGTGCTTTATTTTTTTTAATGTGTGACTTTTTTGCCCCCGAAGCTGCAATCTTCTATAACACTGACAATAAAAAATCATTTTACTGTCTCCGGCCAATGTTGTTTTCCCAGCCAGAGATATCTACAGAAATAAGCAGCCCCACTGAAGTCTGATTTCTCTTTGCATGAATGTGGTGGTTATGGAAAGATGTTCATTCTATTTTCTGTATCTGTCATTCTGACTTTATAATGAATGAGTTACTCAGCTCTGGAGCACCTGGAGCAGATGGAAACCTCTTCTGACAGCCCCTGTCGAAGGAATAGGCAGGAAGAAGGCAAAAAGCATTGCAGGATATGAACTCTTACTACTTACATGGATGGTGGTAGGAACTGAGGCAAGATGTAGGTTTTGAATGGAATTTAAAGGTTTGACCAGTCATAACAGTGACAGAAACACTGCCATCAAATGATAATAAAAAGATACATAACTGGTTTTACCCTCACCAGTTATTTTCTTCCATGGTGTAAAGGTAATGTTTTGGAAACAGAATCAAGAAGCAGGTAATATTGACCAATATATTTACATACTCCAAGCCATAGGGAATATAAAAAAGCCAGGGAAAAGGCAGAAATGAGCATTAGTAAAACTGATCTAATCTGTGGTGTTATTACCGGCACAAGACAGGCTGTTTGATAGATATACATATATATTGCTTCTCTCCTCTTTCAGCCACAGCCTCATAAAACATCTGTCATCTTGCTCATCCCCAGTGATGGAGATGGGGCCTTCTGAGCTACTGAGCAGGCCCTGCAGATGCAGCTCATAAGGATCGTCTTTCCCAAGCCGTAAAATAATCCATCCTCCATGGATAGGGCACGATGCTAGCAGTGAATTGTGCTTGCAGGACAGGTGGCAATTCAGCCCAGGTATAAAATGACAGTGTTAGCATCTTGCAAAAGAAGGACATGCTCACTCTACATTCTTAAAAAAGAGTAGGCATGGCAGGAGGCTGTAGAGAATGAACACAGGAGTTTTAGCCTGTTTTCCTAGGGAACAGAGATGCCTGTGATGTAGTATCCAGGCATCTGTCAATCCCCATGTAACAACTTCTGAACCTGCTCACTAACATCAAACAAACTTGGCAGATCAGTCAAACTCCCAAAGATCTTAAATTCCTACTAATTTCATGAAAACAGGCAGACGGAACAAGGAGACAAGGAGTCCTATTAATATTCCCAGGCTATAGTGTTAGCCCAACCCTTGTTAGGTATCAGAAATTTTACATGGGCATTCAGTCCTGAGACATAAATCCACTGAGTGTCCAGCTTCATTGGTTCTGCTGCTCAGGGAGCTGCTTCCTTAATCTGGCATTTAATTCTAAAAGTAAAAACCCTGGGGAGAGATTCCAGGCAGTTCCATTCTCGCTAAACACCCTTTCTTTCTCCTCTAGAAGATACAGTTAGAGCTGAAATTTCCTGAAAAATACAAACCAAAAAGATGATGACATTAGATGTGCTAAATCCTAATGTCAAGTGGCAGAGGCAGGCGCAGCCGCAGCCTTCCTGATGACAATCAACAACCTCAAGCAGAGATGACGACCAGCATCAGTGTAACAGCCAGATGATTGTCTTTTATAATTTTGCTGAGGTCCACAAATTCCAGGAAAAATCCTAAGAGGGGTGAGCATCCTACTCCACTGCTTTGTTTTTATGGATTCTTGCAAGGTCTTGAACCCCTTCAATTATCACTGGGTCAAGGTCAAAGATCTGCATGTGCTCAGATGCCAATGTGTTAGCGTTATGAAGGCAATCCAGCATCCCCAGGCAGCGTCCTGCCAAGGTTTATATAGCTAACATCAACCCTCTCTGCCTTTGACTTTCCAAGTGAATAATCAATAACTGTTTATAGCAGAAGGCAGGCTTGAAATTCATGTCTAGGCCCAGAGTATGACACCTTACCCTTTTCCCACCACGCCTGTTAGTTACACATGCAAAATCGATTGTCAGCATAAGATGATGGGATTTATTGTTAGCGAGTGTAAGGGGAATAGGGTTCACCTGCAGTTGACACAGGACAAAACAGGAGGATTTTATCAACTGAAAAGAATGATGCGCAATGGAAGAATCTGTCCCTTACTCTGGCACCCACAGAGATGACTTAAGAGCCCAAAATAGCTTATATTTGGTTCCACTTTTACTTGGACACACGACAAAAGTGACCCATGGACTATTTTGTTCCTCCTGGTGCTACAGTCCTTTGCATGTAGCACTAAGAGCTGTGGTTGCTGGTAAAGGAGGAGAAAGATGTGGAGAACCCCACATGTTATGTATTCTAATCTGTTATGTGAAATATTTCCCTGTGGATTGAGAGAGATTTTTCTTGACCATGAAGGGCCAAAGGAGAGGAATCCTGGAGGACCAGCAGTGTCTTCTATCAACACTCATGATTATTATAGTGGACAGCAATGTGAGTGGTTCCACCTGGCAAATCAAGTTAAATAGCTCCAGCATGACAGAGAAAATGAATTTTTGGCATGAATGGGATTTGAATTAGGCACCATCCTCAGGTGTCACCATCTGACTTTCATAATGAGTTAGAAGTAAGGTCAGCCTGGGATACATGTCTTTCTCAGGGGGATGTAGGGTGCTCATTATTGTCGTTAGAGGTTAATTCAATAGCTGGCAAGGATGGCTGGGGCTACCACTGTTGTTTCAGTGGAAGGGACTGAGTCAGTACAGGATAGTGAGTACTGCTAGGATGAAGATAGGGTGGGCAGTAGCTCCTAATGTGACACAGTGAATCTCTGTCCACTTCAACATGCGCCTTCTAACACATCAGACAAAGAAACAGCAGTGGAAAGTGTGCTTGGAATAAATATATAGGTAAGACTAGGAGGGCTTCAAAGGAGCCTGAGTGCTGGGTGCCTGGGTACTATAAATAAATCAGACGTGAACACCTAGCTGCCCCTAAGATGCTTTTTGAAAGTACCAGCCAAAGAGCCTATACTCCCTTGACAAAGTCAGAAGAGGATTAGAAGAAGCAGTTGAACAAGGAGAGCTGTGGGAAGAAGGACTCTTGCTTCTTCGCAAGGAAAAAGTGTCTGCCAGCATTTTAATCCAGGCCGATTGAATCTCCTGGAAGGAGCCGCTTCTGGTGTGCAAAGATGGTGTGTACAGACAAAGGGGCTTTCAAATAATTTCTAAAGAGCCCTGAAGAGAAATGTGAGTTTTCTGTGAAACTCCTGAGAGTTTTTAAATGTGCATTTGTTTGGGTAAATAGTGAGTGAGTGCCCTCCGGTGAGCACATGGTTGTTTAATTGGACCACACCTGGTGTTGATTATGGCATTTCAATTTTATTATTATTATTATTCCATTCTCTATATCTCGTTTTGATCAGCTTTGCTGCTCTATCCTATAGCTTGACTTGGCAAGCTGGTAGAGTTATAAAAAGGCCTCCTCACCTTGACATAATTCTGTGTTAAAAAGCGAGTGCACAGGTTGTTCGGCCTAGCTGGAAACTGCATGATTTGTCTTTGAGAGGGGTAGATCTTGCTCTGTATGTGGCTACTGTATTTCTTCACCAGGACTTCCCATTCGACTGGTAGGTACCAAGCCAAAATGTGCCTGTGCTTAGAAGAGACTGTGAACTTTGGTTGCCCATCTGACCCTTCTGTGGACTCAGACTTTGCTATATCGGCTGGTACTGGCTGACCATGGCTCCCTCGACTTTATTCAGATCTCTGGGCGCTCTCCTGAGAGTCAAATCCCTTCTTACATCTAAAATGGAATGTTTCAGACCTAGAATCTTATTTATAGGGCTCCAAACTGTTGCTGTACTTGCAGTTAGAGGCAGAAAAAAAAACAGACTTACACTTGACTTTGCCTCAGTGTGAACTGAAAGGGGAAAAAAAATACTACCAGCTTCTTCAAATATTGTCATTTCATTTTTACCCAGGGCTGTAAAGCTAAAATAATCTGGCTTTGAATTTGAATAGAAACTGAAAAGCAGGAGAATTTGAGAAGGGGTGGTACTCATGCAAGGCATTAGCTGTTAAATTATAGCCTTGGTATGAAAAGCAGTTGTGTGTCTGTGTAAGCGTGCGGAGAGAGGTTAGAATGCGGAGGGGGTATGGGCAAGAAAATGCATTTGATTTAATGCACAGATTTTGCTCAGCTCTTTGGAGGCCACTTTTGGTGCAAAGAAATAGGAATTTTTCAGGGACTGGATTCTGCATAGTATTTCAGGATTAAGTAAACAAACAAAAAAACCCCAACCCAACACTGATGTTCTGAACAAGCACCCTTCTCATGGGCCACTTTGCTATTTTCAATTCTGAAGCCTTTCTTTTCACATGGCTCCAATATTTATTAAAAAGATGAAACATCTGGAAGTGCGTGTGTGTTTGTGTTTGTAAAGAGATGCTCAGCAATGAGCCGGCATCTCCTCTGTGCTCGTTAACCGGCTGCAGATTTTAAATTAGGGTTGTGATTGGAGCTGGGAGAAGTGCAGAGAACCCACCTGGCGAGCAAGACATACTATTTATTTTTCTTAAAGCCGTTGAAGTTTACTTAGCTGGCGAAAGAGCAAAACTCATTTCTTCATCTGAAATGTTAAAAGAAAAAGAGAGAAGGGAGAAATTAAAGAAGAAGGAAAAAAAAGGAAGCAGAAGAAGCTGAGAAGGAAAGAGGAGGGAAGGAAAGGAAGGAGAAAATGGAAGAATGGAAGATGAGGCCGGGCAGAATTGCCTGTTTGTATTGTTGGCTTTGCCACATGCTGCAAAGCACATAGGCAAAGGGAACATTACTCCAGTCAGAGAGACCCCTGTGCCATGGGGGTCTCTTTAGCATCTCATCATGGGCCACTCATAGCGAGACGTCTTGTAGTGCTCAAAGTCCCTTACCTGCATAAACACTGTATTTGCTGGTCCACAGCCAGAACAGCAGCATCTCTATGGGAGACTTAGCATGATATGAGATAGGAATATTATGAGCACAGCAATTTGATGGATCTGCCATTGAGGAGTTTATCACACAGAGCCACCGGTCCAGCCGCTCACAGAGGAGAGACATCGGCCCTGCAAACCTCCTGCATGGTCCTTCTCACTCTCCTGAACTTCCTGACCCACCGAGGACAGAAACCCTGACGCTTCCTACTCCAAACTTTTTCTTTGTTGTGATTGTTTTTTTCTTTTGTCTTATTCATTTGTTTTAGGGCTGTGAATAAGTTTTGTTCCAGTCTACTAATAGCCTACGGGCATGAGCTGGAGATTTGAGATTTCAGAGAGATAAAACAAGAGAGCAGAAGAAAATATATGAAAAATTGCCATGACAAGGATTCTGCTGGTAGCTTGTGATACAGAGAAATGAAGTCCCAGGCCAACATGTTTTGGCAGCTGAGAAAGTGCTAGCGCTGGCGTTGTCTATCTGGCAGACAGGCAGGCAAAGGGGACGCGTTGTGGGGGGAATCAGGTATAGAAAACACTTGCAAGAGACACTACAATACAAGAAAATCTAAATTTTCAAGCAAACACTCAGCTCAGTCTCTTGTGTAGCATAGCTGTGGGTCTTATACACGTTTCTCTCTTCCTCTTTAACCTGGAGAGCCCTCCAAACGCAAATAGGGAAGATTGTTTTCATCCAGCACGGAAAATACACAGATCCCAAGGTATTTAACTTGGTAAGCTCGCTGGCAATGAAGAGTGCAGAAAATGTTGATATACCTGTTTCTGTGAATGTGTAGGACCTGTATGCTATGTGCAGACTTCCTCTGCAGAGTTCTGTCTACTCGGTGTGCTCTGCGCTGGTTTGCATTGCGTTATGACTCCAGCTCACAGGAGCATCTGTGTATTTTGAAAACTTGTCTCTGCACATCTTAGAAAAGCTCAATGCTCTGCCAGGCACCAGCAAACTGAAGGTCAGAAAAGTTCCCTGTGGACTGCATTGATAAAATCCGGCTTCTGCAGACAGCCGGTTCTGGGGAAGATTGGGCTGGGGGATTAAAACCTCATTTCTGTTCCATCTCTTTTGGCAATCCCATTTCCCAACTCACAAATCTCCTTTGTTCATGCTTGTCCCTGCCATGTGGCATTATCCACACACAGGTACCAACAGCACATCACAGAATCATAGAATCACAGAATCCTTAAGGTTGGAAGGGACCTCTAGAGATCATCTAGTCCAACCCCCTGCACACGCAGCGTCACCTAGAGCACGTGGCACATTGGCAGCCTCTGTCCTCCTCCCAGCTTTAGCCCTGCTCTTCTGGAAAAGGATTTGTCTCCCCTGCTGTAGCACAAAGCCTTTTTTTTTTTTTTTCAGAAAAAGCTTTTGGGTCACAGCTCATTTTAGGTGCATATAAGCCTAGTGATATGGAAAGGTGAATAAAAAATACACTATTGCATGCATTTATATACCTGCAGCATAACGACAGAGCGGTTTACCCTATTTAGATGTACAAGTACCACTTGTGAGTGCATTTTTCTCTCCATCTGTGGCATTGGGCTTTTCTGGAGGAAAGTACCTGGAAATATTAACTGGAAATATCAACATGAGATTTGTTGATAAAACTGATTTTATGATGGTCCACAGCTAGCTGCCTCCTGGAGGCACATCCTAAAAAAAGCCCTAGATTAGCCCTGAGCCTGGGGTCACGTTAAAGGAGCCACAGGCTGCTGCTGAACCACTGCACTTCATCCGCATTCAGTCTTGGAAGGCAGCTAGCCCCATCCTCTCTGTATTCCTTCTGCCCACAAGAACTATCCACATCCTGGTCTCCTCCGCAGTTGTACACGATGTATTTTGGGCACCAAGAACTATTTACAGAAAAGCCATGACTCTGTGTGGCTGAAACAAACACGCTGCCGTGTTGATGATTTATTGAAGTCCCACCAGCACCCAATTATGCAAATCCGATTATCTGTTGAGGGAAGCTTTGCTGGAGCAGCCTGTAGTTGTAACACTTTTATTTTTTGTTGGAAATGGGAAAATTCAGTTGAAAGTGACTTTCAAGGATGAAGCATCAGGCTCCCAGAGCTGTCTCACTCACACCTGACTCTGCTCTAACAACAAGCTCATGTGCAGACCGGTGGAGGCTGTTGGTTTGTACCTCCATGGCATGGTCTACCTGCATGGACACAGGTGGGCTGCAGACCCCAGCAGCGGCTCTGTAGTGGGCTCTTTGCCACAGATAGCTTATTTTATGCCAGTACAAGGACTCTGCAGTAGTGACAGAGGAGCCTCATTACTAAAGTAAATTTAGAGATGGTAAAGCCATCCTGCTGGTTCACTATGGTGGTGAGGTTCACTGGGCTATTTTGAAGCAAGGCAGTAAAGTCAAAGAGCAGAGAGGGAGTTTAATTGCAAAACAACAATAATGGCACATTTATGAAAAGATTATAGCAAAACTCCCAGCTCTAAGCAAGTGTCAGAAGGCTGCACAGGTGTAGAGCTGAGAAGTGAGTTCATTCCAAAGCAGCCTGGGGAGCTAGACACCCACATGTCCCCAAAAGCATGTCCCTAAAACCATGTTTCAAAACAGCAGCAGCGTGCACATCCTGCAGGGGAAGGGACTTGCCCAAGAGATCATCTGCTTGTTAAGAAGAGCTGGGCCATGCTGGGACGTGAGCATGCAGGAGATACCAAGGCACCGTGAAGGACAGTTGGACATCTGCCAACAGAATTTGCTCCAGGCTGCTCTGCATTTCCATGGTCTTCCAGCTGGGTGGCTGCAAGAAGATGAAGGTGTGAAAACCCCTCCCCACCTGTCGCACGCACAGCTGCCAAGCAGAGCTCAGGCTGGCGCTGCTGAATTTGCTCATCAGATGTTCATCCATCCAGCGAGACTGTGTGCTGGGCTCCGCCAGAGGCACAATGCAGCTAAAGGAAACTGCATGGATGCTTCAGGGAAACGTGAGTGCTGATGGGGTGTGCAGAGATGGAAAATGTGTGTAAACACTTAAGAGGCTCTTTCTGGGGAAGGATGGACATGGTCTACACTGGACCAAGTGCATACATGGGTTTTGGGAAGTTGCGTTCAACCTTGGTTGGGGTTAGACTCGCTGCTGCTCTGTGCTCTGCTGCAGGGATGCACCGGCATCCCTTGCCCTGCTGCAACCTGTTTTTCTTTCTGTATGAAGAATGCAAGAAGAAGAAGGAAAAAAAAAAAAAAAAAGAGGAAAGGATTTGTTGTTGGTGAGCATTAAAAGCAAATGTTCTGGCCAAAAACAAAGGAAAAAAACAAAGAGCAATTAAACATGTAGCAAAGGGACGAAGATAACAGCAGACAGAGGGAAGCTAAAGTAACTTGGCTTTTTCCAGAATGGCTCAGCAGCAGCCCAGCCTGCTGCCACCCACCGCAGGGACACGGTCCTTGTCCTCCGCAATTAGTGTCCCTGCTAATAGCTCTGCCTGGTCCTCCCCTCTGCCCAGCTCGGCTCCCAGCAGCAGGGCACATCTCGCCCTGATGGGAGGATGGAAGAAAACGGGTTTGCTCTCAGTGGGTCCATCCGGATGGTTTAATTTCAATACTGCAGAGACTTTTAAAAGAAGAATAACAAATAGCCTTTTCCGAAAGCAGACAAGTCCAAAAAGATCTGCTAGTGTTTTGTTAAAATACTCAGACTCTTCAAACCCTTATGTTGAAAAAATTTTCAGATGTGTACTGACATACTGTTTACTAGCACCTGTGTTTTGTTTTGATTAAAATATTTCACCATGAGTTTCTAAGAGGAGGAAGAAAAGAAAAAAAAAGAAAAGAAAAATAAATGATCCTATTTTTAACCTTTCAGGATGAACAGTTTTGAATTATTGTGCAAAACTCATTTCTCATTTTTTAATCAGCCTTAACCAAGCGGAGGAGAAGAAACGAGAAACAACTTATGGACACCGAGAAATGACAGTAACGCAGTTGTCAGCCTGGATCAGAGAAAGGCCTGTGTATCCTGGGCCATCCTTTGTACCAGATGCTCCTAAAGAAGCTCTAGGCATGGCATAATAAACAGATGTAGGATAATTCATCTCCCCTCCCTCCCACTTTTTCCCTAATATATCCTGTTTTCTAAGAGACATTTTAAGGTCTGTTGCATGATGCATGTTGTCTCTTCTAAGGGTTGGTAGCATTAACCGCTCTGATTTGGGGCATTCTCGTTATCCATATGAACGGCCTGTCCCTGTGCAATCTTGTTAAATTTTCATTCTCAGAGACTTCCTTTGGCAGTGAAACAAACTGTGAAGACATAGTTCCTTTTATCAGGTTCAAATTTGCTGCTTCTTAATATTCCATCAACCAGCTCTTTGTTCTCCTGTCATGAGACATGGAGAAAGTTCCCAGTTCATCCTTTCCAAACCTGCCACCATTACATATAGTTTTCTCATATTCCTCCTGCATTTGTCCTCATTTTGAACTGTGTGTTTTCTTCATGGGGGAATTTCCTCAGATCCCTTTAATGAACTCCAGTTTCACAATGCCCTTTCTCAGCTGGGACAACCAGCACCACACAGCATCCTACAGAGGTTATCATATTGATTTAACTAGGGGATGCATGAAGCTATCTATATACATCTCTTTTGCAATTCTTCCAAGACCAGCTTCTTGGTTTTGGACCTGTTTGTTTAAAATGGTTTCAAATGAAGAATTAAGTCTTAGCTAAGCTTGGTGTTGAGCCAGTGCTTTTGGGACAGCTGAATGGGACAGGAAGGACCATAGAAGGTCCCTTAAGTGCTGCCATAGCTGGTCCCTTAAGGTCTCTTCCTCCCCAGCCTTGCTGATGTGATTCCCCCTGCTTGTGCCATTGCAAAGTTGTTGCTTTCCATGAACCCTCCGTGTTCAAGCCTAAGGAGAGATGGCTCCATCTGGTATAAGGCAGCTCAAATAAACACCATGAAGTGCATGAGGCCTCTGAGTGACAAATGTACATCGTGGTCCAGTCTATACCGAACAAACACGAAACAGCCGCACAGCTGGGGCTTTCACTAGGAAGAAGGATTCATGTCTGTGATGTTTTCTTCCTGTCAGCACTCCCTGGGTTGCTGAAGGCTGGAATTGACACACTGGCCTGAGATTCCCTCCCTGTCTGATGTGGGAACAAGATGCATAGGTTTCTGCGGGAGTATATTCTCCGGCCAGCAGGAGACAGGTGGAAATAAGTGAAGAAGTGGAAGACACAAGGAAGATCAAAGTATGTGGCACTGTGTGTCATACTGAACCATGGAGCAAAACACAAATGAACGCAGCTGAATAGGGAGACATCAGAAACACCCCACTGGATGCTCCAGAGGAATGGGATGTCCTCCTGGAGCTTTTTCTTAGAGAGTTGTGAGAACCAAGAGCACCTTGTGTATTGGCTGTGGTAAGAAATGGATTCACAACACAGGGCAGTATTTTTCCTGAATGCTTCAGCCACAAGAATGTGATGAACTTTGAAAATGTGTTGGGAAAACACAGGTACATTTTTACACAGCAGAAAAGTATATGAGTATGGGGAGGGAGAGAAAACACGGGGCAGTGTTGGGTGGAATCAGCTGGCAAGTCTCTTGAGTGTGCTCAATACAGCAGTCTTAACTCATATTGAGGTGGAAAAGGGCTGGATATTGGGAAGACATCGCAGTAAAGGATGAGGAAATACCTGGAAACTGTAGGTGGGTACGGCATAAGGACTGGACAAAATGTCCAGATAATAAGGGGCAAAAAAAAAGGGCCAAAATTGTAAACCACAGATGAGCAAGGAAGGTGCCAGGGAAAAGTCATAGCATTGGCTAGCCTCCGTGGAGGTAAAAAAATAAAAAGGTGAAAAAAGAGAAGAAAACAGCAGAATGAACTAATGACAGTTTTGAATAAGAAAGAGTCTTAAGAATGCAGTAAATGTTGGGGTCTGTGTGCAAAATGAGTTGTAAAAGAGATAAAGCAGGCCCTTTAATAAACTAGAAAAGGAATAAAATCGATGATGGCTGAGTTACAAATAAGACAGCCGAGCTACTGAACTCCTCTTTTAAAACCAGCCCTTCACAGAAAACCACAGAAAAATGGGACAAACAATTAGGAAGCAATGAAGACCTCGTCAATAGAGCAGTTGATAAGGAACAGATAAAATGGATACTTAAATTGAATACAGTGGAATCCCATTTTACTGATCACTCCTAGTGATCATTTAGCTCTCTGGATCAAACCTTCCTTTCAGAAGCCAGGTCTCATTTGTGTTGATGTGTTTGCTTCTTACTTAGACGGCTCAGCAGGGCTTTTGGTCATGAGGATTAGTCTGAAAAGTTATTTCTTTGATTTCCTTTGATGTCTGCAAAGGTGGAAAAACGTGGTACTCTTGAGGGTCCATAAATCTCTGTGCCAGTTTAATGAAGTGTTGGCCTGAGCCATTTATAATTTCACTTATCTATCTTGGCATTAAAATGCCCAGCAGAACTCACATTGTCCTCCCAAGATGCAGATTTTGATTTTACGCATATGCCTGATTTGGAAAGCTTACAGTTTCATGCGTCTCATGTGGTAAGCATTCAGTCTTAATAATCATCACCCACTGAAGCCAATGAGAAAGTTTCCACTGAAAGTAAAGGAAGGTAGGTTAAGATTGGCAAAATCAGCTTTTAAAATAAATATTTATAACAGTTCATCCTTATGGGCAGAACAGATCATCTAAGTGAGCAACAGTCTGACATTTTCTGGCATTGCCAGAAAAATTTCTAAAAAATCACTCAGATAGTACAAGAGAAGTGGGGAAATGTTTTGGACTGGATGGTTGTAATGGGTTCACTTCTGGTGTGAAACTCTTCAAAAGCTCCTTTTGTTTATATGATGACCTCTTTACCCCATAGACTTCTCTTTACAGATATGTAAAGCACCCACTCAAAAGAGCACCATGATTTTGCTGGGAGGGCCTTAGCTATTTCTATGCTTTATACAATAATCACAGAATAAATAAAGAGCCTGGGTTCAAAAAGAGTATTTCTTAGATACCTACTTTTTGGTTAGAAATATAAAATGAACATATCAGGAGACCCTTCTTATTTGGTTTGCAGTGAGACACGTGAGACTGCCAGACATGGGGAATGACAGCAAGACACCAAAGGAAGGACAGATCAGAGGCAGGAGCATGTTTGAATACACTGTCCAGCAGAATGCCCAAAAGGATCGATATCAGCACCATTTTTATTCCACATTAGTCTTGATGATGATGAGGAAGGCATAAATAAGGTGTTAATTATGGTTGCAGATTATACTCCAGGGGAGTGCTTGCAAACACTGTAGACGATAGTGAAATAATTCAAATCTACTGAGGTGATTGGAAGTGCAAGTTAATGAAAGCCATCCCTCTGCCATATTCAGACTGGATTTCCATGGCCTGTTTGATCTTTCACTTATGCTGATGTAAATCACTAGGGAAGTAAATAGCATTATACCATATAAAACTCAAAAGCCCACCACAGAGCTCCTGCATACATCTAGTAGATTCAACAAGATCACAGAGTTACTTCTTGTTAATGTCCGGATTGGATTTAAACTGAGGAAGAATGAAGACAGTGCAATATAATAAGGGATAAAACACCTCAAGTAGAGGAAGAAGACTGGAGCCAAGCTTCTGCTTGTTCTATTCCCACTGCACAGTTGTACCCAGAAGAAAGGTAGGATTAAGCAGTGAGTTGTGGGTTGGTTTTTAACTACAAATCCTAAGTAAAGATACAAGGTTCATAAAACAAGAGCATCTACTCCCATCCTCTTCCCTTGGGGTGGACGCAGACCATACCATAATCTGATTTTCACCTATATTTCTTAAAACTGCTATTAAATATTTCATTATGTATTAACAGCAATAAAGTTGCTGTTAAAGAAAAAAAGTGCCTGTGGTTTGTGAGCAATATTTATCTACTTTGTTCCTACACAGCATATCTCAGAGATATTTCATAGTCTTCTTTATAATGGTGATGCTAGAGATATAAAATGCATTAATAGAAAAAATGCATAATAGCAATACAAAAAGGGCTGATTATTAATAAAACACTGTCAGATTAACTAACAGTAAAGTAAAGCCTATCTAGTAAGTGCTTGAGAGATAATTTTTCATTCTAAAGTGGTATTTTAGAGTTATGCACTAATAAAAAATTGCTTTACACTTTCTTTGAGATTAAAACTGAATAGTTTTTAAAAATTGCTGGTAAAAATGTAAGTTAAAAGTAAGCACTAAATAATAGACGTTAGTGTTGAAATCATATTATGGGCAGATTGCACTTCAAAGAAAGGGTGCTCTCTATATTCTGAAGTGGCAAATGGCATCTGATATTGCAGTGTCGTCCTGGTCAGCTAAAAGAGCCTTTCAGCACTGCACTAATAATTTTAAATGGCAGCAATAGTCTGGTCTACAACCAAATGAAGGCAATATTTTTTTCCCCAGCTTTCTGACTTTATGGAATAGCAAAATTAGGTGTGGGTGCATTTACATGACCATGAGGCCTGTAGTGATGACCAATTTAGTGTCTCAGGAAAGCTGAAGTCCAAGCACATCCAAGGAGCTGATCTGGTAACAAATGGGCTCCTAAATGAACTTTTATTAACAGGAGACCCCCCAAGACACCTCAGAATAAGTTAGAAGCTTCAGAGAGAGAGTAAAAAGGTAAAAAGCAATGGTTTATAAGACAATGGGGAAAGAAATCTGACCTCAAACAATTCAGAAAATGCAATTCCCAAATCATAGATTAGTAATACAAAGTACTAATGTGAAGAGGTACTGAATATACCTGTGAATCTGGTTATCTACCTAGGCATATAACTACAGCTGCGCTATATTGGAAAATTGCAACTTAAACACTCCTTGTCCCCCAGCAAAACAAGAAAGAAACAAGCCCTGCAAGAATTTGGAAGTGTAAAATGCAAAGCACGTTTGTGTGCTGATCTGAAGCTAGTAGTTACAATAATATAAATAATAATAGTAAACAGTAAAGAGAATAATTTGGAGAGTAAAAGGGTAGGGACAGTTGAAATAACTACAATAAATCATTCTAGGATATAAACAAATGAAGAAAAAGTGAAGATGATTCCTGGCAAATACTTCACATGGGAGCATTTTCCCTGTATACCAGAGCGGATCAAGGAAAATGTAGATCCAGTGCCTGATATAAATGAAGCTAGAGAGCGGAAAAAGCTGCAGGAAATTGCCCTACCATGGCAAGGGAATGGACAGCATGACCAGAGGAGGATTGATCCAGGACAAAAGGTGAGAAATATTCCTGTTTAAAACTCCCACTCATGACTCTGTTTTGCAAGAGTAGTGCAAAACTTGAAACAAATTATTTTGCTTCAGCAATAAAACTGGTGGAGTTTTTTCACACAAAGGCTATCAATGTTTCTGACTAGTTTGTGGTTCTCAGAATACACAGGGAAAAAAAATCAAGAATCTCTCCTTCCCCCTCCCTATTCAAACCAAGCACCAAATCCTACTTCATTTGTGGGCTCTGAATTTGATAGATCTTCTGAATCTGGGAAAGTGCATCGTTTTCCACACTGAGCCATGAGAAAGTTTAAAACCTGTCAACCCCTACCACAATTGTTACGCTTGGGAGTTCTGGAAACAACTCTGGAAAATAACTTGTTTTGGAAACTTGTATTTTGCTGCCCAAGATACTCTCTCTTTCTTATGCACGGTCCCAAAAGATTCAACAGCAGCAAACTGAAAGAAATGTAGTTAGAGGAAAAATAAAACAGCTGGATAGACTAAGGGATGTTGGGAGTGAAGCAAGGAGTCTCTCTCTGCTCTGCCTAGCATTCCTTATTTCTCGTTGCTGGAGTTCCAGCAAGCAGGTATTAATAATAAATAAAAAGAATTGTGAAGGTTATCAGCAGTGACCCCTTCCCTCTTTCAAGTAGATCTCGAGTTCTTTTTATTGATTGTATACAAACTTTATCACATTCAGACCAGTTCTGCACTGCCTTTCAAGAAAGACTGTATCTTGAGCAACTCAGGCCACAATCTGCTCCTCTCTCCCCACCTCTACTCTCATTTCCAACAGACAGAAAAGGCCCTTGGACTTCTGGGAGATGTAGCACAAAAATACAGGGCTTTGTGTTTTCAATTTGCTGGCTGAAGACTGCTTTTTAATGTCATTTAACACAAGAGACATCATGTTGAACAGCATTTTATGATGCTCTTCCTGCAATCGTATGGGTACCTGGCCACGAGACCTCACCTGCAGAACTAATGGCTAGCAACTAGATGACATGCAGGTCATTGCTAATGAAGATACAAGTGCCATTTATTGCATATCCCACTGTCCTCCACACCACATGCAGGCACAATTCCTGTCTTTGTTTGAATAATTTTAAATGAGCCAGAATCTCAAATGAAAGGATGTTGAAGGTTGAAGCAAGCTCCTCATGTGGTGGTGTCCTCTCGGGGCAATGCAGTGAGCTATTCTATCTTCCCCCTCACACCTTTTGCTTTAATTTTAATGGGCAGGAGGATGGCATGAAGGCTACCACCCACTATTTTAATATGAATGCAGCATCATGAAAAGTGCCAGATTCAGAACTTTTGAAAAGCCTTTCAGAGTGATCTGGATGCTTCGCCTAAGAAAGGCAATGTTGGCAGTTGTTTGAATGTTGTGTGCTAAACCAAATCTCTATTCTGAAGCCAAGAAATTTAAAAATGAGCTCAACAAAGTACCCAAAATAAGAAGCAGCCCAAAGTTTGATTATTTTATGATCTTGCCAAGCATGGATACTTACAGATTGGAATGAAAACTGGAGAAGAAATAGCTGTTTACAGAACTCCATATCCCAAATATTTGCAACTGCTCCTCCTACCAAGTGTTTGATACTCAGTAGGGCAGATGGTCCATTACAGCAATAACCTCCTCTATATTTATATCAACTTGCACATGAACCCTAGGGGGAAGAAAAAACCTTATATTGCTTGCAGACATGTTCTGTTACCCTCAAGGCTGGGTGTTGTGTCTCTGTTGGAAGCATGAAGCAGTATATGTGCCAAGCACTGCAATATTCAGGCTATTGTTGGGATGAAGTGTCTCAGCCTGTTCTAAATGCTTCACGACCAAGAACCTGCCACTTAGCTAAGGGAGATACTGTAGCGTAAGAAGTGCTAGTGCAACACAACACAGCCCTGAAATGTGTTAGGAGAAATCCAATATTACAGAATTTATATCTGCAAGATTCATCTGGTATTCTTCGTCCTTAGATACCTTCCTATATTTCAGGCCTGTTGAATCGATGGAACCAAGGGGCGGCTTGTTGTAGCACCCTGTAGGATGATATTAAATTCTTGCTCTATTGCTAAAATCAGCAACTTTTTTAGACTGAGACAAGGAGGAGAAAAAGGAAGAGGGTAGGGGAGAGAAAGAAGCTGCAAGATGTATTGTGTACACTGCTGAAATCTTAAGTAGGGACCACAGACCATGCCTAGTTCTGTCCTTAACAGCAGAGGAGGCCTATTCTTCTTGATCTGCAGCAAACCACTAATTGCCACTGTTAGGTGAGACTGGAAATGACAAGAAATGTCATTATGCCCTGTCTGGACAGCCCAGGGTAGCTCAGAAAGACTCTGTCAGCAGTGTTAAATAGGCTCTGTGTCCTATTTTACCTCTCTCACACAAACCCACCACTGGGTGTCTCAGTATTACAGAGCATAACATCCTGCCCACTCACTTTTTACACATCATTTTGGATCACAGCCCATCGATGCTATCCATAGATGTTGTTTCTAGGCTTCAGGGGTCCACTGCAAGCTCCTTAGAGCCATGATTCCCATTCCATGCTGAGAAGAAAAAAGGCAGACATGGCTTCCCTTTAGACATCTGAAAAGTTTAACTGAAAATCCAGGAGATTACTGTGGATTTGGTTGCTGTGTTAAGAGCCTGAAGGGCTTGTGTCCCTCACTGGGACTCTTGCAATCTCCTTATATCCTACCATCCTGAAGCCTACTAAAGTTCTGCCCTGGACCCAAGAGCAGCATATCACAGCCAACTCCCTACCAGTCCTTTCTGAAAACCAGATCTAGTATTATTATTATTGAAGAATTGTAATAATGCCTATAAAAATGAGTTGGCAATTAACGGCTGGAGTTAATTCATGGTGCAAGGAAAAGCAACCCCTAAAACACACAGTTTCTTCCACTTACATCTGTGGTGAATTTGGCCCAGCAAGCTGGCATGAGTAACTGATGGGTTCTCTGAGATCTCGTTCATTCATGACAGTGCCCCACTTATTGTGCAGCATATGTTTGATATGCTTTCATGGCAGTTGCATTTCAATTACAGTCATTTCATATAAAAGACTTCTTCAGAGATGACATCAAGACATGGGCTGAATGATATGGACACACTCTTCGCTAGGATTTAGAGCTAATGTTAAGTATAATGATAAAACCCAAAGCTTCATTTTTTTAATTGTTCTTGAAGCCCTAAGAAATAATTTTTTCATGGGTTAGAACTACAATAATATTTCATTCCCACTGCTTACCCTAAAAAATGGATTTCCTTTCCCTTCTCAGTTGGTGATTTGTTTTGCATTAATGCCTTTCATAACTCATACGTTTCGCCATTAAAAATTAATGCTTGGTGCTGACATAAACAAATGAAATTTGTATTATTAATGTTTTACATAGGTAAGACTTTGTAATAACAGATTCATCATAACAGACTGTTTTAATTAAAATACTTGCTCGTTCCCTAAACTGATTTCAGACATAATTTTGGGCGTTGGGAAGAATGTCTTGTACAAGTGCCTGCAGAGTAGTGATCAATAAGACCTCGGATGCCATTTTTATAGGTTTTCATCTGGGTTTAGACATGAAATCTGCTCTCTCGATTCTCCTCAGTGACAGCAGCAAGTGAGAAAGGCTCCAGTGGTGGAG
This sequence comes from Tinamus guttatus, assembly GCF_059628265.1. NCBI lineage: Eukaryota > Metazoa > Chordata > Aves > Tinamiformes > Tinamidae > Tinamus > Tinamus guttatus. The sequence continues at coordinate 772,929 of NW_028288831.1, forward strand.
CTTACCTTGGTGCAGAATCAGGTTCTACATCATTTAAATCTGTGCTTGAGGTACGTGTAGATGCCTGACATTGCTTTGCTGTATGGGAATAAATCACAGGTGAGGAGAATCTCAGAGTGGTGGGACTGCTCTAAGGGTTTCGTTCGACAACCTTGGACTCTTTTTCCATTTAGTTGGAACTCTAGATCACAGCTCACAGTGTCTCCCAGGATGACTCTCACAAGGAATCCTGGAGGAGGAATTTTCACATTCTCCATGACTGGCAGTTGTCCATATCACTCAGCTGCTGAGTGAGTGCAAAAGTCTAAATTTTAGAGATAAGGATGAACAGGTTATTGATGCTTTTACAGTATACCACAAAGCCTTTGATACGATTCATGGCTCAGTAGAACGGATACTCTCTTCTTCACCACTACAAAATTGATCATTAAGAAGCAGGACAAGCAGCATCCAGTTCAATTACCACCTGCCTCGTTTTTTTTTTTTTTTTTTTTGACTTTAACAAGAGGTCCATGTTAAATATAAAGTCAACCAACAATTCTATTTGAACATTTAACTTTAAAAATTTGGTTCTGGTTGTAAGGACGACAGTGTTGGCTATACAAGAGAAGAAAACCTTTCTCCTTCACTGTGAAACTGCAAATGGTGTCATCATAATATGGCCATATGATATATTCCTAAGTAAATGGAGCTCTGGTTGAGAATAACTCAGTATAAACTCCATTAAAAAGCAGCAGTAATTGTCCCACAAGTCAGAACTATAGTCCTATGAAAGTCACAGTTAAGTGAACTGAAAAAGAAATTCAAACATGTTAAAGCATGGAGATGGACATAAGAAAGAAAATGAGAATAGCAATGCACTTTATAGAAGAACAGGCAGCAGTGGCACAAAGCATGCTAATAGGAGAGAACAGGGTGATGGGAGACATCAAGGTGGGGAATTTCTAAAGCCCAAAGCACTTGCCTTGCTCTTTCCCTGTTGAAATCAATGGAAATGTGCAGTTCAGATTTTTTGTACTAGTGACTTCAAGGGGAGCCGAATTAAGCCAGGACACTTTTAAGCCTCCCACCCTCCATATCTATAAAGGACAATTGGAAGAGTGAAAAGCTAAGAATTGAAACCATTGTAAAAAGTGAGCCCTAGAAAATGGCTCTGGGAAGCCAGGAGTGCTAAAGAGGACAAAAAAAAAAAAAAGAGGAAAGATGATAAGAAGACTATCTGTATTGGACATCAGGAGTTTATAAAAGGCTTCAAGATGTAAAATAGCATCACTCTGGAAGGCACATTAGTGTGATGAAGTGAAGAGCAAGGTTATATGATGTGCTCATTAATGAGCAAGATGACTTAAGACGTTTGGTTATCTAGTAGCAGCTAATAAAACTCCCAGTCTGGAAATATGTTTCTCTGCTATATTGCTCCCATTTTGACCAGTGCAGCTCCACAATAAAAAAACAGTGGAGATACAATCAGGCAACACTGATATTGCAGAGTGGAGAAGGCGGCTTGCATATGCCTGACATGGCATGGGAATACAGGTGTATAGAGTACGTATCTGTCTCTGTATAGCTCTTACTGTCTGCATCAAGCAGTTTAAGTGTAGCCCTTCGGTATATTTGTTCTATAGAGATTTCTACATTGCAAGGGGATTTCCACTGAAAGGAGGTTATATTTCATTTTGCACCTTTTACAAGTGTGTGTTGCAGCTCTACAGCTGCGTGTCTAGCATGAGATTGCAGCCATTTCTGCAGCCTTTGTGCTCCTGAACCTATTTAATTAGGTGAAATGGAATTGGATCTGCTAAGTAGTTATTGTCAGCATTGCTTTCTGTGTACGGGCCTGTCCTTTGGGAACTCCCTGGAGCACCATGCTGGACATGGGAGCACCGTGCCTTCAGTTGATCCCCAAATAGCCCCACAAAGCTATGGCAAAAAAGAAATTAATAAGAAAAGGAGATTTTAGGCATTAATCTCAAGCCAGAAGTTCAGAAAGAGGGTTATTTGTCCAGCACAGTGATTGCTCAAAAGGGTATACAGGCCGCTTCTGATGAGGCAGATAAGGAAAGCTCTGTGGTGTGGTTGTGCCTAAATGTCAGGCGCCTGTTAATGAGCCCTTCAAAGAACATTTCTGCAGTGGGGAAACGAGGAACTCAGGCCTCCTATGCTGGTGTGGAGCTGCTGGACAGGCGGCCGGGAGGTTGAACGTCACGCTGTGCAACAGCCGCTGCTTCATTTATTTGATAGGGCTGTGCCAAGACAGAGCGAATGTTCATTTTCCTAACTTTGCATCAATAATTAATCAAAAGAGGTTTTACATAAGCCTGAACATAAAATTATTAGCTCCTGGAGGTTCTTCCAGCAGTTACCGCAAGACCTCTGTCAGCAGCCTCAGAATTGATGTGCTTTAAAAGAAGAGGAACATTGATAAATACTCATTTCTTTCCCCTGCTGTTGCTCACTCAATCAGCTCTCACCTCTCATTCTCTTTTTGTTTTGTGTTTGGAGGAAAAGAAATAAAAAAGCAGAAAAAGAAAGAGAAAGATGAAGAAGGAAACTTTCTTGTCAAACATGAGAAAACTGGTTTTAGGAATAATGCAATAATTCCTCAAATCTGGGTCTTTTCTTGGAATTTCACTAAGATTGTAAGATCTCTGGAGCAGTCTAGCTTCTCTGTTTTCTTTCCTTAACATGTTTAATGTGACAGTATGTGTTCACCCTTGCTTAATTCTCTGAGGCATCTTCTAATGATAACGAGAGGAGTATATCTGGTCTTGGTTAGTCTGATGACTGGTACATGGTGAGCAGAAACAGAGGTTTCAAGCAGTGAATAGACATGTCTCTGGTGCTCAGGCAAAATCATTTACTGCTTTAGCTGGGGACTTTTCGTGGTCTTCTTCCACGTGGTCTTCTTCTGGATAAATCTGTGGTCTTCTTTCATCTCTTTCTGGGGGAACAGCTTCAAGGCCTCTGCCTCTGCTTTCATTTTCTGCAATGGACAGTTCAGAGCAGAAGACTAACACTATGTGCTATGAATTATCATGAGGAAGAGACTCCTTTTCTCCCTCTTTTCTCCCTCTTCTTGGCATGGAGGGGTCCAGCTTCTCTAGATTAAAGCCAGCTTTGTGGAGACCTCTTCAAGACTTGCCTTCCTTCCCTGCATGGGATGGACTGTGAACATTAGAACCTCAGCAAACATTTTAATCTCAGAACATGCCCACTCCCTTGAGGAGAAAGTTTGCGTTCTTAGGAGCTTTGCAGACAGTTTTGACAATTCAAGGACAGATTCTTAGGAGATGAAATTCAGCATTATTTCCCTGACTTGAGGGTAGAGATAGCAGTTGGCACCATATTTTTTGGCCCACCCATTTCACAGAGTCTGTAGCATCCAGACTTTCTTGTGTCCATGCCCTAGGGTGTACAGAGTCTGGATCACTGCGTTGCTTTTATAACTATTAATTCTGATCATAGTAATGCGTGGGTGTAGGGTGCAAATCAAAGGAATCTGACAGATTTAGAGGATTTCAACATTCATTGAAGTGAATAATAATAAGGCAACCAAGTCCTTTCGGTGTCCATAAAAGTTTTCTTTGTATTGGCATATTTACTTGGATACTGGCTTATTTCCAGGATAAAAAAGATTTTAGACATTGGACGCTAGAAAACTCTCTCTATCAAACTGAGCAGTCAGCAAGCTCAGGCATTAGCTAATTCTTCTTGCTCACAGTGAAACAAAAGGAGAGGTGAATAATGAATAAAAATATTATTTTTCAAAATGTAAAAACAAAAGGAAAACTCTGGAGGTTTGCAGACCTTGTCTCAAACATCTGATATTTCCTTAATGTCCCTCTGAAAGAAGAAATTCGGCTTCACAAAAAAGCAGTGAATAAACACATGTTCCTTTAAATGTGAAAATATGTGCAGGATGGATTTTAAAAAACAATGCTGCTGAAATTCATCTACTGTTTTCTCTTCAGTTGCTGGTCTGTTTCTTCATAGCCTTCCCAACAGAACTTCGTGCTATTTTTTTTCTTTTAATTTCCTGAATGTTGTTATTAACTGGAGTAAAAATAAATAAATAATCACAATGACAACATGTAATTTCTTGCAATGAAAAACTTCAGATATCAGTTATTTTGCAAAATTAATCTGAATATTTGCAAGCCTTTTTCTTCAGCTAGATGGGACACAGGACATATCACCAGGGTTCCTTTCATTTGCCTGCTTTTTACTCTTTTAATCATCACGTTCCTATTTTTTCCTTGCTGCAGTAGAAAACCTTCTTCCCAATAAATTTCTTTTGTTTGTCCAGAGATTCTCCAGAAGTCTGTCAGGAGCCCAGCAAGGAATCGCTCATTTCTGTTAGGAACTCCATGTTAAGCATTACAAGTCTTCTACAAAAGCCACCCTGGTGACAGAAAGCATGGGGTCGCACTCGTTTGAACAACAGTTTACTCTCTTCCATGGCAGAGCGAGAAGAATTGCTTGGAAGTGGAAGCTCAAGGTGGAAAACCCTTCCAACCCACCTGCCTTGGGATACTGGCATGACTGGCTAAGAGGGATGGCCTAACAGGGAGTCCAGACTGTTCTTTGAGGAACTCCAAGATACTTAAAGATACCACAGACATTGAGAGCAGATGAGGATAGTGCTGTCTGTGCAAAGACTTCACTTGTTCCCTGAGCAAGCAGAAGCTGAGCTCAAGCTGGGGCTGGGTTGCCATTTCTAGCTTTATCTGTCTTCAGTTTTGAAAGCTTTTCCTAGACAATAAAAGATGCTGCCATAAAAGGTGCTGAAGACAAGAGGGATACTTGGTCTTAGAATAGCATTTTCCTTCAGTTCTTTCTGATGTTACTCATTTTCATTACTATTGCTGATAAATAGCCTGGATTCAGCCAGCTTCTCTCTATTACTAACAGGTGACACTTGTGGATGGTCCTAAATAACAAAACACTGCATAGCTGTCAAGTATCGTCAGGTTATTGGTGAGGTTCTGAGGACTCTGAGTACAGTTATGGCACTCTCTTTATCTCACTAATCTTTCCAAAGCGGATCTGATCTGAAGGGCGGGATGTGTCAACAGTTGATTCACCCCGTGTAGCAGGTAGTTCATGGTGTAGCAGTCTTGTGTTGCTTTGGTACATTGTTAAAAGAATGAAGATACCACTAAGCAGAGAAACAGTCTATGCATCCAGCTCTTGTCTCTTCCCTATGCATAATGGAGAGGTTTGATATCATTTAGATTTGAGAGATCTACCCATCAGTTTTCTGTATTCAACTTGTTCTTCACAGCCAGGAGGGAAAGCATCAGCTTCCTCACGAGGTTGATCATTGTGTCTAATTCATTTATGAAGAAGATCCTGGGAAATTACATTGGCCTTAATAATAATTATAATAAAAATAGAACTACAATAAAAAAGAGCATATTGCCAAATCACATAAGAGGGACCTCAACTGTACTGGGAATTATTAGGTAAAGGGTTCCCCATCTGTTCCTAAGTGATGGATAACATCAGCCCACCTGAGAGTGACATTATCCTTGCTGCCCTTCCTATGTCCTCTATGAAGGTGGGAAAGAGCAAGGGGGTATTTACTGCTGGAAGTATCTGAGGGATCCAAAGACTAGAAGCATATTCAATACAGGGAACATGAGGGAGAGATGTATCTGTTTTTCACATCTTCCCTCCTTATCTATGTTTCTCAGTATCTCAGATTCTGCAAATGCATCAGAAAAGGAAAAAATCAATGTAAACTAGACAAGAGACTTTCCAGGCAGTAAAGCAGAGATGGCATTAGGCGTCCATTAATCCCATGGCTGTAGTAAGTTCCTAAAGTGATGAAAATGGAGGAGGGAAATGGCAGAAGACAGAGAAACAGCAAATCCACTCTTCATGGTTGTGGGTTTTTTTCCCCCTTTTTTATGCTCTTTTTTTCTAAAGAGCTGACACAATATTCTATTTTCTGTGCCTACATGCGAGATTCGGAATGTATGCAATAGTTTCTAATGTCAGCAGGTCCAAATAAGATAATTGGCATTAAAAGAAAGCAAAGCTTGCAGGTATCCACTTAAAAAAGAAAACCAATCAACCAACCAAAAAACCAAAATCATCTAGCTTTTAAAGTAATGGGTGACCACCGAAGTTTTTGCCTGCATAGAAAGACTAAACTGAAAGTTGTGCTTCTAATCAGGAAAGCTCTGAATGAGCTGAGTTGTCTGTATTTAGGTTTAACACGACTCCTCTAACCCGCTATGCCTAGTCTGCGGCTTTCAGCATGATGTGCTCTTTGGAGAAGTTGTCTTCCTCTCCAGCAAGCAGGATGAAGTTGGGCACCCCCATGGAAAGCAGATAGGAAGACAGCTCTTTCCAAGGATCTAACCCATAACCATTCTTCCCTTCATTATATGCAAAAATAAGACACACGTTTTCACTTTTTAGTGCTTAATCTCTCTTCCCTCAGCTAAGTAATGTTAAGAGTGGTGATGGAGATGATTTATGAGTTAAGCTGCACTGTTCCTGCTATGCAGCCACTTCCAGGATGAAATTTCTCCTCATAGTAGGATAGCTCTGATGTTCTCATAAACATCCCCAGGACTTCCACCAGCACTGCTATTGCTGACTCTAGTTGTGATAAAACGGCATTGTGCACAGCAGAAATAGCATCATTGCAGAAGAGCTCAGCTTTGCACATTTATTGTACACACTTGCCTAACATCATTTTCAGGGCTGTAATATTGTTCTATGGCAATTTAATAAAACAACAATAAAATTGCTGCCTTGGGGAAGGATATATCCATGTTGAAGGACTCTGTGGTGACTTTGCCATTCAGAATGACCTGCCTGGAGATTTCCTTTGCTTCTGTGTCCCCAGAAGAGCAGAACTTAGAAAGACGGGTGCTCAACTGTGGCTGAGGACCAAAGGCTACAGTATGGGACTTGCTGTGGTGAAGCAGCCATTACTTCCATGGGTAGCACGGAAAATAGAAATGTGCTGCTTCCTCAGATGTTTGACCACTCAGAAGTGTCATAAGAAAAAACAAACAAACTAACAAAAAATCTGTGTGCTATTGGGTGAGTCTAGATAGATTTGTTCTTGTAGGAATTTATTACTAAATCTCCAATACTAGAGGACATCACAAAGTCCTTCACATGACCACAAAACTCCTTTCTCTCTGAGCATAACATCTTCAGTGTAGTGGGGAACTTAAGGCGATAGATGAACACGTTTCTTAATTTTAGCATAGGCTATATTTTAGCATAGGCTATCCCCTAGGGCTATGAAGATAATCAGGGGACAGGAGCATCTTGGAAAGCCTCATCATGCTCCTTTTCCCCAGTTCCATTTTTCCTTACTTATCAGACTTCATTATGGTTCCTGAAGGAGCCTTTCAGGTTGGCAGTCCTAAACCTAAACCAGTATTTTTCTTTTCCAAGGAGAGGACCATTCCTATGCTAAATTCTGTGAAATCCTGAGAGAAGCTGCAAACGGCCTTCCTAAAAGAAAAGTGGAAAAGCCATCAAGCCTGTACTTTCTGGTTCTTGTCCATTTTGATATGCTCTAGCCACATCTCAGTTTATAATTTCTAATAATTTCCAGTGTTAGTGAGGCTGAAAAAGCCATTGAGTGTTTTCAGGACTGAAATTGAGCCATCAATTATGAAAATGTTTCTTCTGCTCAGTTTCCCACTGAGGCATTATCTAATAAAAATCACAAGGAAAACACCTCACCTGTCAGAATAGGAAACAGTTAACAAACAAGAACTGCTCCTGGGCTGCCCTGAAAGCAAAAGAGTTGGGCTGGATGAGGACACCCACAAATTCAAAGTGATCACTGGCCCTAGCAGCATGCAAAGAAAATTGCAGACTCTAACAGTCTCAGCTGGCATGATCTTCTCTGTGAACTTGTCCTCTTTTCTTGAAATACTAGAATTACTTTACAATAGAAAAGCTCTTTGCAATAAATGGCCTTTTTTTCCTCCATGAATCTCCCCTATCATGCCTCTTCTGCCCAGCAGCACACATTGGAAGGAAAGGTTCATTTGCATGTAAGTCTTGATCATTAGCTTTCTCTTATTATAGGACAGGAAAAAAAGTAACTGCTTAGAAGAAGAGAAAGGGAAGTTGCAGAGGCAGTGGAGAAAAGTGCAGACCGAGTAAATTATTGTGTGGATTAAACCTCCAACTGACTGGAAACGGAGCTGTTTGAAAACTCCTTTTGATTTTTGCAGCGTAAGGTGGAGAGGCTGCCATTCTTCTATTTTATGTTTGCTGATCCTTTGTTGTTCCTTTATGATCTTTTCCACCCTATGATGTGTGATTTAGAGCCGTTTCAGGAGTGCAGAGAACTGCAAGGTGGGCTCGCTTGGGCAGGAACAAAAAAGACTAAGGTTCAGGTTGAAACCAAGGTATGTACATGGGCTTCCTTACTTTGTGTGTAATGACTCACTCCATATGTTTCTACCAACAGTCAGAGTGAGCACATACAAACAATTGGGCCCATCTTACTAAATATTTTCCTGTAGAGTGATATCTGAACAGTAGTTTTTTTAGAGTCACAGATTTACTTTAGATGGAGACAGAGTTTTGAATAGTCTGACACAATCAGCCAGTGGCAAAGTGGAGAATTAAAGACCAGTCATATCATTTCCCAGCTTTCTGTTTTAATTTTAAAATCATGGAAAAAAAAAAGTCAGTTTTCAGATGGCTGTCTTCTCCATCTCTTTGCAATTTTAGGTAAGAAGAAAGTAATTGGAAGAAGAGAAAAAAGGTAGCAAAATAAACAGAGAGAAAGGATAAACACAAGATGCGGGTTTAGCAATGCCACTGGAGATATCTGTTATAAGACGAAGCTACTGGAAATGACCATGGACAAAAGGGAATAAAAGAAGATTTATAAAGAGCACAGGTAGCCTGTTAATGGTGGTAACATCAAGAGATCTAATTGACCCCGTACTCGGTATCCTCCCGCCTGCCTTTCCCCTGCCCTTGCTCCTGGGGCTGTACCCATGCTCACTGGAGCTGGAGGGATTATGGCAGGATTCCAGGCTCTCCAGATGTCTCTGCTCCTTCCGTTCTTCCTCTAAAGAAGTTGTATCATCTACCACTTGGGAAAAGCTGAGAGTTCTCAAGTTAATCGTGGGAGAAGGACACTTGAGATTGCCTCCTCAGGCGGCCGGACTACCCTGTCTGTGGTAAATAAGAGGGGGGCTGTGGGTCTGACAGTGGGTCTTCAAAAACAAAAAAGAAAAACTGACTCCAGAAGCTACTGTAGCTGGACTAGCACAAGCCATTTACCTTTCCCATGTGGAAACGGCTGGCTAGATTCACAGAGCGGAACACAAGTGATGTTAGTGGCATTGGAGCCACTTACCCAAAGCTCTGGATTTGGTCCAGGGCTCCAGCCCACAAAGCTGTCTTCAATAACTGTTCTTAATCCACAGCAAATTCCTGCCTGAGCTCATCACACAATCTCCAGACGAGCTCTCCACTCTCTTTATAAAGCTCTTTGCTTTCCTCCATCCCTACTTAGTTGCTAGTGCAGGTCGCTGTTGACTGATGTTGGCTGTCTGTAACACACTGTTCAGCATCACCAAATCTTTAAATCTCTATTCTTTTGCAGAGAAAAAAATGCCAATTATCAGAGGCTCCCATGAGAATTCTGCTGATGACAGGAATCACTTACTGTTTGTCACTCTCTTGCCTATATCTGATCATCCATTGAAAAAGGGCTTGATTGATATATATGCACCAAGATACTGCTTCATTGGTATTCCTTCAGTGGCTGCCCATCCACTCTCATCTTAATAATCATCTCCACTTCTTATCTAAGAGGGCCGTATATGGGAAGAATGGGGGCCAGCGAGGGGTGAGGGACACAAGTGTAGGATACACAAGGTTACTGGAGCTCCTTTTCTGCAAAGATGTGCATGGAATTATCAGGATAATGCTTCCTGTATAATCTGTTCCTTGGGTCCTGTGATAGTTTAGATGTTATTTGAACTGGATGAGTAGTTTGTAAACATCTAGTTTTGGACAATAAAAACAAAAAACAAACAACCTCTACATGCACTGTGCTACATAATCTCTTTTAAGTTTTATCTGTGGTATTCTGTGCCCAGTGATCTCCAAAATCAGGCACTAGTGTTGAGTGGTATTCTACAAACATAAAGTATGAGACTTTTCCTGCTTTGAAAGAAAGTTTTCCTTAAAGTTCTGAGACTGAATTTTCCAAGGACTACATGTTCAAATCCTATGGAAATCAATTCCTACCTTCCTTAGGTGCTTGGAAATTTGACATAGAAAGGAAAAAGGCAAAAGAAAAATATCAAGAATGGAAATTACTTGCTTCAAGCAATCCAGTAGAGCTCAGGATAAATCTCAAGTCCTTGGCTAGCCCAGCCTATATGAGAGTATTCATGGGCTATCTCAAATGTCATGTCAAAATGTGCTTTACACGGGACCCTCTTTCCTGAAAGGCTGGTTTGCTTCTTAACTTTACAGTGTGAACAGCACCTCGCTTTCCTCAACCTCCCTGAAGTTACTAATGAGGCTGCCCCTCCTTGGCTATCCTTATATCACCCATCAGCCTTATCAGCACAGCATGCCAGCTCATGCTTATCTACATGGGCTCATTTTAAATTATTTTAATTTACAGCTGCGTGGCATAATCCTGCATTTATGTCACCTTCGCATTGAGCTCAACAGCTAATGCCAGCTAGCACTGTGGTACCTTTCACACAATTCCATTCTAATGAACAGAATTTAAATAGAGAAAGATAGAATTAGAAAACTAATATAATTACTTCTGTAAGCCTTTCTGGAGTGCTCTGCGTACTTTTGCTTTACAATCAGGCAGAAGTAGATAACCACAGAATGGATGTGCAAGGATATCCAGCCTCTTCCCTTTCTTACCAGTGCTTGTGCACAATAGAACTTTTTTCTTGTGTGTGCGAGTTCTACTTCTGTTCATCAGTTGTTCACTAAACTAAGTCAAAACTTCAAGAAAGAGTTGTGCTAATTCACCCTATGGTAAGGAAAAAAACAAACACAAAACACATTAAGGGGAGCATCCAACTGCACACATGAAGGCAGCAGATAAATGGGCTGCTCTTGGGAGAGCTGGGGAAGAAGACACACAAGCCTTAGCCTGAAATGCCTAGGCAATATTTTGCTGAAACTCCAGCATGGGAACCACGGAGGCAGAGACCCATACGGCAATTCTCAGCTGCAGGACTGTTGTCATGGAAGAGAAACCTGAGATATTACCATTTCAAAAAAAAAAAAAAAAAAAAAAAACCCACACCTAGTGGTTGTCATTTAAATGCAATAATACAGCCAAGACTCTATTCATTCACCACACAGCAGCCGTAGGAGTCAGCAGTTTATGGGCATAGCGAACCATGCAGAGCAGTGAAAAACTTCTGCAGTTATGACTGCTCTTATGGTCCCATCAGGTGCTTCCCAGATATTAAGACAGCTGGGCTTCGCTCTGTGGAACCCATGGGCTAAAACAGACCGAGAAGGAAGACAACATTAAGGGCACGTAGTAAGACATATTCATAACTAATCATCCGTATCTGCTGAAGACACCATGAATATTCATGATTGTTTCATTCCTGATGGGCCTTATCTGCAATTTTATCCGAAGTTCTGCTGTTTTCATATATGATTCATATTTCTTAGTGATTCCCCACGATGAGCAGCACTAGCTGAATATGTGTCTCTCTGTTTATATTCAACCCCAACAGAACAATTACTGCACTTCAGAGGTTCTGATAAATACTAAGGCAGTGTTTCTTTCCGATCTCACACACGTAAATGCTGAACTCATGCCAGGAGCGTGGGCTGGGCAACTTCCTGCAAAGTTAAAGCAGCAAGTTATCCATCGCACCGAAACCCTGAACCCAGAATTCTGTCCAGGCAACAAATGAGTCGCACTATGCTGTGTTAATGACAAAGAATTGCAAGACCTGCAGGTGATTTTGGAGCTGACTGGAATAAATTTTATTTTTTGGAGAATTAGGTGGGAATCACCCATTTTGGGAACATGGGTATGTGTGTGGTTTGCCTTTGCAAGTGATGGAGAAAGTTGCACTGGCGTGCTGTCAATCTTATAAACAAAGGTGTTGTCAGGCAGCCTTATTTAGAAGTATTTTAAATTAACCTTGACAGAAGAATTAATAAATAATAAGAGCTGAATGATTTATAAAGAAATCAATTACACTATAAATTTTAAAACAGCACAGTCTCAACTATTGCAGGGTGAGCAATATAGAGAAACTTCAGGTGGGCTAAAAGTTCCCTGTAAGGTTTCTGATGTCCTCTCACAGTGTCCATGGATCCTGGAGGGAAGATGAAGGGAGTTACAGACTGAGAGGGATGTTAGAAGAAAACCTGTGTACCATAGAAGATTGTACAATAATGTTTGATGCTTCGAGTACTCCCTTGCTCCATGTGACCCCAGGGGTAACAGTTCAAATATAAGTGAAGTTATTTCTTTTCAAAGCCTCAAGAAATGAAGACCAATAGCCTATCAGCAAAGCTTGTAGCGTCTGACTCCAGGGTACCTGTAAAATTAGGTGAGTATGATCTAAGGAGGTGTCAAAGTGGGGATAGTGCCTAATTCTGGCTATCTGCTCTGAGCTAGACTTCTTGGTTCCTTCTCCAGTTGTTACAGGGAGACAAAAAAAGGAGAGGTGCAGAGCCCAAATCATTCCATGTATCACAGAAACCTATTTCGGGATGGAGTTAGAGTTTTGGCAAATCTAGCAAAGCTTCCAGGAAATGTCTTCCTAGCCTGCCCACAGACTTTGCAGGGTATCTTCTGTTGCTGGAGATCTGGGCATCTGGCTTTGGCAAGCTGAGGGCAGCCCATCACACCTATTGAACTGGAATCTTATTTCAAAGCCTGGGGATGTGACTACATCAAGAGTTGCATTCTCGGGGAGAATTTCAACACTTTGCTTTCCACTCCAGACAGGAAACTGTGCAGACATCGACTTATTCACAGCATCAGTGAAAAAGGAACCACCTCCCTCTGCCCAACTGTAAAATTTATGAGCAGTTTTCAACTACAGAAGGGCTGGGCTAAGCTTATCTGAGTGACTGATCACATAGATATATTCCTGTCAGTCATCCTATTTTCTTGAGTATCTGAGGAACAAATTTCCCTCCTCCGTCCCCCAATAACAGGAAAAAAAAATTAGTTCAGACAGTGGGGTAGTGGGCAACCTTATCTAAAGTCTTTAGTTAGGTGGAAATTGGTTTAAAAATTCAAATGACTGTTCTTGGAAAATGGCTTGCAGGATTCACCCAACTGTAATAGCAATTCTCTGGAAATGATTATGCAATTACCTCCAGGAGGTCAAAAAGTAATTACCATGTAACCTGCTCTCTTCTGCTGGTTGCCTCTAATAAATAATAGATGCAAGCTGTAGACTGGTTTAGAAAAAAAAATGCCATTTCTTTACCCTGTAATTACATTAGATTATTTACCCAGCATGGTCAGCTGTGACCATGTAGGTCCACTAACATGACATGGGAAGGACTGATGAGAATGTTTTATGTTCTGAACCTCCTCTGGGATGCAGGATCAAAGAAAGCTTTGGTTTCCCTGAACAAAAGTTTCTCACGCACCCAGGACTCGAACTATGGCTGCATTTGTGGTTTCTGAGCACTCTCACGTGTCAACCCGGTCTGATACCGAATGGATTCAGTGCAAAACAATATGCTAAATTCAGCTGAAGCTAACTCAGCTGAGCTATTCTGCAGGGCTTACAAGGGAATCACTGGAGGACATTTTGCTTCACACATTGTAATGTTGTCAGTACATTGGGCCTCAATAAAGAGATAACAATTTTTCTAGCCTCAGGCTTATGAAGACTGAGGTCTCATGTATTTTCCCTTGGGCAAGTAAGCAGGCTATCACCATTTTCATCTTTGTCAGAAATAGTATTTTTTGTTGGCTGAATTTTATACTGAGGCAATTTCTTCCTGAGGACCTGGAAGAATGGCATTTGCTTTGTTTCTCTGATTCTCACCTTGGAGGATGCAAGACTCAGAATATACTGCCTCTTTCTGGCAATAGGTGAAATTGGGTGCTTTGACCTCATTGAGAAGAAAAGTCCTCATTATGGGGGATCACAGAGGAATGTAGGGGCAGAGAGTGCTCAGAGCCCTACAGATACAGAGCAAGAAAAGTTGATGAACTAGGCAAGACAAATGAGGTAGCATGTTGGAAAAAGGCCATGTTATTGTCTTCATTTTACGTGGGGCAAGTGAGGGACAACAAGACTGAATGACTTGACAAAGGTCACATGCAAGTCTGTGGCAGAGCAGCGCAAACAGCTCTCCATGATGCTAGTCCAATGTCTACATTGAGAAAACATTTTCCTCTCAAGTATCCTCGCTGTTAGGAAGCAGCTTATACTAAGTTAGGAAAGCATATGCTCCCCCGTAACATTTTTACCTGGTTAGAAGATCAGTACGTGTCCTACTCGCTGCCTAATACTGTTGTTGTTAAATAAATTGTCTAATTACATGGTATGGAAGTGATGTTGTTATACAGATGCAGCGACTGGAAAAAAAAACGTTCTGAGCAATAATGTTCCAACAAAACCCAGTGGCCTCTGCTCCCGATTGCTCTTTTATGCTTTGTGACTGGAGGGAGTGAGCCACACGCCAGCTTCAAATTCAGTTTTACCGTCCCCTGTGATTGATGGACGTGGCTCCAGCAAGGGCTGGAGTCTTGGTGGGCCTTCCCCTCATCTCCAGGCCTATAGCTCTGGCGGAGGCACCCAAAGAGTTAAGCAGAGCGGGTGGGTATCATTTCAAGCAGACACGAGTGATGTCTCAGTTGCAGGCGAATACAGGTAGGGGTGGGTGTAACCTCCCTGCGCGAGTTACACCTTAATAGCAAGCTGTGCTGGGAGAAGGTGGCAGGTTCATTTCCTTCCCCTGTGAACACGCACAATGCGCCATGGCTGAGGATCCTGAGCTCTATATTATCAATAAAGGGCAATCACACCACTGGGAGCTAATGACAGTTTTGCACATAATAGAAACCTTTGAGGGTAATTACAGAGCCCTTTCATGCCAGCGGAAGCCAACACACACATGCACACGCATTCATGTTGCCTGGCTCAGCACAGTGCACTCAGGGCACAGAGGTAGCCCCACGTCTCCGTTCTCCAGCCCTTCTCCTGCCCCATAGAGGAGACCTGTGAGCCAGGGCTCAGGGCATAGCACCACTGCAGGTGTCAGACCTGGGGGTCTCTTTAGGAGGAGACTGGGAGATTTCTATGATTTTTTCCCTTCCTCATTGCTACGAGATTCTAGCATAGTCCAGCCCACGTCCCTTGTGTCAGTGCCGACGTTTGGTGGGAAGTGAGGGTCTGACTGAGGTTTTGCTGGATGTTGAAGACAGAGTGATGAGAGGAGGACCGTGGGCAAGGATCTCAAAGAGCAATGCACAGTACTGAGCTGGGGTACAGAAAAGAGGTAGGTCCAGGCAGATCCCCGGTAATAAGCTCTATAGGCTCTAAAGCCCGGAATGAGTTTTAGAAAGCCCATCACCAAGCCAGTCCCCTTCATTTCCCTTTCTTTGAACCCTACAGCTCTGCTTAGCCTCCTTCAGCATGCCTGCTAGTAGCAACAGTTCCCTCCTTCCTCCCCTAGCAGAGAGATGCATTGAACTAATCAACGTGCAGAGTCAGTGCAATCCCATTTCAGTGGCTTAGCCCTGGATGTCCCCTCAGCAGTGATGTGGCCTGAATGAGAAAATGGCCATGGCAGCAGAAAGCAACAGCAGCAGTATCTAAAAAGCCAAAAGGCAGGGAGCCAAGGGTCAGGGAGGGTGACGAGTCCCTGGGGCCATTCGTATTCCAGGGTAAGAAGCAGATGAGTGCAGGGAGGAAAGATGCTCTTAGCAGCAGGGCGAGAGAAGGAGGGAAAAGGGGAAGGAGATAAAAAATAATAGGCAGTTCAGCATCCGTACTGTGCAGAGCTAAAGGGGTGCTGCACGTCCTGTTTATTCTTGCAGTTCTTTAGCGGAAGAAGCACCAGGTCTCATTTCAGTATTTATATTTCCCCAGAGCAGCACCAACTGTATTTCAATATAAACGTAACCTAGTTAATTGAAATCAGTAATTTCAGCACTCATTAATAACAAATCTCTAGGAAGGAATATCCTTGCTGCAGTTAATGATCAGCATAAAAAGACCTGGGTCTTTTACAGTGTAACTTAGAGCTCAGGGTTCATTTTATAGTTGATTAGAGTAAGTTAAACTTTGCCCCAGCCTGCAAGTTGTATATTTAAACATGAGAAATTGGTAATATTTGAAGTTATCAAAATACGTGGGTGCTCTGAAGTGAATCCAGACCTCATGGCTGATTCAAAGAATGATGTGACCCTCAAAAATGTCAAAGGTGGAATTAAATAGATGGAAGAATGGATCAACCTCTGATATGGAGCTCAGTGTAAAACACAGTCAAACCTTGAAGAATTTGCCCAGATCTATGAGAAAATTGGTGGAATTTGTCAAGCCTTTAGGCTCATCACTAGAGCTTGTGAGATGCTATTGCAGGTGGCAGTTAGCTCTGCTCTGAATTGAAGGAAAGCCCTGAATTTCAAAGACTACCTATGGGATCATGCTAGCATGGCGAATTCCTTTGGAAAGTGGAATGTATAAACCAAATGGATTCGGTCCCTGTGGGTACTGTATAATCAGAATTTCTACTGTGATTGGGGCAGTAATTCAAAGAAAGATCAACCATAATATGAAAAGGGAAATCCAAATGTAGGTTCTGAATTAAATTTTCTCTGCTAGGATAGAAAGGTCTTAGAGTGGCTTTTCTCTAGTGGCCAAAAGCAAGAAATCATCTTGAAAGCCTTGGGAGTAAATATACTAAATAGTGTTACTGGGTTGTGGAGTGGGCATATCATTTACTGCTGCTAGAAGAGATCAAGGCCCCATTATTATTTGAATTTATTGTAGCTACTGTTGGTCTGCACCACGTAGGGCTTTGGCCCAACTGCAAGGATGCATGCATGGCTTCAATCCTCTCTCCTTGAAGCTGGGAGTCAGTGGCCAGAGACCTGGCTGAAACTCAAGAGGTGTCTTGAGACAGATAATGCTAGGAATTGGGGTTCTTTTCCCCAAAATGCTCTTCCTTCTTTCACTGCACAGGAATCATGTTAGTAGTGGCAGGTCTCATCCTTTCCCATAACACAGTGAAACAATCTTCTCCATGCACAAGGCCATCATTAACAATAAAAACACGCTCCTTTAATTAGAATGAGAAATGAGATTTGGAAAGGTAAACAGCAGAAAGTATATGCATAGCAATTACCTATAGAATACGCAAGAGGGGAGTCCAGGAATGATGAATGTAGAGCGGCAAGCATCCTAAGTGGATTATCTACTGCAAGAAAATATACTGCACACTTGAAAAGGAGACAGACCCAAAACTGGTCTCCAAGTATGCTCCACTAAAGGAGCAAATATTTTTCTTTCTCCCAGTTAAAGGGACTACGCTGCTAACTCCTGCAGTGGGTGTCTGTGTGGCAGGGCTGAATGCTGAGGATCCGACAGCTTCACACGGGTGACACCTTTATAGAAGAACAGTGAAAGAGAAACCAAAAAGCCGTGTACCTGATGAATTGATAGATCATTTCCTAAATCTCACAGCACACACTGATTTTCATCCTCTATGAAGACTCATGTTGGGATTCTGCGTAGGACTGCTTTAGTTTCTGTGTCATTCAAGTGTTTATATCCAGTCCTTGCACAGCATTGGTGCCCAGAAATGGGACAAAATAAAGCACCTACCTAGATTTAAATTCCACTTGTCCAAGAAAGCTATTGAGAAGAGTTTATAGCTTTAGGAAACCCAGGATCACATCTGCAAGAATCTGGTTTTGAAAAGAAATACTGAGTATTCAGAGAGCTTAGTGCTCCTCACAACCTTTGTGTGGTTTGATGTGCAACAGGTTAGTGAAACTTGCTTTCACCTTCATGGCTTTTCCACCCCAAAATCCAAGAAGTAGATTGCCATTGGATATTGAACCTGCTTACAGCCGCCTACTATTTACTAGTAATACACTGAATTTGGATTGTGCACCTGCAGAAAGGAAGTGTGACCACTATCTGCTGTGTCACCACACATCTACCATCTGAGACTCACAAGTAAACCATTACGGTACCTGATGAACACCTGCACCATGCACAGAAGACAACATAAAACATTTTATAATTTCTCTTTAGAATATATTCCTAACTGCAGAGACCACTCTGGGCATACTCTACCTGTATCTCCTTTATTTGGTTTGGTAGAAGCCTTTGGAACTATATGCAGCTCACTTATTTGTGTGCATATATTGGCTAATAATGGCTTAATCTCAGTACTTACAACCAAGATATATTACACTATCAGAGCAGCTCTGCGAGGAAGCCAGCTGGAGAATGAGGGCTGGTTTGGGAGCTCTCCATCATCAGATAACAGCTTGAGCTTCATAAAATCTCTTTTTAGCACAAAGTTCCACTCCTGGAGCACAGCAAATCCATGGACAATTACTTGTTCCATCATGGAAGTCAAAACATTTTATCCTTTCAAAATCAAATTTTATCTCCTCTGAGCCCCTGTACAGCATCGAGAGCCCATATCATTTGTTTTCTTCACTGTGACTCTCCTGGTAGGGTACAGTAGGGACAGAGAAGATGGAGTATCATTTGTACAGAAAGTTTTGGTTGCTTTTCCTACTGAAGAGGAAAAAGCATTCTCTGCTACTAGAGGGGATCATCAACAGAGGAACAACCCTGCAGCTGCTTCCCCAAATGCCACAGCTGGAAAACTCCAGCCAAGCCAGAAATATAGTGAGTGAGTGGCTCAACACTGGTTTCCTGTCAAGATAGAAGAGATCTCCTTCCCTTCCCACTCTCCATCACCAGTTAAGATCAGGTCAATTATTGCTTTGTAGCATAATCAGTGCATACAGTGGAGGCAAACTGTCCTGATGTCCCTGCTGCATCCAGGGGCTGTGGATTGCAGGTGCCTGGAATTTTTCACAGCCACTGAGCACTAGAGCAGATCTTGGTGACAAAGACCTGCTCTCGGTGACCTGAGCAGCAAGGAGCAGTGATATTTGCAAAGAAGGAGCAGGAGAGAGAAACACCAAGGAGGAAACGGAACCTGTAACAAAATTAAAAATAATGAGCTGCATAAGCTGGCATAGAGCCAGTCCCCTAAAATCATTAATATGGTCAGGTTAAGGCAAGCTCTATTAAAGTGTCTATCAAAACTCTCGCTCTCACATGGATTTGTTGGATGAGAAGGAGAAGCTGGGGTCCAGAGTAAGTATCTTAATAATGGGCCTGGTCCCACTGTACCAGCAATGCTTTCTTACTGGAAAAGCTCTGCGAGAGCAGAGCGATTTGCCAGAAAATGGGAGCAAAAGAAGTTAAAAGAAGTCAGGCTGAAACCCAGTGAAGCTGCTGAGAGTCTTGGTGGCAATTTTGATGCATTTTGCACCAGATCACTTGGTGTGGCAATCAGTCAGCAATCTCAAACTTGACAAATCCTTCCATGTCTCAAACTTAAAGCACATGGACAAATCCCAGAATAGCTAAAGTTAATTCTCTGCATGAGTGTTTTCTACGGAAAGGGTGGATTTAAGCATGTGGTTTAGTGTTTGAGTCTTCACTGAGAGTCCTTGATGGCAAAGTGGGAAAAGATGCTATTGGAGATGCAGTTTATACCTAACACTTGGCAAATTAGTCAGCATTCATGTGGTTAAAACACACTTTTTCATTAAATATTATAATTGGAGAAAAACAAATTAGAGTTGAAATGAAATAGGCTTTTTCTTTTTCCCCTTTTACCGAGAGATTATATATTTCCCAAACACAATTTCTCTAATCCATATCTAATGCATTAGAGGCATTCTGCTATTTTGCTCTAGACAAACAAATTTCCCACCCAGTGTGGGATCACAGCCCTGTTCCAGAGAGAAAAACAAGTCATAATAATACAGAGGCCACTAAAGGAAAATGCTAAAATAATTAAAATATGAAAGAAGCTGCTGTCTTCCTGGGATTTCAATTTCGGAGATGCCTGAGGGGAGGGGGGTTAGATATCTCACACTGATACACTGTTTGATAAAGTGTGATAAAGACTTAGAAAAATTGGCAGATTAAACTGAAATAAAAGCTGCGGATGTTTGCATTCAGCAAGCTATTAAAAGCAGTGTGACTGAGCAGCAAGAAGCTTCTCTTTTATGCAAGAAGGCTCTGGAGTGGGCTGTCTGCTGCACCGGTGTCAAGGAGATCAGGGGAGGTGTTTTCGTCAGCAGCACTAGCTGTTCTTTTCGGCTGTTGGCGGGCCGGGGCGGTGTAAAACCCCCTCGTGCTGCGCGGTGACACAGCCCCACGGCAGCACCGGAGCGCCGGGAGAGCCGCACGGCCGCGACGCCTCCGTTCGGGAGATGCTCGGATGCGATCCGCGTGCATCAAGGATACAGACCCTGCCTTAGCCCAGGGCCACTTGCCACAGGGCTCCTTCCCTCTGGCTGTGCTGCCCCTGCCCGTTGACTCCTCCCGGACTTGTGCCCCAAAATCCTACAGCCAGGACACTGCCGCAGCCTGGCTGCACAATCCAATAGATCCCTGTTCCCTTTCTATTTAATTAGTCATGTATTTTTGAGTGCACCAGGGCTGCATCCTGGGGTGAAGCCCTCATTCCCATTTGAAAACCAAGGAAATAAAAAACAAGGGAATTTGAGGGTTCTGAAATCAAAAGTGCTGACTGGGAGAAGGGAAGTGAATGCACCTGCCTGGGGTGGCCACCTTGCTCTGCAGGACACTCGGGGCAAGGATGCTCCATGGAGCTATAGGACAGATGCAGGTGCCACCGAGGGCTGATGCAGCCGTGGGACATTGGCAGGAGCGCGGCCTGGAGCCCCGGCGTCCCCGCACGAGCCAGGGGGACTTCACCCCACCACACACCTCGCTGCACCCTTTGCAAGTAACAGAGTCATTTAAACATGATCTGCAGTTTATCTCTTACAAAAGAAAAAATCTAAGCACTGCTTCAGCAGCCGTGCGGGTCCTGCACACCAGCATATTTTAAATTTCCAGCAAGTGGTGCTACTTTTCCTACTCCTTCTCTCTGCTGCAGCCCAGACTACTCACCTTCCTCTCCAATTGCCTCCGTCTCGCAGCTTTATATTAGTGACCTGAGGGTGCAAATTAGGTGTTTGAAAATACAGCAGTTAAATCAACAACTCTGAAGTGTAATAGAGGTCAGGAGAGTTTGCTTCCAACTCAGTAGCTCAGTTTCTGCCTTGGTGCATGCTATCTGCATTTTGCTAAGTCCTTCGATTTCTGAATAGGGTGGAAATGGGGCCCAGTCCTGCTGGGGAGAAACCTCTGGGGGTTTTCTCCTATTTTATTTTTAGGCTTCTAAAAAGAGACAGCTGTTGCCTTGGTTCACTGTGAGTAATTTTCTGGAACAGGCTCCCAGCCTGGCCTATATCCTTTGCCCTGAAGCCCTTCTAAGTCCATCAGACCCTGTGACTGGGCAAGGGAAGACGTTTTTCCCCTGAATTTTTGGTCTGTCCTGCTGCCAGTCAGCGAGAGTGTCTGGTCCGATTACATCTCCTCTGCCCTTAATGGGCTCGTTAACATTTGGATACGCTGGCGCATTTTGCTGACAAAATACCCCCATAGCGCTAAATAAACACCACGAATCAGAAGAACCATAACCCCGAGCTGCGGAATGGGGCTTCGGGGGAAATATTTCACGCTAATATCTGAGGCTGGTAATTGAAGGCTGACTAGCGTGGGGTAAGCGGTGATTCAGCTCCGCTATCATACGCCTGAGATTTGATTCATTTGTCTTGATTAGCAAAAGTTTAACTATCGCCTGCCTTTAATTAGCAGCGTTCTCAGAAGGCTCGTTGGCGTGAGGAGCCAGGGCCAAGCAGGCGGGAAGCTGCTCCGTGTGGGCAGGTTGGAGGAGGTCTGGGCTGACGGGTGTGCAAGCTGGCAGGACAGCGAAGGGTCTTTGGCACCTGAATATTGCCTTGCAGGCACCACGTAGCAAAGGAGCAGGCTGCAAAACAGGCATCTGCTCTGCCGTCGGAAGCAGGATGTGTGAAGAGCCCCTGGAAGACAGTGTGATAGATGAGCATCCACTCAGCTGGTCCTATTATAAGGCTACAACCTTTGGTTTCAGTCCCCGCAGTGTATAACTAGAGGATCGACTGCTTGGGGGTGTAAGCGGTGAAAGCTGCTGCCCACAGGGCATCTCTGGATGATGCTGAGACACAAATAACCAAAAAGGGGGAAAAAAACAACAGTGAACATTGTGTGGGAAGCAATTCTAGCAGTCTCTCTTGCAGAGGTGCCCTTTGAAGAAGAGGAGCCCTGGAAGGCAGGGTGGTTTGCTCTCCATCACTCTGTGCAGGAGGAGGCCTTGCTAAATATTGACCCTGCTCCATTGCACTGTTATTACAAGTGGTGCAGAGAGTGTCAAACAACACTAACACCCTCAGCAGAAGCAGAAGCTCCTCAGGGTGGGCTGGCATGGGGTTTTGGTTGAGCACGTGCTATTGCTCACACACAGGCAGGGGAATTTGGGGAAGGTCATCGGTGACTGTGGGTAGTTTCTGCACATAGCTTCAAAGCTATTTGGTTTTGAAGAAGTTTCTGTTAGGAAAACACTTATAGTAACCCCAGACTTCTGGATATTTGTGTATTTGTTCTCCCTTTCGAAAAAAAAAAAAAAAAAGAACCTCCACAAATTTCAGCCCACATCAGGAGTTCCATCTGAAAGCCTTGGCCTTCAGGTACACAAAACCACTAAATGGAGAAATGGAGAAGAAGAAAACAAAGCTGGTGCGCATGTGCCTCGTTCTATCTGGGAAAGATACATGCTTGATGGCCAAGTGATCCCATGTATACCTTGGAAAGGTCTGGGTGCTAAGAGTAACCAAGTCCTTACTTCACCTTTCCTATCCTGTGTCTCTCTCTCCTCCTTCCCCAACTTCCACATTCCCAAATTCCACCAACCTTAATTTATCTTCCAAACTATGTATCCTAGAGGCAGAATATATTTTTATTAGGCAGGAGCTCTGTACTTCTAAATCTTCTTATTTTATTTGGGATTCTTCCCGATCACTCCAGGCTGCTTGTATACCCACATATGCATTTGTATATATCTCTGATTACATATTCTTCCTTTTCCCTTCCAAGTTTTTTTCACACATTCTTTTAGTTTACTAGTCCTATTTCCATAAATCTAGGGAGAAAAAGTACAATTTTCCCCCTTTTCCACTCCTTCCATCAGTCCAGAATAAAAAACAGCTCAGATTTTCTACTTCTCTGATTACTTTTCCAGGAGAGCAGCTGCATTTTCATTTTCTGGCTTTTTTCCCCTGTCCTTTCAAAGGAATCATCCTTTTCCTCCCTTGGTCCCTGGCTTCTCCTCCAGTGTTTTATTCAGGCTTTGGATGATTGTCTCTGTACACTCCTTTTATGCTACAGAATGAATTGCTAATGTAACCCCTGCCGGGAGAAGCATAGTCTGATCTTGTCCTAAATAGGCCCCTGTTTGCAGGGGATGATGTATAAATGTATAGATTGCATCATTATATATTCACTTAGTGGAACACAGGCTTCGAAAGAGGCCTCTGCTTATTCGGTAAATGAATTCCTGGGGAGAGGAGACGCATCCAACCTGAAGGTGCCTTGAAGTCCATTCCTGCTCCCCCAGCGTGGCCACTCAGTGATGCCCAAAATGAAGCAACTGCATATTCATAGCGGCAGGATCTGGAAAAGCGAGGGAGGAAGAGCCCCTGGCCCCCGATGGCCGTGCCATCTGCAGGGGCTGCAGCACGGGGCACGTGCCAACCACGCTGCCTCCGTGCCAAGGTGCCTTTCCCTGCGTTCCTGGCAGATGGGAAGGCCTTGCCCGGAGCAGGTCCAGGCAGCATCCCCATTGCAGCCTTCTGGGCTAGGGCTGGCATCCAGGCCAGGGTAGATTTAGGGCTCTGAAACCTGCCAAAAGAACGGAACTGCCTGAGGGGAGGCCGTGCTGATCCCTCCTTTTGCTGCAAAATGCACTAGCAGAGCTAAGCAGAATGCAATCCATAAACTTCCATTAAACGCCCCGGGACCCGCGGCCAGGGTGGCAGCTGAGACCCAGCAGTGCCTTGAGATGCTCTTTGGAGGCAGCTCCAGCCTGATCCTACCATGGTGTTGATTTGGATAGTATTGTCTGGCATAAAAGGAGGAAAAAAAAAAAAAAAAAAAGCTAGGTTTCCCCTTGTTTTATTTTATTGCTTCCTCTTGGGCTGGCTTCTGGGCTTTTTTCAGGCAAACCCTAAAATGCCCCATTAAATCAAGTTACCATAAAGCTCCATATAACCCAGCCACCAAGTGCAGTTTGTGGTTCTGATGCTCGCAGGTTTTATCCATCACGCTGGCTCGGTTTCATCTGAGTTCACTCTTCTCTGAGCTAAACCCCAATCCGGTGAAAAATCTTCATCTTCCTCCTCAATATATGCTGAGCTCAGAATTACTTGATGCTCCTGTAATGTACTGTGCTTGTGTTTGCAGTAAAACCGCTTGCTAATGGGCAGGGTTCATGCTATTTCCATTTGTGCTAGTCAGACTCCTGGGGCCTGCAACTTTCTTTTTTTTTTTTTTCTTAAAGGCTGCATATTTTAAAGTGTAAACAGGACCTGGTGTTTTATTAAATAAATGTGACAATTGCAATAATGTTTTGCAGATTACAGGAGAAGGAACTTAAGGGGAACATTTCCAGAACCTCAGCACTGTGTATTTTGCTGATGCTTAAATAAACTCTCCTTTGTTACTGCTGTTCTTTCTGGGGCACTGGTGGTTTGATAATGCTTGAGAAAAAGAAAAACAACAACAAAAAAACCCACCACACCTCAAGCATCCCTGCTGGAAAGGAGGGAGGCTCCTTTCTGCCTTACAGTCTGCCCCAAAACCTCTCAGCTCCTCACTATCCTTATATTCAGTGGGAAAGACTCAGTTTCTGCAACCTTTACTTTATGCCCAGGTGTCAGGGATTCTCCAGACTCATTTTAATAACCCAAATGAACCGTGGCAGAGCTGAAACCTTCATCCCAGCTCTGCACAGGGCCACTGCCCTCACCCAGGCAAAACCCCCTTTGAATTAGACAGTGCGGGGCCAGCATGTTCAGTCATGGCATATGACAAAGTCTGATCCACCTGAGTCCCCTGGTGCTCCTCATAATTGTAAGAGAAAAAGTTCTCCAGCCAGGACTGAACTAACCACCTTTAAGAAAGAACTTAATGGGAACGCAAATGAAGGCTATTTCACCTCCTTACGAGCCTTGGCTAGAGCAGAAGGACAGCTAGACCAAAGTTGTAAATCTAGCTCTTTTAGCAGAGAAAGAAAATCCCCTTCCCTGCCAGTCCCCAGAGCTCACCCCACACCTAAGCACAGCGCTAAATGCAGGCCCTGCTGTTCCCCGGCTGCATTCACTCTGCTGCAGCCCAATCAGGCAATTAGGGCAATTCCTCCCACCTGGTGGGCAGCTGTTAACCCTTTTCCTGCCAGTACCAGGATGGCTTTGTGTCTTCCCATCTAAAAGCGAAGTAGTGTCTTCTGTCTCTGGCTTTGGTCTCAGTTTCCCCTCGGTTATTCTGGCTTTAAGTTACGCACAAGAGCAAAACTCTCTAAACTCCTTAATATGTCCATGTTCCTGTTCCCAAACAGTGTAAAGGAAAGAAAGAAAAAACAAAAACACCAACCATGCTTTAATTTCTGGGTCTCTTCTGCTCCTTTTGAGACATTTCTCTCTCTGGCCGGATTCACAGAAAGCACTTTTGGGTTGCTCTGCAAAAACATACTGAAGGTAAAGGTGCCTGAAGGAAGGTCATGGTGCTCCTGCTCCTGTGTATTGCTGAGGTCCAGGCCGGAGCAGGAGCTTCCCAGGGCTGACAGCGGGAAGAGCCGGGTGCACTGCCCGGGAGTCCCGCAGGGATGCGGGGTGGCAGCTGGAAACCCGTGCAGCCCGTCAGCCTGGCTGATGTGCGTGTCAGATGGGGTCTAGTGCTAGAAGCTCCTGTGGAAGCCTGGGAATGGGGTCTAGGGACCTCTGGGAGAGGGACCGGGTTCAGGGTTAGGAAAGCAGCACCTGAACTCTCCAGTGCTGCCCTGCAAGATGTCAAGTGTGAGGAGACAAGAGGCTCCGCTGAGGCCGTGAGTCTCTGGTTGCGGTTCTTCTGCCTTGGACATGCTGAGACGCATATCTCTCTTTTAAGCATGCTTATAGAAAATAAATAACAATATTTGTGCTATTTTGTATGGGAACTCAACTGGTGTGCAACTAGAAATTAGCTTGAAGCTAATAATTTATGTAGATTCTGTAATTCCAAAGATGGTGGTGGTAAGGAGAAGGAGCAAGGAACAACATTAAGGTAGTCATAGGAGTGCAGTCCTGAAAACCACTTTGCCCTGCACAGATGTGAACAGCTGCTAGACTCCTCGTCCACAGTGGGCAGGAACCTCTGCACAGGGCTGTAGGTCATGCACTGCTGCAGGAAGTTTTTGCCTAAGCCAACAACAGTCTATGTCAACAGCATTACTCTGCAGCGGTAACAGTATGACTTTGTAGTGGTGTTCCCCATGGTGTTCATGGAGAAAACCACCCACATCTGGCCCAAGCGGAAAGACCTTTCCTGGAGCTTTACTCTTCTAGTGACTAGTTCCAGCTCTGTGCTGCCTATGGAGACATCTCTGGCAATTTAGGAATGTTGTGGTTGTCTCTTGGCTGTTTGTCACAACCAGTTGGGGCGCCTTGATGGCCAGATCTGGAATGCAGGGCTGAAGGCCCCTGCTCTGCCTGGGTGGCCATACGATCGCCCTGCCCAGCACTGGTGGGCCTCCACACCATGGGAAGCTCTCCTGAGGAGGGCAGTAGTGTACTTTCCCACTAAGGAGCTCTCACCTGCAGCCATACCGAGAAAATCCGGCTCACAGATGCTCACTCATCTCTGGGATGGATGTAGAAACTGTTTTCTAAAACCCAGTGACCTTAAAAAAAATGAGGCAGATGAGAAACGTGGAGTAAGAGGCAGCGTCTTTGTCTTACAATCATCTTTCTATTGTTCTTCCCCTGTTTTTGGTGTCAGAGTCAAGCTGCACACCATATTGGTATGGATTACATGCCTCCATCAGTCACGTCCCTTAATTCCCACTTTGGGACATGCTTACACCATCTTGCAGCTTACTCCATCTTACTAATCATTTCCAAATTAGCTAAACTTGATTGAATCAGATCAAACTGCAGCCCTCATGCACCAAGGCAAATACTGTGTGGTTGCTGCACTCCCTCCTCTGTAAAACTGTGTCTAAAAAACACTGCTGTGAGAATCCAAACAGAGCAGAGGCCATGTCTCTGCTGGTGCTTATACTGGGGTTTAATAGGGCAAAAATGTTCATGAGGATGACAGGCTGGGAGGGGTTCAAACGCAATTACTGTGTCAAACCTTCTTTGCCTTGTTCTCCATCTCTATAACACCTTAACAAAAACAGCACAGGGTGCTCGGCAAGGCGGGGGGCACATGCTGATTTGCTGTTGCCAGAGCAAAACCACCCTCGTGGCATCAGTGTGACTCCACAGGGGTGTAGAAGGCATCAAGCACTGGACCCAGGAGCATATATGAATTTGCTGCATGTTGAATGCAAATAAGTGGGAAAAAAGTATAGGACTCTATGAGTTAAAAAGCCAAATTGAGCTGAACTGCATACTGTCCTTGCCCCTAGATGACAAGAAGGCTTGCCTGAAGACATGCAGGAAGAAGCCTTTTTTTTCTCTCTCTCTCCTTTTTCAGGTACATGGCATAGTGCTTACTCTTTTCTGCAGTGCTCCCATTTTTATTTTTATTCTGATTCTTATTTTGTGTTTCACACTTCTGCACTGCTGCAGTCATCTGCTTTTTTGTATCTTCCAGTCACCATCAGCAAAAATAAATAAATAAATAAGTAAATTATCCCCCTAAACAATCTGCAAACTAACTTTGCTCAGAGCCACAGAGGCAGACGCCTACTCTGATGGAAACTCAAGCTTGTTTGCTTTATTTAAACCTACTCCCTTGCACACATGATACAGCTTCACAGATGCCTGGAGTCTATTTACCTCCTGGCTTGTTTATCCTGAAATGGCCAATGAAAACTGCTCACATTTTTGTCTTGATAAGAATCCAATCATGGAAATTGATTGAACTTCTTCTTTGAGTTTTCTCTTGCATTTACACTTTTCAACTGGCTTGAATTGTTTAATCTGCAGTTAATTTAGAGACATACAGCCATGGCTCCGATATATCAGGAGATCAAGATAAATGGCTGGAGTGTTTTTATGAGCAAAAATCTCTCTAGATTCCAGTACATAAATCATTTGTTGTGAAATCGCTCATTGTCTTTAGGCAATGTCGTAGTGAAAAATTCAATCTATTCATGAACAGAAAGTCAAGGGATTAGGATGCGTTCGAAGGGAAAGTCTCCACATTAAAAAAAAAAAAAGAAAGATTTATCTCTTAATACTCCACTAACATAGCTCGTCTGCCCTTGTATTGCAGTGTGGACTCTTGAATTCAATTTCACACTCTTTGTCCTCAAAGTCTAGTGAAAAGGAAACAATGAAGAAGTCCCCAGGGGGAGAAGGGACTTTATATTAATTTCAGGAACATTTTCTCTATCCTTTTCTCCTGATGCAACAGAGTAAGGCTGGAAGGAGGCCTACCAATGATTTCTTACTGAGGGCCTGACTGTGATCCCCACGCTCACTGTGGCAAATGATTTACTACATCTTTCTTCTTTCTGTGGAAATCAGGCAGGAACTGGGTAAAACCCAGGGCTTCCAGATTCTGCTAAAGACTCAACAAAAGCAAATTAGGGCTAGAGGTTGAGTGATCCAAAATTTTCGTATCAGAATGATTTTAGCAGTTTCCATCTAAGTACAAATATTCCAACTGAGTATTCTTAGTATTGGATCATTGTTACAGAAGAGGCATATCTCCAAGATGGGGACACCTAGATCTGGAACCAGACTGGGGCCCTGGGTTTGGAGCAATGGCAATAATGACCTAAGACCAACATCATTCCCTGTTCCAGAAAATGTGGTAGGCACAGGCTTGACAATTTACCTCTTATGTGGTTTCCAACAATCTCTTTTTCAAGAGATGGCAAGGGCTTGCTGTCCTGCAGAATAAGAAGGTGAGACATAAATCCGTATAGGATGATGGCCATCTTTATGAAGATTTTGGTATATATTTAGATGGCCTAAATTCCACCTCAGTCTTTTTGACTTTCTTATTGGCTAGTTCTAGGCCTTCCTATATCCCTAGTCAATAGGGAAACATTAGGTTTAGGGACTTAGAGATTTAGACAGAATTTAGGCCATCTGAATATGTCCCTCTGAGCCTTCTTGCTAATTCTATAGGCTCTGATTTTTCTCTCTGCCCTTTACTCAGATGGATTAATATAGCTTTTCCCTACCTCCCCTTGCTTCTCCACCCTCCTTTTCCTCTTCTCTATCTTCTGTTTTGTATCAAAACCCAGAATGATCTGCCGACATGGCAAAAGGATGTTTGTTATTTATTGCCTCAAATCTACGGTCTCATGAAAAGGAATGTTTATTCATTCTGAGTAATTCAGCCCCTAGAGTCCTTCAAGCATTAAAGTTTTAATACTTCTCACCTGGAACAGCTGAGCTAGCCAGGAGAGATGAAGCTTTGATGGGAATACTTGATACAAATTTCTAGCCAAGCAAGGCAGTAATGCTCCTTGCACACAGGATGAAAAGCCCAACTTAAAGGAGCATACATGAAATTGTGAATCATTTAGCTTTCACCTGGGGGGAAAAAAAATACATTTTTCTTAGGCAGGAAAAAGTTATTCAAATTCCTTTTGGAAAGATACCTGATCTTGTCACCTCAGTGCCTTCCTTTATCATAAAGTAGCTCCATCCAGCATCTCATGGACTGAGCTGTTCACTCTGTGAAGCAGGAGCAAAGCCACTATACGGTGTAGCTGTGGGGAGCTGGAGCCAGCTAATTTCAATCCAATCTAAGGCAACAGTCAATGTGACTTCTCCATGGTTCAGCTGCTTCCCAACTTTAATCCATTTAATTTTGGCAAAGTGATGCAAATGAGATTTCATTGACAGGAAGGCTCAACACAGGGCTTAGGGTCTTGATAGTAGATGCTGAGGCAAGTGCCTGACCTCCTTGGGAAATGCAGTTTTAACAGAGAGTTTCAAAATCCATAGTCTCCAGCTTCCATGGAAGGCTCTTGTGAATGTATTTATTATGCAGTTATGTGATGATTAAACTGGGATTTTATGGCTACTTCAGCAGATACAAAGTGCAACAAGCTTCCATTGTTAATAAATAATAAATTTGTCTCTTGCCACTACTCCTGCCATCCCCAATCCAGGTCTATTGTGGTTTTAAAGACCTGGGAAACTAAACAGTGGGCAAAACCAGATTCGCTATTCAAATAAAGGAACCGTCTTTCAACTCCGAACCTATCGTTCGAACCTCGCCTAGAGTAAAAGGATCGGTGACACTTGTGATTTGGTTAAACAAGCTGATCCTCATGGTATGCAAACAGCACCTGGGGCGAACAGCACAGCTTTCCTGAAAGAGTCTTGGGTCTCTCTACAGAACATGTCTTTGGTTCAGACTGACCAAGAGTCAAACTATAGAATCCTAGAAATATGGGATTAAAATAGCTTTTTAGAAATTTGTTTAGTCTTTTCCATTTAATTGAGGCAGCTTCAAACATGCCAAGGATAACAGTGGTGGATGTTTGTTTATCTGGTGCTTGAAAACCTTCTTGACCTCTTTATGTACTTGCTTGATTAGTTTACTGTTTTCAGAATTGTAACATTTTCCCTACATCTGGAATTAATTTGATTTGTTATTTTTCTTTCCCACTATGTAAGATGAACAACATCCTCTTTCTAATGACCTCTTATATACTGAAAGACTGTTGTCATGTTCCCGATTTAGTCTTCTCATTCCTGGACTGAAGAAACCCAATTCTTTCAATCTTTCTTAAATCACATTTCCAAAACATCTAATCATTCTTGTTGTTCTCTTTTGGACGCTTTCCAGTTTGTCTACACGTTTTTTGTGGGTTGGTGCCCAGAAGTGTGCACGATACTCCAGCTGAGATCTGACCAGCAGCAAATAGAGCGATAGAGCGGAATAATCACCTCCTGTGCCTTTCATACGACACTCCCGTTATTACTATTCCAAGATGATCTTTTTTTTTCCCCAAGGACACCATGTTGTTGACTCTCACTGAGCTGGTGATCCCCACAAAATCCCAGATCCTTTCCCATGCCACCTAGCCAGTTCTTCCTTGCGATAGGGGAGTCAACCTGCAACCTTTGGGTGAACCTGCTCCATTCCTCCCAGCTCCCAGCCTGAACAGTGTTACACCTGCTATGAAGTGTGAACTACAGCTTCTACACGGCTCCATTTACAACGTGCATCCTAATACTGTTGTCCTTTCCTATTAGCTTAAACAGTGCTGACAGCTCAATTCTCCTTGGAGGATCCTCCTGTCTGTCTCTCCTCAACAACCTCCATTGTCACTATTCTCCTTCCAAGAAATACAGTAGAGCAGGCAAAAAAGGTACATGAGTTTTGGGGCTAACAGAGTCTTTCGTTGCCAGGTTATCTTTGATGCTGTGAGTGACAAGCAGTGTCTTTCCCAAGGCCACATTCTGAAATGTTTTTAACAAGGAAGCAGCAAGATCTGAATATAGTGACATTAGACCTTGTCTGACAAAAACATCAATATCAGTGCATAATTAATGGAAGGATCTGAGCTAACGTGGACTGAATAGGGACAGAGTACTTTCAAAAATCAATTTGCTACCTGAATTACAAACACTACCGATTAAACCTGACAGGGCAAAACTCAAACAGAAGAAAAAAAAAGAAATAAATAAAAAACCCACAACCAGTATGCTGGGACATGATGATGGGTCAATGCTCTTGGTTCCCTCTTTCTCGTCCCATTCTGGTTTTAGAAACAATTTGTTTCACACAGGCACAGTCCAAGCACTGGCGAGGTGGATGCTCGTGAGTCCATTTTTCCTCCAGTGTCACACTGGCAGTGTCACTGTCCAGGCAGCCCCTTGACACACTCCTGGCTGCTCACGATACTCAACGTGTCCTGCAGCAACTCAGCACATGGCTTATGCCTCCAGGCTAGCCCATAAGCTGAAGGATCACTGCCCATACACTAACACATTTAATGGGTTTTAGCAGTCCTCCCAAGCCAAGCAAGTTCAGGGGCTGCTCCAGCATGAGGAGGGAGCGGAGGAAACCCTGCAGCAACCAGAGCTCTTTCCATCCATGCAGCACCAAAGAGATGATGTAGTGTGTGGCTAGGGGGCACTGCGCTATTGAAAGTCAACCCTATTATTACTTTTTTTTTTTCAGTCAAACACTGCTTTAAGATTGGTAATCCTGACCTTAGAGATTTGATTGAATCTGAGCAATTACGTCCTCCTCTCTTTCTCTTAGGCCTTTTCATTAAGCGGTGCTGAGGAATGCAGCAGCAGGTCCTTGTTGAAGCGCTTCCTGTAAACTTGGGTGATTGCAACTGGTTCTGCTGGAAAAGCAGGGCCCTCCCAGCCATAAACCATTGCTGATGGATTCCCTCTTCATAACGAGATGTCTCTTTTCACTGTTTGCTCTGCACAGAGGGGTTTCAGCAGGTTCATCCCAAGTTTGCAGCTGCAAGTCAAAGGGCGGCACCACCATTTGCCTTGTGCTAACCCCTCACTGATGGGATTCAGTTTTGCAAAACTGACCCTCCTATTGGGTTTAACCCCCTCCATCCCACAAACAGGGTGCAGAGAGGCTCACAGGTATCCTCTGAGCTTGGGAGGGGGCAGATCTCAGACATCCTATAGCGAAGGTAAATTAGGCAGCACCATGTCTGGTCTGTTGCAATGAGACTGGTACTTTTAGCCCATCTTGCTGAGCTAAAAAGCTCAGAGCAGGGCACTTGGATGACATGTATGACTGTCATCTGAGACTGAAAATGCTGCTCGCTTTTACTCCTGTGCATCCTTCTCTGTCAGCCCACAGCAACCTCTCCCAGAGAACCGCAGAGCATCTCCAAGGCATGGAAATGGTTAAGCAACTTATTTGTTTCTGCTTGCTTCCCCAGTTCTCCCTGGGAGTTCAGTAACTGCCATATGTTATATTACAGAGCATGAGAAATCAGACTGAGGTGGCAATTTTAACACCCTTTATTCATACATCCTATTTTTACACTGATAGATGTAAGATATGCAAAGCGTAATTCCCAGCTGAAGCAGACTCAGCACATGGTTCTTGCTGCCTCAGCCGGAGATGGAGAGGACCAGCCAGGAGAGCTGGCGCCTGCGGGCTGGGATGGCAGCGCTGTGGGCAGAGCAGGCCTTGCCGGCGCCTTGGGGTCTCTGCTAGGTGCTGAGTGTCCCTTCTTCACTGTCCCTTCTTCACAGCCTGTGCTGTGTGGGCACAGGCTCGTGTGCTGCAGGTGGGCAGCAGCTTGAGGGCTGTCAGGGCTATTTTGGGAAGCTGCATCTCCTGGCAGTGAGAGGTTCTCACTCCAGCCCTTGGGTAAAAGCCACCAGCACCACTATAATGACAGTAGCAATGGCTCAACCCTGGCCACTTTCAGGTGTGTAGGTCTTGGAGGTGGTAGCAGAGCACTGGGATGTTGTTGTGGTGGCCTTTCTCTTCCCCTGTCTGTCACTGAGATAATTTTGCTTCTCTTTTTTTCTCTCTCTTTTTTTCTTTTCCATCAGCAAGAGCGCAAGTGCTGAAGGTTTTGCAAGGGATGCAAAGAGAGACCTTCCAGGCAAGGATGTGAGTGCCCTTTACTAACACAGAAATGGAGCCTCCGCAAATGTAAAAGCCCAGCAGTTTAGTGAAGTATTCCTGGAGGCAAAGTGTGCCCTGAGCAAGGCCAGCAAAGCCCACCCTCCCCTCCTGCTAGCAGTGTCACTGGGCATTTTGTGCCATCAGGCTTGTTGAAATGGCTGTGAACTTCCTCGTTTTGCAGGGTGACTCTTTCAAGAACTAGTTAAAAAGGCGAAAAAGGAACATTTCTAAGTTTAATCTGAAGCACCGCATGACTGCAAAACAGATTTACATGAACGTCTCAAGTGAGGAATTTTGGAAAGACAGTGGAGGTGGGAGGAGGGAGAGCAGAGGAGACCGTAATTACAGCAAAGCGCTGACACAGATGCCGAGGCAGATGCATGTGGGCCAGGAAGCAGGTCAGGCTAAAAGAGGGTGGTGGGAAACGTCCTGTCAGAAAAGTGTCCTGAAAACCGAGCGTGGGGACAGCAGGGGGACAGATCTTACCGCAAGACCTGGGAAGGGCCTGAGCTTGGAAAGGGGATCTTTCCTTCTCATTGCAGCATCTCTATTTAGGGTATATGCTCTGTTGGCTAATCCAAGGGCTGAGCTTTACTAATAGGGCTCTCTCATTTACCTGGTGACTTATTTCTGTGAAACATGTCAAACATCATATTCTTGCCCTTTCTGACAGACAATCTGAGACAGATTGCCTATGCTTGTGTTCATTTGAAAATGAGGCTGGAAACGAAGGGCACATGCCAGATGTTGTCCCATAAAATCTGGGCAGAGGGGACTCAGTGTGAAGAGGATAGCATGGAAGTTTAGGCTAGACTGGATGTATTACAGCAGCTTTTCTGGGACACCACAATGGATTTTGGCTGCTGAGTGCAGTAGAAATGGGAGCAGGAAAACCAGGCTATCTGGGACAGTGTTGGAGAGCCTCTGCTCCTGGGTGCACTCATGCCTATGCGCATGCTCACATGTATGTAGATAATAGCCTGTGTGTGAATAAATAGATATACCTCTAATACAGGCATATATGTGTATATTTGCATTTGCTTATCTAGACACACACATGAACTTGTGCTTTTGCATTCATGAGAGAGAGTAAAAGAGAAGTCTCTAGCCCCAAACTCAAAGCACAGAACAGCAAAATGTGTTTAAGACTTGATTTAGCTTTTCCCTGCTTTATTGCAGTATGCAAAGAAGATCTCCAGATTCAGGCTATAGTTTCTATGTTGCACTGACGTCCAAGACTATGAGGACGCTTCTTTTCTTTAAGACCTTAAAGTGCCAGCACCAAACATTATGCATTCTCAAATCTCCACTGTACAAACCCCCAGGATGAGAAGAACAATAAAACATCCCTGAAGGATGGCAGCATTCACAAGAATTTGGTACTCTGTCCCATTAACAGCAGGAACAGATAATTAGGCTGGACAAAACAGCACAAAGTGTGCACCAGGGAGCCATCCTGAGAGGCACAGAGAGGGACTGCATGATCTAAGAGGTCATTTCTAGCTATAACAGCGATGAACCTGATGTTTCTGAGGGCCTGTTTTCATGGCAGTGCTCAGCAGTGGGCCAGGGGAAGGCAGGCATGTGATATATCTCCGACTAGCATCTGGCACCTCCAAACTGGATTCATTTCCTTTTTCCTTCTCTGTATTGCAAATATTCACCAAAACACATCGATGGGTCTTTAAGGAAAAGTAGCAAGAAAGAGACGCCCGCTCTATGCCAAAGGGAATGAGTGGAAGCAGGCCAGGAGACAGTGCCTGCTGTGCTAATTAGAAGATATCTCCTACCATGGTAGGAGATATCTCCTAGTTATTTAAGGGACTGAGTGTGATAGGGTGTGAATCAGTGTGATAAGGTGTGAGTGTGATGGGATATGAGTGATATATCACCAAACTGGGTTTCTGCAATTAGAGACACTGCTGTATTTTAAACTTGGCCATTAAAACCCAGTTACTTAGAGGATCTGGGCATATACGTATATGCATATGTATATGTATATGTATGTAAAAGTTCCTACTTGTGTAAATAAGTGCTAGTGTGAATCGCTAAGCTGCACACATGAACTCCCATGCACACAGTGTTTTGACACACAGCAGTGAGCAAACTGGCTACTTTCAATCTCGGGTTTAGCCCTTTTTCTCCCAGGAAATTCCAGTCCCCTTCTAACGCAGGAGCTAACCCACTTTAGCATCCTTTTTTCAAGCAGCGCAGGAGCTGCAGCTGCTGAGCTTACCAACCAGCTCAGCCTTCCCGGTGCAAAGTCCTCGGAGCACTCGGGCAGGCTCGGAGCGAAGGGCCGAGTCTCACGCGTCTGCTTGGCGGGTGCAGGGGAAGCAGATGGCAGCGCCTGCCTCCACGGGGGTCATAAATCCGCGCTGAACAGGCCTTACCACTTGGAACGACACCCTGTTCCCGAGGCTGGGGATTTATTTGCTGCATTTTACACATTCCTCATGTCCCTGGCACAGTAAAACCTGAGCGGGCTGACACTGTTACTAAGTACCCCATTGTTTTGTAGTTAAATTGGGGTTCAGCTCTGAAAGGAGATTATGTAGAAGCAGCCCGGACTTGTTCCTCAGTTCTGTTCCTCCCAGGTGTTCAGAGTTGTAGCCATTTCTTTTTGTTTGCTTTATTTTTGTTTTTGTTTTTTTTATCTGCTAACTAATACAAGCATATAGTGCTTTTGATTCCTTTTAGCACTGTGGAGCTGCTGTCGTGAGAGGAGTATGAGCTGGTATCCCATCTGGCCCATTTTCCCAAAGTTCTGTTTTGAGGGATAAATCTGGATTAGCATTGCTTACCTGAGGACAGATGCAGCAGGGAGGCAGATATCTGCTGGGTTTCTGTGAATGATGATAGCACATGATTCAAAAAAAAAAAAAAAAAAAAAAGTTTAGATTAGTTCCTTTTTAGAGCCCAAACACTGAGAACAGTTGTGGGAGCAGGTTCTTCTCCATTCCACCCCAGTTTGAAGAACTCAGGCTAGGAAATCACTGTGCATGCAGCTGTGCTGGCAGTTCTGGAGAGGGGATGTTCTCTGTTGAGGGTAGTGAGGATGACTGCGGTACTAAGGGGGAGGCTGAAGGGCTGTAACCTCATCCTGGTTCAGCTGCGTCCGGAAGAGTAGGTCAGACTATTTTCCCCAGGGAAATGCAGGGAAAATAGCTTTGTATTTTATCTGAACCCACATAGCCTATTCTTATTGGCAAACGATCCCTCTTTATTACCAGGGAGCGGGTATCCATTTAGGTAAAAAAGAAAGATTCGGGAAGGAGACCTGATGTCTTGTCATTCTGCTGTAAATATTAGGAATTTCCTTCCTTGTGAGCTCACGTGGGAGGGTGTCAAACACAACTCCTCACCCCTTGCCCCTGCTAACACGAAGAGCGGCTCCGGCTCCGGCCGCCCCGGCAGCGTGTGCGGTGCTGGGTGTGTGATCCAGGAGACTTTTCCTCTCTTTTTCCTCCCAGGCTGCCAGGTGCTTCCTCACACTTGGAGCCATGAGATGCTGCAGGGAAAAACAACTCCTGGCCTTCCC
This sequence comes from Tinamus guttatus, assembly GCF_059628265.1. NCBI lineage: Eukaryota > Metazoa > Chordata > Aves > Tinamiformes > Tinamidae > Tinamus > Tinamus guttatus. The sequence continues at coordinate 810,411 of NW_028288831.1, forward strand.
CAGCCCCTCTGCAAACTCACAGGGGACCCGGGTGACCCTTCCCGTGTGCAGCGCTGCTTCCCGCTCCTTGATGATCAGACGCGGGGCAGTTAGGTGAGTTGTTTGATGTAATTTCTTGTCTTCTTCTCTGAAAGGAAGAGACAGACTTTGTTAGATTAAAAGTCTTTGTTTATGGAGTTGTCTTCTTTTTTTCCTTCCTTTTCTCTATCTTCCTACCTTCTTCCCCTGACACTCTTCCCTCCCATGCCTATTTTTTTTTGCAGAGTCAAGCTGCACATCCTCATCAGAGAAGCTCTAATGGGATCAAATATTTGACCAGCTGCCAGGGAAAATTCCAGTAACCTTCAAGACCCTACACATTCCATTTTGGAGAATTTCAGGGAAAATGTTTCATCCTTCTGATAGAGAAGCACCAAAAATTGAAAGTCGCCAGCTCATCTTGTGCTGTTCGGATGGAAGGAGCTTGGGTGGACTATTTTTAGGTTACAAAGCTGTACTTTCCTAAGATAAAAGCTGAGAGTCTTTCAAAGCAAAAGCCTTAAAGTGTGAAATCCATCAAGTCCATTATCCCGGGGAGCACTGCAACATTTTTAGGCTGTCGCGGTGGCGAGCGGATGCTGGGTGAAAGGGAGCTCCTGCCCTGTGGGGGCTGGAGTCTCTTTCCTCAGTCCTCTTCCTCACTTCTAACAAGACTCTGACACTCATTTAGGAAAAAGATCTTGAAAATCAAGACCCGATTTGACTTTTGCGGGGTTTTCTTGCCTGCCACTTTTGCTCTAATGCAGAGAGCGTACGTGGCTCCGTGTTGGGCCTTTGCAGATCAGGAGCTGATGGTCCACATGGTTTGGGACCTTCTGCTTCTTGCTAGGAAAGAGAGAGACACATGTCCAAGTATTGCCTACCCAAGAGACTCCTCATTAATTTTTGGTACATATAGGAAGACTAAATCCTATGGGAAAGGAGCTATTTAACTCCTGTAAGTGTAATTCTGAAATGAATGTGTCAATACTTAGCAGGGATGGACTGAGCAGGCAGGGGTTTGGGGAAGGAGAGTGCTGTGCGGGGGCTGTGTGAGTATATGTAGGAAACAGCTAACCTGAGAACACTTAGCTTTATTTAAACCAGAATTTCTGATGTCTTTTTTATCCGCAGGGAAAGATCTGTTTTGACAAGTTTATCAATTCAACAAATACTAAAAATATAACTTTCCCAAACATTTTGAAATTGTCAGAAGTGCCCCACTTAGGCAGTTTGTGAACAATAATGTATTCGTTTTTGGTTTTTTTTTTGTCATGTTGATGTTACCGTGAACTCAAGGGGGAACAGCAAAACAAATATTTGGTTGTGAAACAATCCAACCTGACCTGACCCGTTCTCATCCCTTTTCACAACCGTGTTCAAATTTTCTTTGTTGTTTGCACCAAAAGAGACCACACTTCTCCCGTATAATCTCAGAAATGCTGACAGCAGAGGACAACCTCTTTCCAATAGCGCTACCCTTAAACTGCCCTGTCCTTAGATTTGCTCTCATTTAGAAATGAAGCTGCTTTTTTTCCTGGAGATGGCCCCGCTCTATTTCCTCCCCTCCTCTCCCATGGGTGCAGGGTACGTGTATTTACAACCACCCACCCGCAGGCTGCGGCGTTTGGCTCCAGCTCTCGGCCGGGCGCTCGTGGCCCCAGCGCTGACAGCTCCCTCCAGCCTTTATGTACAAGCAACATATGTGGCATTTGCATTCCCTCTCTTATCATACGGCTTTGTACTTATGTGAAGATGTCAAAGACTCTATAAATATTAATTAATGCATGCTGACAGCACCTCGGTGTTTTACAGAAAAAAGGAGGCTGAAACAGTGAGAAGTGGCAAGCTGAGAGGCGGTCAGTGAGGTACAGAGCTGGTCAAAGATCCTCAAGGACATAATTCCCAAAGTGCTGCTCCAGTCACGGAGCCAGGGATGAGCAAATAAAATATTTCGGTTGCTGTAAAGTGAGTGAAATGTAAACAGCTGTGGTAACTGTGTGTTCCCTCAAAAAGGAGAGAAAATAAGCAAATTGCAATGATTTAATTATTTAACGCCCATGTCAGAAACAGAAAATAGAAAATATATTTCTCCCTTGGAAATGCAATTATTGCTTATTCTGTTGAACTGATTTCATGTCTAAATGAGGGTCACAGTCCTCTGCCTGGGAGAAAAAAATCCTTCCAGAAATGGAGTTGAAAACCAGTAAATTACAGAAAGCAGATGAAGTTCTCATATGACTTAAGCTTCAAGGATGAGATTTTCAAAAATAACTAAAGGATTTAGCAGTCTGATTTCCCAATTTGAAGCCCAATTGTCCTTGAATGAGATGTCTCCAGACAGACATGGTCCAGGGGGAAATAGATCTACTGGAAAGGAAAAGAAGGTACCAGCTCCACAAATAGGCCTATAGAAAAAAGAAATCTTCTAAATAATGAGGACTTTCAAAAAGCTATGATATGTTACACAGGCAGCAGCGGCAGATAAAGCCCACAAGCACGTTAATTTAAAACAACAGTGTTCAAGAATGAGCTAAAAAGGGGGGTGGGATGCTGCTCATTTCAGCTGACAGCATCCAATAATTCTAAAGCGATAAAAGATCCAGAAATGTGTCAAAGCTATTTCTAAATTTGCTTTGGGGAAAATTCTGCTATCACTTCCTTGCTGGTTAGAAAGACAACCCTGGAACCAAGACTTGAGGGAATCAACCCCCACATTTAGGGAACCTCTTGAAGAAGTCTCACTAAGATTATTAGAATAGGTTAAGGAGTCTTTTCTCCTCTAGTTGCTATGATAAAAATTAGTGCTGTGTACCCAATGCCACCACCAGTACTAAGCATATGGGGAGATGGAAGTGCTGGAAGTCTCATCCCAATCACTGTGCAGCAATGCTAAACTCACATGTGAGTCCTGGCTTTCCTTTCTCCCTAGCCAATGCCCACACATGGATCTGTGCCTGCACTGGACACTTGGGATTGGAGCTGCAGCTTTGTAATTACACCGGGAATCTCATTCCAAAGGGGAGGAGGAAAAAGGCAGGCAGGAAAGGAACTGCCAAGTATATTATCTTGGGGATTTTTGTTCAGTGTGTGGTTTTCTTTTCCTTTTTTTTTTTTTTTGGCTATAGATGACAATCTACATGAAAGTCCCTTTCGTACATTCATTACTGGAGATTTTATAGCCTAATGAATGTGACTCATCTGTGTAATCGCATTGTTTTCCAGTACTCCAGATGTTCTGTGGAGCACCTCTGGCTCGTGATCTCCCATTTAGACATTTCTTGTAAACACCAAAAGCTGTTTGTTTGTTTTAATGTACCATCACATCCCATTACCCAGTGAAGGTGAAAGATTGAAATGCAACATTGTCTTGCCAAGAGATTTTTTTTCCCTCCTCTCTCCCTCTGCTTCCCCTGATGTATCTATGTCTAGTGTCTAATTAGTATGCAATGGGATGCAGAAATTCCTCTATTAAATAGCTTGTTGCTTTCTGCTTGCCTTGATCTCCATAGGCAGGCGGATGCTAAACAGAGATGGGCCTTGCACATCTCAGGTGCTGAAAAATTTCAGTTCTCAGTACTTTAAGTGAGAGTTCAATATATCACTGTATGAGCGATACACTCCCATAGAATTCAGCCCCCTTTCTTGCATAGTTATTCACAGCAAGGAATAATAAAAATCAGAAGCAAACACTGGTCCAGTTGCACTGAATATTTGTTGCAGTGACATTAAAGGTTGCCTAGAGGCTGTTTTTCATCCTGTAGGTCAGTCAGCCCAGCTTAATTTTGTGAGCTCCTCTCAACAACAAAACTGGTGTGGTTCAACACCTTTGGCTGCATGTAATAGGTTGAGTTATACCCTAGGTACATATAGCGCAGCAAGCAAATGCTAACTGTAAGGTGTTGTGGGTATTAGCAGGATGGTGCAGCAGATTCTGGGACACTAAAGTTCCTGTTATTTTGCAGGTGAGAGCAGTGTGGTCCCACTGCTGTCCAAGTTATCTGTTTATATCTATTATGGGCCTGAACCTGCTACAAATCGGATCCTTTGACTTACATGGGATCTCTGCACTGTGGGAAATGCAGGAAAGACAAGCCAAAAGAAAATGTTCTTGTAGTCGTCATAGTATTAGTCACTGGCTGTAGTCAGTAGGTGCCTGAAGATCATGGAGCATCAGGGACTGGTTGGAGGAAGGCAGAGAACATTTGATAAGGATTACAAAAAGAGAAGATGGAGAAATACAACAGTCGAAAGGAAATCCTGAAGCAAATCCCAAGATGGGAAGCAGGAGTGTGGAGGAGTCTTTGTCCAAGAGACAACAAAACAACCTGGGAAAGTCTGATAGGGGAAAAGGAGGCAGCAAAATAAGAACACAGAGAGTGTCAGGAGAGAGCCAGGAGCCATTTCAGCAAAGCATTCAGAAGAGAAGCTTTAAATATTTCAAAATGATTACCAACATATTAGGGATGAGAGATTGATTTAGTCTTATGTTCTTTTGAGAAAAATTATGAAAACTAATAGTAAGTCTAAAGTATGGCAAAGCCGCACTGCTTGCTTCAGTCTTAACAGATAAAGCTTAGAGGATTGTGGTAGATTAACGGCTGATGAAATGAGTCTTCAGAGTCTGTCAAACATGGGGCTGAGGAGCTGTCTGAGCTCTCTCTTGCTTAAACACTGCAGGGTTTTCACCAAGGAAAATTTGAATTAGAAGCCTTGGGGAATATGGTGCATAGAGAAGAAAAACAGATTGATCCTTGGAGACTTGGCTGAGTAGGGAAGGGCAGGAGACACTGGGAATCTGATGTGTTACATGTATATAAAAATAAAGGACTTTGCAGAAATAGTGTAGATTAAACAGGACACAATGAAGGTGAAGACTGAGCAAATTTATTTGCTTCTGAGAAGGAAACTGAGAGACTCCTCCCTGCAGGAATTACAAGAATTGTCTTTGTGCTGCTGAAAGTGGCTCCCGTAGCCTGATCTATCAACAGCTGCCGTGATATTCACTAGTGCTTTTGTTAATAACATGTCAACAGAAATGTTTATGACACAAGCTTTTGCTTTGTTTTTCCTGCCCATATATGAAAACTGTGGGTGACATATAAAAATGAAGATATATCTGTTTCAAGTTAAGTGCCTCCTGCAGCAAGGCTGAGGCAGTGGGTCTTACCCTTTCAGATTTGGAATTTTTTTAGAGATGCAAAGAAAATAATTTTAGATTTTTCTTCTAAAAGAAGTCTTAGAAAAACATAATTTGTGGTTATTCAGTGCACTGTTTTTGATAAGTTCCAAGTACTTTCTTGCAGTTTTGATATTTTAAGCCTTACCAATCTGCATAAAATATTTTTAATGGAGTTGCTTCAGCCTCCAAATATTTTAAACATCCTGTTCTGATAAAGCTGAACCTTGTTGGGAACGCTTCACTTCAGTTTGAGTTCTTAAAAAACCAAAAACTAAATAGACATGCTACTCATGATGGTTTGATTTCAATAAAATGCCATTTTAGACAGAAGAAAATATTCCAATCCGCTCTAGTTATGAACTGTTGTACATATACTCACTGTTATAAATGTTACATCCGTGGTTACATTTTTAATAATTTCTTCTAATTTCATCCAAATTTTCTGAGATACTTCAGATGTGAAATGAATGCAGGCAGATAGCTTCCCACCCATTTCTCTCAACATTTTTCATCAAGAAAAACCCGTTCCTCTAGCCTATCCTGTAGCAATGTTGAAATTGTGATGCTATAGATACTGGGATCCTGAACAAGAATTTGCATTATTTATAGTACAGTAGTACTAAGAGGCAGCTGAAGTTTGGCCCTATTTTGATATTTCTTTTAAAGATTTTTTTAGAATCTGGTGAAGTCAAAAAAGCAGAAGGTTGTATTGTCATCAGCATTTTATATCTGGGAAGCTGAGGGGGAAAGTAGTCACACCTAATTTTAGCCATCTAGAAGGTATCTAGGCTAACCTAGTCATTTAATCTGTTAGTATTAAAGAAAGAAAACACCTCCAGAGTGTGAATCATTTCACATATATTAGTTACGTATCTTAGGATGGGGTGAAACTCTGTGTAGATCTCTCTCACACTCCAATGACTTTAAGAGAAACCTTCTTAAACTACCTTCTTCTAAACATTTTGCATAGCTTATGTTAGACAAAATGAATTTCAGCTTTTGTGATAAGCCTAAGGCCTCACAGAAAATCTGTGGTAGAGTCAGAATGTTGAATGTGCATCTGCATGTACCTCTGAATGTACATCTGAATGTATATCTACAGAATTCAAGGCTAATGCTTTAAGCATAAGATGGCACTTCCTAGCATGCTCCTGACTCTATATCATTTCCATAATTCAGCACATTTCCCTCAAATAACAGGAGCAGGACATCTGTAGAATGTCACAAAGCAATTATTTAGTTGAGCTGCCAAATCATACTGAACACTTCTGCACACCAGACTGAAACCACGTGAACTGTTGCAGTTGCTCCTAAGAGATGCCACAGGGAAGTTTTCCCTTTCAGAGAAGTGATCTGAGAGCAGAAAGCATTTCACACAAGCAGCAGCAACATATGCTACCACAACCAAGGAATAAGAAGGGAAAAATAACAGGGGAAAAACAGTCTCTTCCTTCAGTGGAAAGAATGGTATGACTCGAACAGAAGAATCCCCAAACACAAGACATGTGGTGGCAGATTCTGTCATTGGAGAAAGCACTTGCATCATCTCTACTTCTTACCTAGGTTTGTGTGAGGACTCTACAAGCACACAGTCAGGTTCAAATGATGAATCCTCTGCAGGCAGTCAACATCTAGTTACATTTTTCACTTGTACATATTGCTAGTATCTGATACATTGACAGAGAATACATGCTGTCCAGGAAGATCTCAGTCTATTCAAGAGAGCTTCCCAGTTCCTATACAATGTTCTTTTCTTCTCAGTGAGAAGAAAATACAGTTCATATCCAAGGCAAGTTACTGCAGTAGCCTTAGTGCATATCAGTGAGTGTGCACATGATTTTACAGCACTATTCATCTTGATTGCCTCTTGCTATAATTTTCATTCCTTTTGCTCAGCTGGTGCCTTGCTTATGTGATATGTGAAAATATTAAATTAGTTCCCTTTACTAGAAATTTTATTCCATTAAGCCATTGTCATAGCTACTGAGAGACCTCTCAGGCTCCTGATAGACTTTGTTTTAGAAACATCTGACAAATTCTATGGCACTCTTATGGAGAGTTCAAAGCAGAGGCATCATAAGCTTGGGCAATTACAGATTAAGTGGTTTAATATTGCAGAGAACAGAACAGGGAAAAGGACAAAGCTTTGGATATCCATGGCCTTCCCCAGGTTGTACTTTGCTAGGCTCTTTGTGTTTGAACCATTGTCCTTTGCCTCTTACATCCATCTGCAATATTAAACCACTGAATATGGGCAGTAATTATACAAGCTGATGATGCTCTTTCTTTGAACTCCTTGCTGGTGTGCCAGAGGATTTGTTAGGTATTGCAATGATCTGGAGTAGTTTGAGGGACATTACTTTCACCCCTATAGAGCACCCGCAAGACAGAACATAATTGGACTATAAACTTTGAACTTGCTGAGGTTTTTCATCTTACTTTTGGTGTGCACGAGTAGCTATTAGATACTTGTCTGGATCATCCTTTCCTGTGGCAGCAGAGAACAATAATAATATTAATGCTTAGCTGCCACAGGATAACTTTTACATATCAGTCTCAAAGACTACACAGAGCAGGAAAAGGTCAGTATTATTTTTGGGGGGTTAGTTTAAAGTTTTAAAGAAGTAGTAGTTTTATATCTAGCTAAAAATAGCCACAAATCTCGTGAATAGTTCTGATCCCTCCTACCCGCTTCAAGAAAGGAGGCAGACAGAATTAATCTGAAGCAGAAAGAAGTCATTCTTTGAGATATTTTCAAAATATAACATATTAATAGCCTAAAATGCCATTTTCTTCTACAGGTTTACCAAAATTTAGAACAAAAGGCAAGATTTTTTTTCAATGATTGAGAATCCTACAAGTAAAATGAAATATTTAACCTGGGTTTAAATTAAATAATTTCATAAATGCTTTTCTCAGTCTGTAAGTTCCTCCTCCCACTACTTTTTCATTTCATCAGATACATTTAAAAGACAAAAAAAAAAAAAAACCCTCCAAGCTAGTTTGTTTTAAGACAAAACCCACAGATTCTGTGTGCAATCATTCTTGTACATCGTGTTTGTGTGCTTGTCCTCCCTAGAATAACTTGTGAATCCATTCTCCACTCCCACCGAGTCCACCAGCCACTCTCAGCAAATAGAGAGAATTTTGCAAGCTATAGTGACATTAGGATCTTATAAATTTCCTCAAAGCAGGCAATTAGGCAGAGTGAAATCCTGGAAGTGCCCTTGAAGGACAGCTGTAGTGTGAGTTTGTCGCTCACTCCATGGTAGAGAACTCAAACACCAGGCCAGAGAAAGCGAAGCTTTGCAAAAACCCCTTTCTTGGTGGTCCATCTCTGTTTTCACTTCTTTTAAATTTGGCCAAGGGTCAGCACCAGCCTTTGCTCAGTTGTTCAAATCATTTTAGTGATGGGGAAATTGAGGAACAAGGCAGTGCAATTATTTGCCTAAGTTTGATGATCGGGTCAGCAATAGAGCTAGGAAGAAAACTCAGATATGCTGAGACCTACTGTATCACAGTTTCAGTCCCAGATATTCTCCTACAATCTTCTTCCTACTTTTAAATTATCAAAGACTGATATTTAGCCTGAATTGGTTAGTGCATTGAAAAAAGAAAGAATTAAATATTGTTCAGGTAATTTTACATCAATCATTGAAAGCCAGATGAAATGCTGGGGATTATTTTGGTCATGGGAACGGTGAGGGAAGATGGGATTTCTAAACCGGTCCTTTTCCATGCCGTACAAGATTATAATCCATACCACGGGTACCTGTCATAGCTCAGTGACTGCTACAGGGTCCCCAGAGAACCCCTGCAGAGTTGTCACAGAAGGGATTTAGTAGACTAATACTGTGAGTAGCCGAAACACTCTTTTCTGCAAGGCATTTGGGGAACTCTTTGCCTGGCAAACATAGGGCAAGGACATAGGAAGTTGGGCTAGAGAGAAGTTTCCACCCCCAAGAGGAGACAAAGCTCAAGAGACCCAAAAATGTAGCCTACCTCTCCAGGCACAGAGCCATGAGCTCATGCTGAGAGACACCCCATTTGCAAAGACTCATCCACTTCACCTTCCTTATCTACAGAACTCTTCCAACCTCATCTTCTTTAAGCACTCCCTTTAGAAAAGTTGTGATAGAGTTTTGTCTACTTCACTTTGTGGCCTATAAACAAGTAGCTAAGAGGCTATCCAAAAAAAGTGCAGGCAAAAGGGAAAAATAGTTCCATGTCAATCCTCGTTCCCACTGAAAAAAAAAGGGGGGAAAAAAGAGTATAGAATCATTTTTTTTTTAAATGAACCTTGCAACTTAAAAATAGAAGTGTGGGGAGGAAATTATGACAAATTTAACTAGAATTCCCCCTTTCTTTTCTTTCCCCAATTAGTTTTCAGAGTTTCAAAAAGTTCTACAAGTTCTACTCATAGCCTTTCTGTTAGCTTTCTTTTTAACCTCAATTCACCAAAGCACTCATCAAATAAGAGACTGAGAGGTGACTTGATTAAAGTGTATAAGTCTCGTCACTGGGAAAAAACATTGGGTACTAATGTACTGCAATCTAGTAGAGAAAGGCATAATAAAAACCAATGGCTGGAAGCTGGAGGCAGGCAAATTCAAATTAGAAATAAGACACATATTTTGTAATAGTGAGGATAATTAACCATTGGCACGAAGTACTAAGAGATATTCTGGATTCTCCATCCTGAAGTCTTAATGTCAGTAGTGGATACCTTTCCGGAAGGTTTGTACTAGACAGGAAAATGGACAGAAAATGGACAGAAAATACTATTTATGTTCTGATAGCACCTGCTCTCTACTGAAAATATAAGATTGAGAGTAGGTCCCCAGTCTAACAAGATCTCATAAGTGTAAAAAAATTGGTGTCACTTATGTGTTAGTAACTGAAGGCGCAAATTCACTGGAAAAAGTCTGTCGCTTAAAAAAAATCTCATTCAAATTGGGAGCCATGCAAGAACTTCACTTTTGATCTATGCAAAGAAAAAAATAATCCATGAAGCTGTTCTTGTTGTTAATCTATGCTAAGTATTAGGCTGATGGCTGTAATAAATCTTTGCTAGAAAGATCAAGGTATAGGTAAATAAAGCAGATAAATAGATAGGAATGGAAGGAGTATTGTTAGGCAATAGGAAATACCTTAAAGCAAGTCCTGGGCTCGTCAGTTTTGTATACTTGTGATTTCTGCTTCTGTGCTTGATTCAGCTTTCGTTTTGCCCTCCTCCAAGCTTTCTTTGCTGACAACTCTCTGCTCATCAGTTTTTCTGCCTTATCACCTTTTCCTCACCTGAAGACCATTTTTTTTTCTGTGCATGATTTTTGATGTTTTCCTCTGTCTGAGCATTGCTTTCAGCCTTTAAGGATGACTCAGAAGGAATCCTCAAGAAGCAGGCACCTGCAAGAGACCCTGTTTGCCCTTACAGATGAACTGTGTAGGTGCCAGTGCTCGGGCTAGCTCCTCACTCCTGGGACAGGTGGGTGGTTTTCAGAGAGATGCTCCAAAAACTGTTTTAAGGAGTTAACATTAATGCTTTCCCCCACAGCCTTCAACTAGAACTGGGACACAAGAGGTTCACAGCAGGGACTTGAAGGTTTCCTACATGGATGAGAACGGACTCAGACCTACACTTAACCAAACGGCTAGACTTACTTCTGTAAATTCCGGGAAGAAGGATCATCCCTAGGGAGAAGTCCTACACAAACCACATGATCTGCTTATTGCTGTGAAGCCTTATATGATACTGCGAAGTTTGTGCACAGCAAGTTGGTCTGGAATGATCTATGAGCAAGAGCAGAAGGAGAAATGCACCAAGGGACCATGCAGGCTGTGATAAGAACAGAATAAAAGGCTGTGATGCCACCATAACCTCTGCTAAAGCCATCGTGCAACCATATACAATGAAGGATCAAGAAGAGCATATTTTTTGCTAGGAAAACTAGTTTTCGACCTCCTTCCCACAATGTGTGTGAAAGCCTGGACTGAAAAACACATTTCTATTTGCAGGGGTCATTCCACTAGTTAGTGTTAGGCTATTCTTATGCAATGAAAAAACTCCCATTAATTACTGTGACTTCTTTACAATCATAGGATATACACATTTGAACCCCGAAGGGTGCTCTCCAGAGAATAACCTTTATTTGCTTGATTGCTTCTGTTCAGTTAATTCTGCCTAATTACTATTTTCTTCCTATTAGATCCTAATTATATACAGTATTTTCATTATAAAGTGTAATGTTTCCCAGAGAACCATGTCAATTACACAGACGATATTACCAGAGGTCTCATTTACTTCATTAAACCAGAGTGCAGGCTCTCCTCTGATTAAAACTGCAGCTGGAAGTATGGACACACTAGTGTCCTACTTTTGTAGTGTAGATATGAGAACTGATCAGATGATAACTGTAAAAAAAAATTATTCACTTTTTTTGTAATGATTAAAAATGCCTCACTATGATTGCTGATAATTGTAGAATCATGTTATTTATCCAGTCTGACTGTCTTTGCAGAAAAGTCAATTGTGTATCTTCAAAAGATTCAGGATTTTTACTATGAATTAATATTGTGCAAAGCCTGAATTATGTAAAGAGAGATCAAAAGATTTGAAAAATTTATGCTCATTAGAAGTATTACGTGAGTAAGCGCATAGTAAAATGGTGGCAAGAAATGAGTGGAATGCAGAAGATTTGAGAACATTTATTCTTCTGTCTCCTAGAAAACAGTCTACTTGTGCCTTGAAAGGTGGCAGAAAGATCACTGATATGAAAAGGAGTTGTTTTGATATAGTGGGTAATGATTTCATGGAACTTATTGACACAGGATCTCTGCTAAGCCAAGATATCTGAATCCAGAAAGGAATGAAGACTTTTAAATTTCCAAACATGACAGGTATCTCATTCTAGAGAGTAAAAAATATCAGCTTATGATGAGCTGGGAGCTTTTATGCTTTGTTGTGAGACACCAGGGCTGTTTAGTTTCCTCAAAGCCCCCAAGTTAGCCTCTATCTGTAAAATAAGGGTACCATTTCCCTTGCCGGATCCTCTTGGTGTCAGAAGGTCTACGACATTAATGACTTAAAATTCATAGCCTTGTTCAGATCATCACATGTTGATGGAACCATCTATAGTAAATAAAATATATAATTCTCATGTAGGTAATAACATTATATTGTAATTCAGTAGACTCTGTGAAACTCCAGTGTAACTCAGTATATAATCACATAAGCATCTAGCACACACTCAGCACTTCATAAATAATAAATAATAATATTAATAATACAACTGCTGGCACAGTAACTTTCAATAATAACTAGTTTTTTAAAAAGTGACAGAGGCAAATGGGATACCCAACATGCCTTGTGTTTACCAGAGTTTTATAAGCCTTTAAGTAAGGAATATTGGGCAAAACTGGCATGTGGCCACAAAAGAATTGGCAGCTAAAGTATCACTGACAAATACCACAGAGACTACCTTCTGGTACCCATAAGTTACAAGCTTATAGAAACCATGGATGGAGGAGATCTCAGAAGGTTACCTACTCTGTTCCCTCTCCTAACGCAAGATTAGCTAGACCATCTCCTTCCAGACTTTGATTTACCCAAAGATTTTCACTGGTTGGAAGCAGCCCTAAGCAATCTGTTCCAGTACTCCATTGCCAATGCTGGAAAGAAGTTTTTCCTAATGCCTAGCATAAATATCTCTAGATGCAATTTAAGCCCAATATTTCTTGTTCTCTACCTTCCTCTGTGAGCCTTTATTCTTTGGCAGTGATTACCTCATGATCCTTCCTTCATCTTTTCTGCTAAGAAACCCTAAGTCCTTATGTCTTTACCCTCTGTCTTTTGAGAATTCTCATTGCTCTGGATTCTCTCCACTTTGCTCACATTTCCCTAAATGCAGTGACTAATTTGAACACCGTGCTCCATCTGAAATCTCACCAATACTCAATCTAGTGGAAGGACTGCTTCATTTCTCTCTCAGGTTATTTTCTGATTTAGGTAGTCCTAATTTTAGGTTTTGTCCTTTCTATGTGGGATTGTGCATTAATTTACAAGCTATAGATTTTTTTTTCTTAATTTTCCCTGTTTTGATATTTAAAGTCAGATTTTGTTTTACTAACATAATTTGCTTAGCTGATGAATACAGATGTAACTTTTTCGGTACTAAATATATAAAAAAGTGTTGTTGCAATAAGGTGCTCTTTAGCAACTGAATTTCTTTCTTCTGGTCTGTTTCAAAATGGGCAGTTTTTATACCTCCATAACTGAATGAGAATTAGAATAGCCCCAAATTATTTCAGCCTCCAGAACATAAAAATGCAAAGAAAAATGAAGCAAAAAATAAGTGGAATTTGGATTTAAAAGTACAAATTTTATTTTCCATAAACATTTTCTTTCCTGTGAAGATTCATCTGGGTTTTTCTTCTTGATTGGATTATTGACAGAAGTCTAATGTAGTTAGATGTTATCTCCTGGAGATTCAAATTCCTAAATCCGGTAGGCAAACATGTTTCTAAACAACAAGAAGGCAGTTGAGTATCTGCAATGAGATGCACCTAAGTGCAATGAACTGAAAGATTTCATCTCCACATAAGGAGAACAAAAATGCTTCACAGTGGCTGAAATAGCATTTGGAGATGATGCGGAAATTCTGTGAAGGACCTGAATGATATATTAAGGATTTGTGCATAACTCTGAACTAGGTGAGAGGAACTATTTCTGGCCTATTTCTAGGATGACTGAAAGAAGATCTTTGTTATTGTATCACTGGCTTTTCACCAGGTCTTGGATCCACCCTTCTCTTCAAGTCAAGCTGTTTCTTTGCGGCCAGTTTTCAAGTAGAAGATCTGGGTTGAATCTACAGCAAGAAAAGCGGTGGAACACCAGGGTCACAGGACCTGGCCATGTCACCTGAGTGGGCAGATGAGGACACTCTGGTGACATGATACCTTGTTCATGCAGCAGCTCATTATACAGGTTAATGGAGATTTTACACATCATTATAATGATCTGACATGGGTTTTAAATATGGAACACCATGGGAAACTCTAATGGCTTCCTGGCCATCTTTGCCTTTTTTCAGTGAAATCACAGACAAGAGAAAGCCAGGCTCCCTGCCAAAGAACTATGAAAGCCGGAAAAACAAGGGGACAAAAAAAATGTGCTCTTTCAGTATCAAAAATGTCTGTGGTACTTTTGATGGGAAAGGATAGCTGCTTACATAATTCCTGTTGCTTAAAATCTTTGTCTGTCTTAGACCTTAAATGTTAATGTGTTAATGTTTGGGGACTGGGACATCTCTGAAGTTCAGGATCTTCATAAGTCCTGACATCCTTCAGTCAAAACTGCAAAACTTTTCATCAAGCATTTATCTTTGCCTGTTCATTTCTGTGCTCAGAAAAGTATGATTGGTCTCCAAGTCTTTGGTGGGTGTTCTGCTGATAGAAAATTAGCTCCATGGAAGGGTAAATGGTGTTATCAGGGAGCATACGGGTGGCCAGATGGAGAGATATAAACACATAGAAAAAGCTGGATGAAGAATAAGGCTGAGAGATTGTGTGGATGGATGGACAATGATTCACTATGGACAGATGGAAACTGAAGCTGTTTGGAAAACAGAATTTCTGTTCAACTGTGACACATTGGAATTTGTTTCCGTTCAGAATGGGAAAGAAGTCAATATGTTGACATTTTTTTTAACAAAGTGGGAATGCTTCCCCCCCATTGCTTCAGAAACATAAACATATTTCAATAATGCAAAAACTTCACAGCATAACATGAAATATATTTATGATGCTAGAAATGCTAGATATAAACATGCCATAATTAATATTCTCTATGATATAAAGGTTGACACGAAATAAAAAGCAGAAATTAAATGTGTTGTCATCTGGAGGAGCAATGAGAAACATGTATTCTTGTATTCTGTTAAAAATCAACACATTTCCACAAGTATTTTAATTTTTATGAAATTTTATTGTTCTAAAAGAAAAAGAGTTCTATTCCTAATCATTTCATCCCCCTTTCAAGGATTCATGAAATAAAACATATGGAAAGAGACAGTCAAGTATGGTGGCAGGTTTGAAGAGACACAGAGGATGAAATGGTGGAAAGGTGTCAAGGACATGATACTGGAAGGGCAGAAACTGTTCAGCTGGAGTCAGCAACAATTCTTATCAGACTGGTGGGAACAGCAGGGAGTTTGCCTGAATTTGGCAATATCTACTGGAAAAAAAAAGCATAAGTCACTTCAGACTGTCTCAGCATGAGGAAGGAAGGTTTTCAGAGCAAATGCCACACGCATTTTGTTGCCAGAGCTTCCAGAAGTTGTTCCTGAACATCCCTGCACTCCAATGCTTTGCAGAGTGGCTTCATCAGCCTGAACTTTTTTTCACTTGACTCTTCCTTTCAGTGGGAACATCCCTTGTGATTTCCCTAAAACATGTCTGGGTCAAAAGAAAGGCTGCTTGGCATGCAGGAATTGTGCTTCCATCTGCCATATTATTAAATGACCAATGGATAACAGATCTCTACCCTGAACTGTGCCCATGTTCTGCTGGTGCTGGTGATAGTGGGTACTCTAAGCTTGGTTCACAACTCAAAGCATATGGTAAAGAGAGACAAAGCAACCAGAAATCAGTATCAGCTTGAGAAGAAGTAGAAAAAAGAAAAATTTCTGCTACTTTCCACTTAGTTTGGAGCCCCTCTGCAGCAAATACAGCCTAAAGATACAGCTGACTATCTGCAGAACAGCACAGAAAACTGATGCTAAAGGAATATGAAAAGAAAGAAGTGGAGCTATGGAGGTGAATGTTGGTGAAGGGCTCAGAGCATGAGTGTGATTGAGTGTGCCTCCCCACAAAAAGATGGATGTATGATGGACCCGCTAGGACATGGAAACATCAGCTCTCCTATGGTTTAGTCACTTCTGCAGGAATCATATGGATCTTCTGCCCACAAATCTGCTCAAGTGGGTTTGGAAAAAAACCTCTCTGCCTGTTTTGGATCCAGCAAGGCTTAATGCAGATGGAGAAGCACGTAGAGGGGCCTGAGGAGAAGACCATGCAGCCACACATGGTCTGGGATCACGAAACCAACTCCCGGATCAGCTTTCTAGCAGTGACACCAATATGTGCAACATCTCTTAAACACGTATCCTTTTTGGCAGGACTTGTTGCTTATTCTAACTCTCCCTCGCTCCATGATTTAGTGCCACAGCTAATGCTTTTGATGTCAGCCTGAGTGAGATAGAAAGGTTTAAAAATTCATAACTGACCTTTCACTGACACGTTTGGTTTCCGTTAGGCGAGCGCAGGTCTCAGGGAAGGGAAGGGTGATTTCTTTGCCCGAATGGCTTTTTTTTTTTTTCTTAAAACAAGGGAAAGTGTTAGTGGCTCTGGGGGAGTTTAGTAATTCAGTTCTATAGAGGAGGGGAAAAAAAGGGAGATGGGAATGAAAACTAAATCGAGGGAGAGAGGCCTCAAAAGCTGAGGACAGGCTTATGAAAAATATATACCTTCACCAAAGGAAGATGGAATACAAATTGGATCCCTTTTAAAAATATGCCTTTAAAACAGACATTTTAAGGGGTGGAAAAAGGGGGGTGAGGGGGAGTGAGTGAGCGGGAGAGAGAGGGGGAAAAATGTCTCTTAAATGTGTTCAGAACATTTCTGCAGCCTGCAGAGCTGGGATTGTTTATTAGAAGATAAGATAGTGAAAAATGTATTTTGCAGAAAGAAAATAGTAAAGCCGGTTTCCCAGTAGATAAGAAGCCAAATTTCTATTTTATGCTCAATTGAATGATTCAGTTACATTATCTGGGAGGCAGCAGTGAAATAACACCCTTCGGAAATGAGACCGCGAGGACATGCCATGAGGAGGAGGCGGCTCGAGGGCCGTCACCTGCGGCCTGGCACATCCCGGAGCAGCCGGAGCGAGAGCAGCCTCCTTGCTGCATCCCTAGGGCTGGGGACCAGAGGGATGTGGGATTTGGGCCTGCCCGTTCACCTTATCAGGCGGCCCGAAACGCCACCGGCTTGTGAGTGATGCTGCGTATTGCAGGATGTCTCTATCCCTCCTTGCCACAAAGCAGCCTGGCCGGAGGTTGGAAGGAATTGCTGGGAATGGAGTGGAAATTGCATGGGATGAGCTGCTGCAGGAGTCTGCTGGGCCAGGGGGGTGGTGGGATTTTCTGCTGTTTTTCTTTCCTCACCACCACTGCGCTCCTCAAGCCTTGTGTCCGCAGAGGCAGCTACTGTCTTGTGCTACAGAACTAATGTGACATGTGCCAGGACATGTGTTTTTGCAACTTTTACAATATGTTCTGCAGCTTTGGGGATTTTCCTTAAAGCTCTAGCTTCTAGAAGCATGTGACTGAAAAAGATAGCTTTTATTTGAAAAGGAGAAGGAACAGGAACAGGAACAGGAACAGGAACAGGAACAGGAAAAGGAAAAGGAAAAGGAAAAGGAAAAGGAGAGAAAAAAAGGAAAAAAGAAAAAAAAAAAGAAAAATGAAGCTATTTGGCATTCTAGCATAGCCTGCTTATGTAAAATGAATACCCTGCACAGTTCAAAATCTAGCAAAGAAATATCTATTGCTATTTTAAAATGAAAACTCTACTGTACAAACACAAAATGCATCTCCATGCTTTTTATCCAGTGATTCTTAGAGGATGGACTCTTCATTTTTGACTGCTCAAGGATGACAGCTTTATTTGTTGTGGTCCTTAGCAGAGATTTTACATTTGTTTGCCTTTTCTTTCCCTTAATGTAAAAGTCATTCCTCCTTAAAGCTTATGGCTCCCTCTGTAAATGAAGCAGCAAACGAAGCATGCGACACATTAGTGCCCATCTTTTCCTTGCAGTGCAGGGCTGGGCTTGCAACGGTGGTTGTTGTGTCCTTGATAAGTCCATTTTTTATTTACTGAGCCATTTAATTCATGATTCATGATTTCTGTGGGCCTGTCCACACTGATCATCCAGAGAGGAATCCATTATTAAAGGACACAGCAGCTCTCTGCCAATTTTTTCAGGGTTTCTGACACAGGCTATCTGAGAAGCTGCAGCAGACTTTGAGATGATGCATGGGTTCAGGAGTTAAGCGGACTTTTTTGGAGTATGTAAAACCAAACTCCTGCATTACTCATTGTGGAGGAGAAGGTTTTCCTGGGCTAAGGCCACAGTGTGGTGACAGCCGTGACCAGGATCAGTGAGGGTGCTAGCAGCGGGCTGGTGACTCGGTCTCAAAAAGAGAGGGTCAAAAAAAGACCTAATCAACCTAATAATATTTCTGTGGCTTGTTCTAGTGACTAACGATTATAGTCTAGGTTTAGTCCAGAAGCCAGATACATCACATTTTAGCCTTAAATGGGCATCTTGGGAAGTTAAGAACTGAATGCCATGGAGAGAAAGTATTACTTATTGAGCAGAAAGCGTGTGTCTTTGTAGAGATCCTAGTGGCCGGAACAAAGATGTATGTAAACAACAACCCGGAGAAAATATTCCTTCCTGATCATCACAGATCTGAGTATGCCTTGAGGGACTATATTTGATTATCTGTATGGTATTATGTTTTATTATATGATTTACAGCTAAGAGTTCCAATTAAGACTGACTTGACACTGCAGTAGGTAGGCATTGCTTAGACATATGAGAAAGAAGGCTTCCAAATTCAATTCGTGAGAGAGGATAAAAGATGGAAAAAAGTTTAGGTTCATAGAACAGCTTGGCTGGGATTAGATTAGAGCCCAGTCTCTTTACTCTAAATCACAACATTTACTAAAACTTCCCTGTCATTTTCAATACTGAGTTTCCTTTCAACAACACTCCTATGTATCAGTTTGATCCACAATTTTGACAACACTATGTCAAAACAAGTCCTTCTGAAAAGGTCTGAGGGAATTCTCTACTTTAAGGATATACTTCAATGGCGCTGAACTTCCCATTTCCGCATTGTATTTTTCATTATAATGTATAACACAAAATGGTGAGCTGATAAAGTTCTGCGGAGGCATGCCACACATTTTAATCTTGCTTAATGATTTAATCTTTTCCATATGAAATTTTGAGAATTTTGTTGTGTGGACATTTTCAAAATGTGGATTTTCAGCGCAGCAGGAATGCTGGGCAGTGGTCGTCTGCACCACTTCCCCAAGCCAATTTTCCTCTTTCAAGCCCACATGAGACTGCTGTTAATAAAGATGCATTTCGGTTTTTACTGTCACTCTTGTTGCTTCTCCTATCACCATTAAAGAACTTGAAATAAATGCTTACCCTTTCCTCTCCCCAGTCTACTAATAAAATTAAAAGTTTTGACCTTACTAACAGAATTTTCAGCAAAATCTCTAAAATGAGGAAGTATTGAGAGAATGGAGGTCTCCGAAGGGGAGGAGAGATGGGGAATTATAGAAATTATTTATAGCTTGCACCCTGCTGTGGATGAGAAAGCACCGCAGTGCCTGAATACTCCATAATTGTGAAACCACTATCCTTGCTCCTTTGAAACACAGGATGGGAAGGCATCTGAGGTAATCAGGAGAAAAGAGGTAATGTCTTTTAGACAACACTCATTTTGCAGCAGGGCTTGGCAGGTTTTTTCTGAGCACAATGAGGACTTTGTCCGGTACTGGGACTCCAGAGCATTACTGCCACACAAAAAATTATAGTGTATTTTGAGCCATTTAAGGTTTTCACCTCTAGGGTGAAGCCTAGACCAGCTTGCTAGGGCAGCCTGTTTCATACTGTAAAAAATAATTGAGAAATACTTGTAGGAATAATCATTACAAACTCCCTTCATTACTCTTTGTAGTTCAGTCTCATGAGAAATGCAGTCTCAGCACAAAACTGCTGGCAAATCCTGAAAGTTTGGGAAAAAGCTCATGAGGGAGTGAAAATCTCGCCCTTCCTGAGCAGGATCTCATCATTTGTGTATTTGTCTAAGCATAATATCACAACAGATACAGGCATTACTGAAAATAATACTCCTGGCCTGGTAGAGAAGTGTTTGGTAGAGAAGTGTCCATTGACACTGGGACATGGACACGCAAATGTAAAGTGGGATATAGAAGCGCAAAGACACGGGTGGTAATAGAGGCAGCTGAGCTGATGCTGAAGATAATTTAATCGTAAGCACTGCTAAGTCTGAACTGTCTGAAGCATTCTTCCAACCTGTCTGCTTACCTGGAGAAGGTATATCCAAGGGTTTATTAATTCTTCTGAAACAAATGCACGGTTTCTATTGACTTCTATTCTTCCAAATCTCTTCTGGTGCATTTGCTCATCTCCAGTCATGACTGAAACACTTTGACAACTGATGGATACTCAAGACTCTGGAGTACTGTGAAGAGAAAATGGATTTTCTGTCCTATAGGAAGCTGGATACTCTGATATCTGTTTTTCTCAGAAGGAACCATTGAAATAAACAAAAGATATGTTTTTACGGAATGAAAAGTTCCTGACCACTGTGTTTGAAGACTTTCCTAATATGTTTAACTTTGGTTCAGTACTGCAACTCCCTGGCATACAGCAGAGCTCTTATCCCAACACAGGCCATATTCTTGTGTGCTGCTGGAAGGGCTGCAGGACCAGTTTGCATCTGCTCTGCTATCTCATGGTCCATATGCATCTGGGGCTCTGTTGCCATGTTGTTTTCATCCTCCTACATCCAACAACAGAGGCTGACGTTTGGGAAGGGGTCCATGGGAAGCCCCCCTGTGGAGGAGGATAGGCTCATATAGCAACCCCACTGCCCCTTCTAATGGCAGCATCAGAATTTCCAGTCAAACAAAGTCATAATTAATTTCAATTTCCCAGAATCCACAGCTAGTGCCCAAAGATTTTTGATGCAGAAAAGAATTCCAGGAGATGCCAGGGACTTGTGTGAGTATTGCTTTCAAGAGAGATGCAAGAAGGCAGTTTTTAATGGTGTTCCTTAAGTGACCCCTCTGGTCAAAGGCAGAAGGCAGCTTTCTGCTGGGAAAGGAGATTAGAGAGATATGCTTGCAAAACTTGACTGTGTCGATGAGGCAGGACTGGGGCTGTCAGCCCTGCCTCTCCTTGCAGCTGAACTTGGTGAAAAAAAAACCCTTAGCAAAATATAGAAAGCTCTTGAGGGGAGGAGGATTATTCCAGGACATTTCAGTTCTCATTTGTCTTACATTATAAGCACTGAAAGGGGAGATAACTTTCTTACACAGCTTTTGCAGGCTTTTGCAGGATCTCTGCCCTTCTGTGTCATTAATGACATTATGTCATGTGGCTCTGAGCACGACTTTCTTTTGCTCTGTTAGTGCAGACAAGGTGGAGTTCATAAAAATCTCATTTTTTCTTTCAGATTTTCACAAGCCCCTAAACTATTAACATGGTTGTATTAATTTTTGGCTAAGGTCCCCATTTCACTGCAGTGGCGCGAAGGAACTTACACAAAAACAGCAGAGAGCAGAGTGGAGTGTGGGTGCCTCAGCACTATTTTATCTTGTAGACTCTGCTGTCCTGCTCTCTGTTAGGGTTTCAAATAAAACATAGATTCGATCAAACAATTGCATTAGATGGGCCAAAGTACAGAAAGAAATTTAGCTTGGCTTGATACTGGCAAACAAACTCTTCCAAGCCAAATGGGCACAGTAGGAGTTAATGAAAGGTTGAAAATAAAGCCATTCTTAGCATTTTGTGTTGCTTTGCTAATCAGTGAAATGGATGCTGCTACTCCAGGCCTGTAGGGACTGAAGTAGAAGCCCCTGAGATGATTACATGGGATACGAGCTAAAATATCCTTCCAAGAGATAAAAAAAATTGTCTAGCTGATGAATAACTATGAAAAAACAGAAAGAGAGAGGAAAAAAGAGGAAGAAGAGAGAAAATGTAATGTAGTCAGAGTCACAGAGGTCTGCTGTGGGAGCATTTTAACATGCATACAGTCTCCCCTACCGCATGCACACACATAACCATCTCTATAATGTTTCTGTTTCTCTCCGTCGCTTTGTAAAAATACTGCTGTGAAAGTGGGAGAGTTTATTTATGGAGAGAGGACAAGAAAACAAATGTTTCATTTGCTGAACTCTAACCTCTTTTGATATTAATGTGAGTGATAAATTTGTCAGCTAAAGGCAGGAGATAAATGAACTGCATTTAGCCACCGAATTACATCCCTTGCTATCCTTCAGCAAGAAGAGCGACGGAAATGTCGGCAACTGGCATTTTGTCTGCAGCACACCTAGCCCATCATCAGCAATAACGATGACTAATAACAGCAACTCTGTAAGCAGATATTTAAATCCCAAAATACCCTCAAAAAGAGCCTGAATTTTCTTCAGAAATGATGCCCAGTCTTGGGTTTTGCTTCTGCAGGCTGATCTGCATCCTGCAGCTACCTGGAGCCCTGTAGACAGCAATCACACACAACGCGGTCCACCTGCCTAGAGGAGATTTCAGGCTCTCCTGTGAGAATCACACTGGAACTAGTCAAACAGTATTTGCCAGGTAATTTACACAGTTCTTGTTATACTATTTTGATAGCATTATTTGCCATTTTTCTCCTCCCTCTTTCTCCATTATATATCCAGTTTATAGAACGGGTGACACAATTTGTGAATAAGTTTCATAGATCAGATTCACAACATTCTGCAAATGGAATGTTGTAGGAGTAATTTCTTTGTTTCTAAATGAGAAAGCCAGCAACAAGTAGAAGAAAAAAGCTTTCTGTTCCTTATTCCTCAGTTCTATCTCCTTTTAGGAACATATGTGTAAGCTTTGAGAAAGAAGATACTTCTGCTTGCACTGATACTTCTTATGTGCAGATTAAATGCCTTAAATAGACTTCAGGATTAGTTTTCAAAATTTTAAAACCTACTAGAAAATTGATAGCAATTTTTGTGTTTTATTCATTAAAAATATCTTTTCTTAATCAAAAATGCAGCAAGTACATCTATCCACTCGTGCTTATAAACCAAATGAACCAAAAGAATTGAGAAGATGATTTTTTTTAAATAACACTGATGTACAACTGAGTGATATTTCTGAACTGGGATCTAGCACAAGGCCCTCTGAATTTTCTAAGACCTTCTACAGCTCATATCACTTTCCTAGGGCAAAACGGCCACTCCACAATTGTCATTGTCTTTGGCTTGGGTGCTATTACCAGATCTGTTGGGAGGGTTTCATTAGAGGTGTTGATCTTCACCTACGGTCACAATTCCCAAAAAGCGAAGTATTTATAGGCTTTTTTTTTTTTAAAGTTGGGAACTGACAGTTCATTTATCCATTTCAGCGAAGTGCTGTTTCAAAAAGAGAGGCAAAAGAGGGAGGACCAAGCTTAACCCATCTTCCTACAAGCTTTTCTGCCCATCATCCCCTTGCAGAATGGACAGTGGATCGAGGTGGAGAGGATGACTCTTAGAAATGATTTCAGTATATCAGAAGCCTAAAAATCCAGACTTTCTCCCATGTGTTCAGCAAGTTCTGTCTCTCTCCCTGCCACTCAGTCCATCTGCACAGTGGTGAGACAAGTTAAGAGGAAGGTAAGTGAAGCCATTCCAAACTTCAGGTTGCAGGGTTAGCCTCCTGCCTGTAGTCAGCCAGCAAGAATAACCTTATGCTATCTGTGCTTCTCACAGCACTTCCTTTTCCCCTCAAATGAGATCATTCATCGACTTCTAATTTTATTTTATTTTATTCAGCTGATTTAGTAGTGAAATAGAACTTAATGAGGAAAGATCTAACTGTCTGAGACTGATGATTTTAATGGTGCTAATGCATCCTGTAGAACTTATGCATAAAATAGATCACTTATCAAGGTCATTGTATATTTGTTTTTCTGTAGCAACAACAGTATCAGTCTTCCCTCTAAACCCAGAAGTATATATAAAGCCAAGTTAAGTATTTAAAACTTAACTTAGAAATATGGGAAGGGAAAATTCTCTCCAGGTGCTCAAATGATTCTTTAGAATTAGCAGATGATTTAGTGACATTAACCTTGAAAGGCCCCAAATCCATCCAGCAAATCTAAAAGGAATGGAGCCGATTTCTCTGGACTGGTGAGGTATAAAATTACATCGTCAGTGTATAATAGCTGAAACTCTCTTATTGATGATTAACCACATTTATTAACAGCAGGCTATAATCCCAAGATGTTATTTGTACAATGACTGTGATGTAATATAGTGCTTTCTAAAGGACCAGATCATGAAATGCACCAAAGATCACCATGAAAACCTGTGGAAATTAGGGCATCAGTCTCAGAAGAAATCTATGGTTAGTCCTGTTGGCCCTTCTGTCTAGTGCAAAACAATCCTGACTCGCTGAATATTCTGGAAGTTTTATTTGTTTGTTTGTTTTTTAATTCAACAGATGATTGCAAGCTGAGATCGAGGTCTTGTTTATACCAGTAGCTTTAGCTAACAGCACAGCTGGTGCTTGCGTAGACTTACGGGAGAGAAAAGCTTTGATGAGCCTTGGAAAGAAGGTGAGCTAAGGAGGTGTGCACTGCTGTTTTGACCGTCTGATTTGAGAGTTTTGCTGGTGCAGATACACAGGGAGGTACTGCTGGTGGGAGACCACAGCCGGACTCTCATTGCTGCATCTTCTCAGATTCTAGAAGGAGAAGTCTTTCAAGATCAAATCCAGAATACTTGCTCATCTTTATTTATTTAGTTATTTAGAATCTCCTGTTCAAGTTTGGGTGTCTGTGGAAGAATTTCTTGAAAAGGGGGAACTTAGAGAAAAACTAGGGCCTAACAGAAGTTATGGCGCTACAGAAGTTTGCTTGGGGTGATACGCAGTTGCCAATTCCAGGATGGTTGATATGCACGGACTCTACTCCTCCATAGTTCTCTAGGCCCCCTCTGCTCCAAGCTGGCCTGGAGTAACGGAGGGTGGAGCGGAGTGAAGACACCGCGGCCAAGCTCTGTTGTCCTCGCGGTGCTGGGCCGCAGGTAAGCCACACAGCAGCTGTCTAATGGGAGATACGCGATAGCACGTCCGGTGCTGAGCCAGTAAGGGCGGCAAATCACTCCTTTCGCATGAACTTTGCTTGAACTTTGCTCATTATAATGCCAAAACACACCTCCATCCTAAAAGTTACCCACCTCCAAGGTGCGACCACTCCTCACTGAGCATGTGCTCTACATTTTCAATTGACTCTACCTTTAAATGAAAGCGAGAGACTTTATCAGCAATCAATAACAATAGTAAGTGTGACTATAGTCACTCAAGCTCCACCTAAAGGTAAGGGAAAAAGTATACAAGTATAGAAGTATTAAGTAAGTGTAAAAAAAAGTATAGAAGGTGAACTAAGGAGGAAAGAAGGAGGAGGGAAGATTCCATTGTAACTTCTGGAATCAGTTGGCGGGCTGATCCTCCTTTCCTCCCCTCAGGTCACGACGCTGCCTGAAGAGACTCGAGACTGAGAGCCCTCTCCCATCTTCTGGGGTGAGTGATGATTGCACATTTGTACATCAGAGCTATCTAAAAATCCCACGCTGTAGTAGGGAATTTCCTGTACTGACACCCGAAACCTGCTTTGTAAATATTGGATTTGAATGAATCACGCTATTTGTGAACTCGACTACTAGTTTGGAAGGCAATTGAACATACAGTTGACAGACCGTTGGTGAATCTGATATTACCAGAGTTGGGCCTATAGCTACCATGGTATTTGATATCCCCTCCCTGCCTCCAAACTGCAACAGTATCTCATCTATAAAATGGGTAAAATGACAAAATTCACCTCCAAGGACTTACGACTTGGCATTTCAAAGGGGAGACCAGCGTGAGGCAGGAAACAGTGCTTTCTATTTCAGAGTGTATTCTGAGCACAGCCACATAGGCAAATATCATGATTAAGGTTTCACAGGATACTAATCACTGCAGAGTTTAAGCTCTGAATGAAAGAGGGGAGGAAACATATAGAGTACCCATGAGCCCAAACTTGCTTCAGGTAAAGCATTTGGAAGTAAAAACAGAGGTTTTTGCTCTGTAACCAACAGGAGCAAAACAATCTCCTTTTCCTCTCTGAGCCACAATACCCCTTCCAAGAGGGTGACCACTGCACAGGAGTTACCAACCCATATTAATAGGCAGCAGCTGGCTTCCCAGGTGGCTCTATTGATGGGGCAATCAGAGTATTCACAGCTGTGGTTAGGAGACCAGCTGAGGAATATCTGACTGCTCCTCGCCCTTGTTGCTTTACTAGGAGGGTTTTGAGTAGGGTGTAATTAGGAGTTGGGGGAACAAAACTTCTCTTTTGCTTATGGTCTGCTAGATGGGAGCTGTTAAGTCTTCAGAAACTAGTATCTCTTGGTATTAAGGAGAAAAAAAAAAAAAGGTATGTAGTGGACTTTGCACTATTTGGCAGGTCCTCAGAAACAAAATTCTCCAGTTTTATGTCTTTATTCTACTTTTTTTTCCCCTGATTTCAAAGTGTCTGATGCTAAAAAGCTGAGTAAATGTATTCCTTTACAAGTCATGAGATCTAAAAAATCAGCCAGGGTGAAGTGCCCTAAGGCCCTCTAAGTGGTTATCTTCTCTCTAAATCTGTCTGTGCTGGAAAACACATACATGTAAGAGCAAATAACAGAAGTTCTACTGCCTTCAGCCACATTAAAAGTAATAAAATGCGTTTATAATACAAAAGATGTCTAATAAAGATAGATCGGATTGCCTCTGTTATGTAATGTAGGCAAGCCCAGTTGCCAGGGCTGGTAATTGTGGTTGGTCTTACGCAGTATTTAAGGGACCTAATCATTAAAGTGCATGGAAGCATCATTAGACGGTATGAATCACTTGCGAGGAATAGTTGGTGAATGGGGGAGTGAAGTGCTTCTACATGAAATGGAGCTTCATGTTGGGTTAACTTTCAGCTGGATCCATTTCCCATTCTTGCTGTTGTGATTCGCTAACCCTAGGCTGAACACCAAGAATTCCTCCAAACATTGCAATGATAATCCCAGATGCTAGGTAAAGTTTTGTTGTAGGCAGCTTTGTATTCATCTCTTTAAATCCTCTTTCAATTTCAAATTAAACTCAGGACTCCTCTGTAACCCCCGTGTTCATCCTTGTGATGCATTGCTGTATTTTGGTCAATAACTGCCGCGTTCTGGTGTTATGATGTCTGTCCTCACGCATGTTGTCTATAAATCACTGTTGCAGTTCTTAGGATAGAAGGCTATTTCCAAATTTGAAAAGAAATTAAAACATTAAAACAAAAGGATATTCAGAGAACACGTATAATACTGTAAAACTGCATCTCCCTTTCCACTCTATCCATCTCTACCTGCAAGAAATTGCTAAGGTAGAGAAGAGAGAATTTGTCCTGAATTTTAAATAACATTCAATTTCAAAATGCTAGGGTTAGAAGTCGCAGCTAAAAGATCTGCCTCGATTTTCTGAACTGAGGGAGAAATGCAGTCCAGCCTAAAAGGCGTAAAAGGAAAAAAAAGAAAGAAAAAAAAAAGAAAGAAAAAGAAATTAAACCCAGTACTGAACTATTCTCTTGAAAATCATTTCAAAAGGGCAAAGTATTGGAATTTGAGACAATAGGAAGAAAAATGATGTTGGTTTGGAAAGTCTGCTTGCATTCTAATGAGAGAGGTTATTCTTGGACAAACAGGCTCCTTTACTAAACTCTTTCAGTAGAAGTAAGTATGTCACGGACAGGTATCAGAATCCCCTTCTTCATGTTGGATAGACAAAAATGACAGTCATTAGTTAATGAGAGCCTCTGAAAGGAGCTAGTTCCAATAAAGAAGTCTATTAAAGCTAGAAGTGGCTTTCCCAATTCAAAATATTGTGGAGACTTTGAAATGTTTTCCTCTTTTATATTAACACGAGAAGCTGACATCTTTGAAACCTTTGCAAACCTATAATCTGAAGAAATATTTCATTCTGAAAAATTGAAAGTGGTTTTGCCTGGTATGTGAACAACTCCCCCTCGCCCACTCTGCCCCCCCATAATTAAATAGTTAAAAGGTACCATAACTCTTTGTTTATTATAAAATTTTGTCAATAATTCTGCACTAATTTTAAAATGGAAAGTCACCTGAAAATAAGCATTTTTGAGAGAAAATGTCAGAACAAAATGTTTTGACAATTCTGAAACTTAAAAACTCCTGGAGTTGAAGAACAATTCAAAACCATTTTCCATCTTGCAAAGTTTCTCCATCCTGATTAAAAGTATTTTGTCAAAAAAAAAAAAGTATGTTCTAGAACTGGCTGTGATTTGCATGTGCTTCACTGGCACATCCAGGCTTCTGTCCCGATCCAGTGTTGCGGGACGTTTCGATACGATTCCAAGAGCGGGATTAAGACACAAACGAGGTCAAATGCCATACAGCCTTGTAAGCTTTATTCTCATAAGCGCAATAGGACAGAGAGGAAGACAGGAAAAAAGAAAGATAGATAAGCAAGCAAGCGGGAGAGAGAGATGCAGCAGGATTATAGTTATCACCACCACCAGTCCAGCTAAGCGTTGCTGGCTCTGCTGCGGTGCAGGCACAGGTGCCTTGGTGCTGGTGATGTCCCGCACGCACATTGGTGCAGGTGATATTCCACCCACCTCGATGCAGGTGACGTCCCGGGAAAGAAGCCCTGCATCCCAGAAGAAACCGCGCACGCCTGGGAAGAAGCCGCCGTGCGCTCCCAGGACAGGGAATACGCAGTGCTCTTATGTCCCTGTTTTTGCAGAGTCTGCCTCCCTTTTCTACATGCTTGGGTGCTCCTCTTCCCCCAACTCGAGTGCCAGCACCGCTCCATAGACACTGCTGGGCATTGTTTGGACCTCGTGTTAATCTCACATGAGGCAGGGTGCCAAGGTCAAGCAGCAGATGATTGTAGGGAGATAAAATACCTGGAGCTGACATCATGGTCTTCCCAGAGCCAAGGCGTCATTAATTGTATGGAGATAAGACACCTCAAACTGATAGATGGGATGCCTAGGTCGAGAAGTCCTAAATGTTATGGCAAAGATGTCGAGACAAAACACAATTCAAAACAGTCTCTTACAGCTTCCTAGCATAGTTGCTGGTCTGAGGACCTCCTTCCACACATAGCAGATACTTGCAGTAGTATATCCATGCACATCTTCCTTCTGAGTCCCTGCACTTGGCTATGGAAGGACCAAGCTGAAAAATGCTTCCAGAAGAGAAGCATCTCCACTCCTACTATAGAGAGCATTTTATATCCACTTTTCATATTAGGCCTTGGGTAATAGCTTCCTGAACCCTTTATGATACAGAGCTACATAATTTCTCCCCGCAATCCTTCTGAACCCCCCTCTTTTTGCTTTTTCTAGATGGGCTGCTATGCCAGTGATGCTCAGGATGGAGTCACACCCTTGGCAAGGACTGGAGATGGGGGGATGTCCTCCTCTTTGGTGCAATGCTCGCGTTGAGCTGGGCCTTGGCCACAAAGCTGAGAACACCAGTGAGCCTTCATGAATGCTGGAGATAAAAATCAGGATTTTAGCTTGCTTGGGTTCCTCGTGGCATAACCCCAGCTCCTCCTTGTCCCTCCTTCCCACCCCATCTTTCTAAGAGGAGCATAACAGAGATCCTGCATGCAGACCTGTGCATCTCTCCCTGTGGATTAGTCACAGCAGCAGATAAAGAGGGTTGAATGACTGAGTAAGGCTGCAAATGAACTCCCATTAGCTCTTGCTGTATATCTCTGGTGGAGGGGTTTGGTAAACAGTTAGCACTTATCTCTCTGCTCAGCATTTAGCTGATTTCCATAATGAGCTCCATTGAACTGAGAGGCCTCGAGGTGTCCCAAGGCTTCTGAGACGCAATGTGTTCTCTAAATCTGATTTATGTAAAGGTGAAGGCAATTGTGTTAACAAAGGAGAGGAACATGATCAACATGCAGTCTGCAGCAGCTGGGAAGACAGTGGTGTCTGTGGCTGGCTCTCTCCGAGAGGGATCTGACAGCCGCTGGCCGCAGGCTGTGGAAGCGTTGAGATGCAGTCCTGGAAAACACAGCCAGGAGGAAGATGCATTTTTTTGTTGTTGTTTTTGTATGTTTATTTTGTTGCTGCTCCCTCCCTCCAACACGGAAAAGCTGCAGCTCTGAGGCATGCAGAATCTGTCTCAGAGGGAAGCAGAGGTGAATCAGCCCAGGGTAAGCCCATTGATTGCACGGTCCCTGCTGAGCCGTAGTGCCGGCATTCGGTTCCAGCCTTCGTCCTATCTCAGCCTAGCAGGTTCAGCAGCAAAACCTCACTTCAGGCCTGAGCAAAATCCCAATTCCTCTTGTTCAGTCAGCCGCAAAATCCTGCGAACTCCAACAGTCCCTTTTGTGGGCCCATGTCTATCCATCATAACCATGAACAAAGAAAAGAACGTTCATACAGGGTTTTACAAAATGACTTATTTCTTTGCGTCGCCTCTGACGGGCCTATTTCCATCCAGTGTCAATGGACTCCCTGCTTATGACAGGAGGGAATGACCTTTGCAAGGTCAGGTACAGTGGGAGGCAGCTCTGAAACAGTTCTATCTTGGAGGTTTTTGGCTACAGTTTAGAGAAAACTATTAAAGTATCAATTCATTTCACAAGGGAGAGAGTGGAAGTCACTCTTGTGACATGGATGGATAGGAATTTAGGCTCTGGGAAAGAAAAAAAAGTCACAGGAAAAAAGATGTTATCAGTGGGAATAATTCTACTTTGGTTATAATGGGAACTGCATGACTCAGTAGAGCTTTTGCATGGCTGGATGCCTTAAGCAAGGATACTCATAAAGAAAGATAACAAGAACATGAAGAAAAAAAGCATAAATACCTATTTTTCTTGTGGTAAATTAAGAGAAGAGTGTAGGAGTGGAAATTCAGAGAAGGAAAATGCAATGGAGTACCGCCACAACCGGGCTAGCTAGCTGCCTCTGCTTTAATTCCTGCTCATCGGATGAAGAAGACAATATGAGCATGTTTGCTCCTCAAGAAAATGAGAGGTGTTTTTCTTCCAGTTTGCATTTAATTGTGTATTTTGCAATTTCTTACAACACCAGCTATT
Source organism: Tinamus guttatus (assembly GCF_059628265.1). NCBI lineage: Eukaryota > Metazoa > Chordata > Aves > Tinamiformes > Tinamidae > Tinamus > Tinamus guttatus. The sequence goes on from NW_028288831.1 coordinate 841,610, forward strand.
CTGCTAAAGTTGGTTTAATATGCAACAAACACTAACCATATAAACAACATGTCTGTCCTAAACCCTTATTATAATTCCCAGTACCACTTGCAGACTTTCTGAAACCCATTATTATAATTATAATCAAGAATCATAGGACATTGTGATTTGTGCCAGAATTACATATCCACTGAATTGTTTGTACAGGCCACAGATATAGCGCGTGAGAGATGGAGAGAGAGAAAGGAGAAAGAGAGATGCAGCTTCAGTGCTGTTAAATCAGTAACTCCCACCACGTTTAATTTCTCCTCTTTTGTTTTCTAATTTAACTTGTAGCTGCTGAAATCCAGGCTAATATTTGCTTTGTCCTCTGCGCTCTCCTTCAGCCTGGGTGCGAGGAACCTCGAGCTGTGCCCTTGTCCACTGCTCCTCCGTGTCCTCCCGACGCGGCACCCCCTGCCCTGGCTCCCCGTGGCCTCCACCCCGGGTGAGGAGGCAGGTTGGCTTGGCAAGATGCGGTGCTTAAGGCCTGTCAATCACGGCAGAGGCAAGGAACAGCACTTTGGAAATTACTGCAACAATACTTAGCAGATGCAAAATGCAGGCAAACTCAGCAGAGAATGCAAATGCAGCGTGGATCTCAGTTTTATTCGTCTTTTGCACAGAGTTCTTTGCTCTTGAACCACTTTGCAATCAAAAGACATTGGAGCGGACTATTTTGGGCCCTGATTCTTCATGCTAAGAGGTAATGCTGATTAGGTTGGTGCCAGCACAAGACCCTGATATCAATATTCTTTCTGAGGATTTTCTCAGAGAAGTATATGAGGCCTGATTCTTATCTTGTATTACCATATATAGGGAGTAGTTTCATCAGCGTTAAGCATTGGAACAGTTTTGATCTTCTCAGGTCTTTGTTTTAAACCAACAGTGCTTCAGTGTTTCCTTTACATATATATATGTATACGTTTATATATATATACACGTATATAAAATATGTGTCTCTGTATATATATATATTTATATAAACTTCAGAATGTGCATAGAGAAGATGATGAAGCAGAACCACACATCTCCTGCTGTGAGAGCCAAGCACATTTCTTGCTTTTAATGCAGCTCCATCTCCTGTGCCTTTTCTGAGCACAACATACTCCCCAGTACAAATTCTCATGATGTGCTTCTCCAGCCTTCCTTCTTCTGGTCCAATTGCTCACTGGGTTCCTCTCATTCTCTCTGGTTTGTTCCAAAGTGCAAAGTCTCCTCTACTTTTTACATTTACTATGTGATCTAGGCTAGTCATGACAGTTAAACTGCCTTTTTTAGAGCATCCTCTCTTCTAGAGAGGACATGGCTAGAATCTTTTCAGTGGTGCAATAGGGCAAGAGGCAATAGGCACAAAGTGAAACACAGAAAGTTTCATCTGAACATGAGGAAAGACTTCTTTTCTGTGAGGGTAACTGAGCACTGGAACAGGTTACCCAGAGAGGTTGTGGAGTCCCCTTCCCTGGAGATACTCACAAGCTGTCTGGACACAGTTCTGGGCAACATGTTCTAGGTGACCATGCTTGAGCAGGGAGATTGAACTAGACGATTTTCAGAGGTCCCTTCCAACCTCAACTCTTCTGTGATTTGTATTTGTTACGGCTGGGATAATTTCCTAGCCTGGAACTGTTAAGCATAAGCTGTCAAACAGTCCTGTGCACCTGGGGTTTCCTTTGTGTGGAAACCAAGGCACCAAAGAGGTGGATGATGTGCTTTTGAATCTCTTCCTACACATGGTTTTGGGATGCAGCCACGGCACACAGCTGGTACAGGGGAAGTGAGATGCTGCTGTCTCAGATATATTGAGAAATCTCTAATGTGTCATTTAAAGCAATGTCTTTTTTTTTCGTGGTATGTTTTATTACTGGATGCCCCATGTTCTCCTGTGAATAATCAGGATGTTCCCAAGCCCGTCATATTTCATTTGGAGAGAACCAGGTAAACCCACAACAAACGGATTTTGGGGATGCAAAATACAGCATTTACTTTGATATCCAAGGCTTTCAGCACTAAACATTTATTAATAAAATATGCATATGGTTTTAGGTAGCAGCTGATTTGCTGTGTATCTCTTGGTGACCTTAACCTTATCCAAACTGTTTATAGTAGAACTCTAAACGAGCTATATCTCCGCAAGTTTTGGACTGGAATGAAGCTTACCATTCTTTAAGAGGCAAAGAACCTCCTGGTCAAACTTGGGGAAGTTCCAAAAGAGTCCGGAAAGGGGTGACCTCATTTCAGTTCTGCTGGAACGAACCTTTTCATGGAGGCTTCTCACAAAAAAAAGTTCAGCATATTGTTGCCTTATGTATTTTTTTTTCCTGAATGTAGTTTGAATGTTGTTTACAGTGAAGAAATGGAGATGAGATAGCAAAAGGGAGGTACTTTTCTGGTTCTGCTGCAGCCTTTCTGCCAAGGATGTGCTAAACAGGAGACACCAGTGAATGCACTGGGTGGTCTCCCATGAGCTAGGGAGAGGGGTGAACCAGCTGCTTCACTATGTGTTAACACTGAGATGCTGAGAATAACCTCTCCTTGGGGACATGTACGATCCCCAAGGAGTGAATGGCAATTAAAATCACTGTGCTGCACACCATTGTGTTCTTCACATTTCTGTAGCTATTTCCTCTGATCTGCTCATAGGATAAAGCATGAGATTAGCTAAACTGCAACCATTTTCAGTACCAGACAGTCAACCAGTATATATAACCATTTATTTTCTAAAAGATTATTATGCTAGATAGCACACTCAGTTCAAAACCCCATTTACACCAAGGGTGGCTCAAAAGACACTGCAGAGGACAAAAAGTAGGACAATGCAGTTTGAGATCCCAAAGTTTTACATTTCTTCTCTTCAGGTCTGCAAATTTGGTCTGTAAAATGTGTCTGGATTCAGCTGCTGACATGCCCAGGCACGAGTTAAGTGGAGCTGGGTTCAGTTCCACCTGATGAAGATTTGGCCTTTTGTGTTTAATGACCATTGACAACTCAACCCACAGATAAAAATCACCCCAGCTTAAGCTGTGCCAAGATGACCAAAGAGGTCATGAAGCTTTTAGAGTTATTAACTCCTGTTAGTATAATAATCCTTTTTATGACACCATAAAATTACATGGTGCTTTTCAAGACATAGATAAACTACATTTCCTGTGCTGAAGGGCCACCTCGCTCACAAAGCATACAGGATTTCATGTGTCTGTAAGCCCCTGCCCTTTCTCCTGCCTGCCATAGGGCTTCATCTGTTGATGAAACCTTTTGTGCCCTGTATCCTCAAATGTCATCCCCATAGTTTCTCTACAACCATCCCAAGGGATGTGAAAAAACACTGATTCTTTCTAGTTTTGCCAGTTTTAAAATTGAAAAAAAATTGCTATAGACTATGCCTGCTGCTTCTCTATTGTCCACAGGGATATGTGGGTTGCGATGGGAGGATGACTGTTATGGATGGAGGATTAGGACACATACAGTTTTTGCACCTAGCTTTCCTGTGAGAGGACTAGATGATCTGAACGATACTGCAGGAACTTACTGTTGAGCTTGTATTAACATTACAAAAGTGTTGAGATTTTTTTCTAGTCTCAGATACTGATGACCACAGGGAGGACTATAGTCTAGAGTGGGTTGCAAAGTCTTCTCAGGTTGATAAATAATGTCATAGCAGAGAATCTTATTGCTGGACAAAGGTAGAATGGAGATTTTTGGGAAGTGGCCTTTTCCTACACACCAAACTCCGAAAGACTTAAGCATTTTTTTTTTCTGTTTTTTTCCCTAGTATTAAGAGGTAGAGGTAAATGGTGTAAAAAATGAAGTTTGTGTAAAAAATGAAGTTTGTATAAAAAATGACCTACCAATTCATGAATCTCAAGGTCTCAAACTGAAGCAAGAGCCCAAATGAACCTAAAAAGCTGTTAAAGTTTCCAGAGACCCAAGCAGTCAGTTTTGCAGCTCGTGTAAGTCACACGAATAGAAAGCATCAACTACTGTGTGTTCCTGCCGAGTCACTGTGTGTGAGTCATATGATGTAATATGTTACAATATGGTGAGAAATCCAAGCTAAAATTTAGCTGTTATTTTCATTGCCTATTGCAAGTATTTTAAACCTAAGTAACTACTCAAACATGGGCCTCTGAGAAGAATCTCTGTTGGCTTCTGGGAGAAGATTCTCTGCTTATGGCTATGTTACAGGGTTTTTTGATTAAAGTTAAAAGCTGATTTTTAACTGTGATGCAGACAGCAAATGAACAAAATTTTGGACTTCTCATAAAATAGATTGTTTTTTGAATTGTCAAGCTTAAAACTGCTACTTTAGCCCTTTCAATATTTACTCTTTCTGTAACTTTCTTCTAAAAATGACAGAAACTTTTTAAGAAATCCTTTTTCTACCTTCTCCCTACAAGTAGTAGCTTTGAGCAATTTTAATTTGTACATCATATCTTGATTGTTTCAATTAAAAAAAACCTCAATGCTTTAAAATAAAAGAAAACAAGAACCCCTACATCACCAGAAATGCTGCTAAGCAAGCAACATGGATCCCACTAGTGGCTGACACACCTACATACCTCAATATCTGCACATGCAAAACTCATAAATCTCAGATTCTGGCTGATACTAAGGTGAAAAAGGGTGTTTCATTGGCTATATATAGCAGAGAAGGAAAAAAAAAACAGCACCTGCTTAATGAAAATAAACAGATCCAAAGGAAATGGAATTTTGATGTTTCTAGGGTTTTAAAAAAATACTGAATAAAATCTTCCTAATAACATGTGGTTTGCTGCGTAAGCATGGGGAAACCACTTCATTCCAATCTTCCTGACTATAAAATTGGGAAGTAGAAATTTGCCTTTGCTTTTTAACCTCTGTGGATGAAAGAGCTAGTTATGATTGTTTTGCTGATGTGATTCTCTCTCCACCTTCAGCTGTACGTGCAAATGAAACCATCTCGCTGAACCAGAGAGCAGTATCTTTGCTGGCGAGTATTTTGCTTTAAATATCCTATGAAGAAAATACAAATGTCCAGCAAGTTCTCATCTGTAATTCTTATAGTTGGGGTTCCAGCTAGGCTTCATCGTCCTTTTCCAATTCTGAGGTGGAAATGGAAAGCGGCAGTAGGTCCGTGAGGAAATCCTGAGTGTGAGAAGTGAAAAGGGATTAGATAAGGAGTAGTTACATGCTAGAGAAGAGTAGCAGAAAGCCAAGAGGAGGTAAATGTGGCAGCAGTGAGGTACCATTCCAAAATACTTGGGAATCAAAATCTTAGCTACAAAACTGTGCAGATACAACCCCAGCCTCAGCAGCACCTGATGGCTGAGAGTGAAAGAAGCTGGAGGCATCTGAGAGCATCCCTGTACCTGGCTCGATCCAATCTCTGGCAGGAGCGAATCCCTTGAAACTCCTCTTCATCTTCCTGAAGGATTGTCTGGGCAAGAGAAGCTCTTGGTGTTGCCTGACACAGCGAGTCGTGTAAGGTCAAGCTCCTAAGATATATGGCAGTGTAAGGAGGGGTTCAGCTTCTCCGGTGTTATGGCACAAGGAATCACTCTTCCATTACAGGGAGATCTATAAGGAATTGCTGCCATTAACGAACTCCATTAAATGCAATACATGTGGGAAAAATTGCAGTTTGATTTAGTTTAGCAACATGGAGATATTGGCAAGATAATCACATAAAAGTGACACCTTTTATGGCCGAGCTCTTTGATTTTATGTCAGTGCATTTCAATTTCTCACATTTTTATGATCATATATAGGTCCTCATTTTAATGTATGCATTAACTGGCGTAAAGGTTAAATAGATTGTTTTAGCATTTTGGGATACAGATTGTGGATATGCACAAATCTTCAGTGAGCTGGATGAGTTATTCTGGGTAGGCAGGGACTGTGGAAAGGGAGCAAGATCGGACTTAGTCTCATCTGAAAAAAAATAAAAAAAAAAAGGAAAAAGAAAAATGCAAAAATTTATATATATTTAATGCATTTTGAAAAGCAGACCTGCTGGCTTCTCAAGTACTGTCAGAAGGAGCAGATTGTGTGGGTCACTCTGCGTCATGAAATGCTATAAATATGAATTTTTATTTTTAAATGCAAAAAGTATCCATTCCTTGAGAGGCAGATTGTGATATCCCTTACATCAGCAAAAGTGTCCGAAGATGGGATTGGCGCCGGATTGATGCTGAGAGTCCCAAAGGCCCGGAATAGCTGAGAATTTAACCTGGTCTCCTGTGGAAAAAGCCAATTTCAAGGTCTGGCTCTGTGGTTAAGCAGCTGAGCCTAATTTCCTGTCTCGTTCCGGTATTTCCAAACCCACAATATTATCCTTATAAAAATCCTGGTTGGGAAGATATTCAGTGTAGATGCTGATTCTCCCGTAACAGGCACCAGCTACAGCAGAAATAACTTCATTTATGCCTATCCGAGCTCTTTAAAAGCATTTCACACTTCCCTGTAGTGTGAGGCAGATGACAGAAGTTTACTATCATAGACCAGGCTGAGGCAGACCATTCCTCCTCCTCATATTTTAGCCTGGACCAAACAGACAGTGAAGTCATATTTCAATATTTCTTAAATCATCTTGGTGCATCTAGTCCCTCAGCTCATCTTTTCTTTATATCTCCTCAGCATCTCTTCTCCAAATCTTTCTTCTCTCCTGCTTTATCAAGAAGACTTTGAAAGACTATAAGTATGAAGGGAGTCTAATAAGTAATTTCTTTTTTTCTTTTTTTTTTCATTTTTAGTGATGCCTGAAAATCTTTTACCTCTCCCAGTTTCTGAACCTGGATAGATTGCCCTTCACCTTACATATTCCTAACACCTTTACATTTCACCTCATTTAAATATTCAGCCCAATTTCTAGGCTTAATAATGATGAATAAGATTGAGATTAGGATTTAATAAGACTGTTAAGGAAAGATTTGTCATTCCAATGGCTGTAGGTCTTGGCTGAAATTGAATTGGCACCCAGCCTCCAGGCATGCTCTGAATTAAACTGTTTGCTAGATTCAGTAAAGGTTTTCTTCCTAGCTAGAGCTCCCATCAGATTCCCCTTCCTTGGTTAAAGATCATTTGAGTCCATGATTGGAAACCTCTTAGATACTGGGTCTTGGCTCTCTGCATTAGCAAATTTCACATCCAGGTGAAGTTGGATCAGTGGTTTCTACATCTTAAATTCTCATCTTGGAAAAGAGATGAATCTGAGTGACAAAACCTTAATCCAGGACTGAATCTCAGACCTAACATCAGCAAAATGGGGTCCTCTATTACAGTTTTACCAGTACAGAGCTGCAGCCTTCACATTCTCAAGGAGAGTGCGTGTGTGACGAACGCACTAAACTGCATTATTCATTTACAGAAGTCTACTAATAACATCAGTTATGTGCCAGATGAGCTGAGTGTCTCTATTGGGATCTGTGTATTAGGATTTGCAAACGGTCACAGTGAGCTAAGCAAAACCCTTCTGGATTTGCATGCGCGCTTACTTGGTGCTCAAGCTGAGAGTGCTGAGACTTGAGATCTCACAGCCTGAGGAGGCTTTGTGCAAATGTGAAGAGTGGTACTGAGGGAACAGGAGCATCCCAGAATTTCTCTGGGAAACTGCTTCCAAGCTGAGCTAGTTTTCTACCATACTGTGCTGATAAAAGAAGGGTCTGGCTCCAAGAGATCATTTATATCTTCTTCTAGAAAATATAAATCTCCAGATTCCCTAGAAGATATTGATATCTTCTCCTGCATTCATAGCAAGTCCAGCACTTGAGGATGCCCAAAGCACCTTGGTGCCTCTTTGTTCCTGGGGAGCAGCTCTATGGGCTGTGCTACCTGTGATGCTTTGGGCTGTAGTGCATTAAGGATCCACTACACTTTAGCACTTGTAAAAAGTCTATGAATTCCGTGTGCTGCAAAGTCTGTTGTGGATGGATTCAAGATGTTACGCTGGTACCAGCAGCTCAAACTGTTTTAACAAGGGCTTTCTGGAGCACCTGATTGCCTTGTGCACACAAGGTCCCGAAGTGGCTTAAGGCTTCTAAAGTTTGAGGGCTGGATTCCTGGCAGAGGAAAGCTGCAGAAGGTCTGTTGAAGCCAGTGGGCTTGCACCACTTTACTCCAGGCAAGGGTGTGGACCCAAGGGGTGCTCTAACTGCTCAAATTGCTCTGCCATTTTAGGGCGTTTACAGTAAGCCTCTTAAACTCCTCTAAGGGCTTACAGTATCTTAAGCCTCTTAAATTATATTAAAAAAAAACTTACAGTATTTGGCAGAATCTACAGTTTGGAAAGATTCAAAGTTAGAAAAAAAAATGACTTGTTTGATAGATTTTATGAAGAATAAAATGTCTGATATTATTTTAATAAGTATAAAATTACAAGCATGCAAAATTATTTTGACAGTGTACATTAAAGAATTTGCTCATGAACATATATTAAAATTATTCAAACTGGAAGAAAATGCCATAATTTGTAAACTTACAACTTCCTGTTTAAGTGTTATTAATTTTACAACCACTCAACCAATTTTCTTCAAGCTTGGCTTAGTTTTTATGTCACAACTACCTCTATAAAATATGAGTTTGACAAGCCTGACAAGTCCAGCTTGATCTATTTTTGAGAAATCGAAGTGCAAAATGTCTGATCAGAACATGAGGAAAGTACATTTGTTTTCAAACTCAAATAATTCAAAAAGAGATATTCTGTCATTCTTAAAAATTGAATAACAAACAAAAGAAAACAAGCCCTTTGGGCTGAGACTAAATTGAGCAGATTTCTCCATGCACAATTGAAAGGGGAGATTAAAAGAAAAGAGATTGGAAAGTTAATGTGACTACAGATATGATAATATGCTTGTCCTATCAAACTCATTAGCTACTGACTTTCAATGATTCTTTGAGCGTGATGATTTCTTGTGACATGAGAGAAAAATATTTATCTTCTTCTATGTTTCATCATAAACCAAGTGAATTTGGAATACACCAATACAAGTACCATGTAACTGTCCTAACATGCACACATAGAAAACTGATTTTTATGCTTTCATTCTCATTCAAATTTCATCAATAAACAGCATCTCTCATCTTCCCCATCTGTCTGGCATAGACAGAAGTGTTTGAAGAAAAGGCAACAAGTCTTTCCCATGGAAATCTTGTGGCACCTCCTAGAAGGAACTCATTCTTTAACAGCACTGGTGCAATGTCTGGAGTCCATCCACATGAACAAATGGGCACCATATGTGGTTGGCAAACAGTTCTTTCAATTCCAGCAAAACCAATTGATTTGAGTACACCAATTTTACATAGGTCTGTTGGGAGCCATCACACAGTCCTTGATTTTGACAACTCAATCAGCAAGGTTATGTTCCTGTACAAGGTAAGGGATAAAATAACTACTAACCTAAATCTTTAGGATCAGACCTGAGCTGAGTCTTTTCTGAAGCTTGATGAACTGATTCATTTGAAAAATGAACATGTTCTGATTATTTTGTGACCCAGTGCTCAGTTACAGGAACTGTGAACATCAGAAAAGCGATCCTGTGAAGCTTGTCTTCAGAGCAAACCTAGGAGCAGATGTTGCAAAAAGGAATGAAAGCTTATCCACACAATTCCTTGCTGCACTCAGATGAGGGGTAAGAATGTGTCTTCTGACATAACTTGAATCTTTTAACTTTATTTCATGGAGCAAGACATTTGTAGCATTTTTGCCTGAGGCATCTGAAAACCTAAGTGCTGCTTGGCAACTAAACCTCCAAAACTGTGATTTACCTTTGAAAAGTTCTTTTTTTTTTTTTTTCCCTGCAGAACAGAAGAGGAAAAACCTGTGTACAGACATAGTTCTTAAGTCCAGGTATTTTCTTATTGTTTTATATTGCCATTTCTCTCAGACTAATACTGCTGGTTTGCATTCTTGCCTCTCTGCTCTTCCTACCCAAACACAATTTGATGAATTCAGAGCTTCACAAAACCTTTGATGTTACTGAAAGTAAGAGGACCTCCACAAGCTCTGAGAATCACTCACAAATGCCTTATAAGGCATTCTAGGTACATCTCTTTTTTTGAATTATTTACATCTACACCCCTGCAGAGACACCTTCTCTATGAATCTTGCAATGTTCAACACCCATTATAAGCATGTATTTTGGGGCATTTCATTGTTCATCTCCCTTTGAGACTTTGGCACATCCATACCCAGGTCTTTTTTTTTTTTTTTTTTTTCTCCAGAGAAATGACTGAAAATAGCAGTTATTATTGGGTGGAGGGAGAACAGGAATTGTTTCATGTTTATCATTATTATGTTGTGGACATTTTTGTAACATCTTTTAGAGATTACGTTCAATTATGAAACAGATGGCACAAAAATATCGTCAAACAGTTCTGATGGGCAGCAAATTACTGACTTAATTATGTAAATAATTAAAATTTATATTTACACCTGATCATCCAAATGAGGGTGAAAATACCAATTTCAGGGTTTGTTATGATTGCTGGCAGGGTGTCACCCTGTGAAAAAGCTGCTGCTTCCCTTTCTCAGCCTCTGATTTGTCTCTTAGATCCTAGAACAGTCAAAAAAAAAAAAAAAAAAAGCCTCCCAGCTAAGTTTCGTCCTTGTAGATACTCTCCTGACTTCAAAAGAACCCCCGTGCTGGTTGAGGGAACACTCTTATTATTAGCATGTACATTATAACGGCATACAGAGGTACCAGCTGAAATCAAACTAGCCCTGTGCAAGGGCCAGCACAGCTTCTATAGGAAGGTACTGTGAGAGACATTTCTCAGGCTGAAGAGCTTACAGACCAGAGAAACTGGGCTGACAAGTAGTCAGAGTTGGGCAGTTTTGTTAACTTCTGTATTACAGATGTAGACTGACAAGTTGACCATGAGGCAGCAGGGTGCCCTTGTGGCCAAGAAGGCCAATGGGATCCTGGGCTGCATTAAGAAGAGCGTCTCCAGCAGGTCGAGGGAGGTGATCCTGCCCCTCTACTCAGCCCTGGTGAGGCCACATCTGGAGTACTGTGTCCAGTTCTGGGCCCCACAGTATAAGAGGGATGTGGAGCTGCTGGAGAGAGTCCAGCGCAGGGCTACAAGGATGATCAGGGGCCTGGAACATCTGCCCGACGAGGAGAGGCTGAGGGAGCTGGGCCTGTTCAGCTGGAGAAGAGAAGGCTGAGAGGGGACCTGAGCAGTGTCTAGAAGTACCTCAAGGGAGGGAGCGAGGAAGATGGGGCAGCCTCTTTTCAGTGGTGGCCACCGACAGAACTAGAGGAAATGGCTGGAAACTGAAGCATCAAAAGTTCCACAGGAACATAAGGAAAAATTTCTTAACAGTGAGAGTGACAGAGCACTGGAACAGGCTGCCCAGAGAGGTTGTGGAGCCTCCTTCTCTGGAGATCTTCAAAACCCGCTTGGATGCAGTCCTGTGCCACATGCTCTAGGTGACCCTGCGACCTGGAAATGTTCTAGTTTTTCTACTTTAAACCGTTTTCTAGATATCATGTGAGATCTGAAAGAAGTTGCCTGAAACCACTCTATGCTGCCTCCAGTAACCTCTTACTGGGAAGAAAAAGCAGTGTAGATCTGGTTTCTCTTCATAAAATTAATGTTTTGGCTGGTCAGGGCTTGAGTTTGCCTCATTTAACCTGATCGAGAAATTACGATGGGTAAAACAAATGTAGTCCTATGGTTTTGAATTTGAGCCATCTTTGAAGGTCAAATTGGGCTGTTTTGGTTCTTCCTAATTTTGTGTTATGAGTTCTGCTTCTGCAATATTAAGATTCCTATCTTGGTGCTATTTTATCAGGTCTATTCTCCCATTCTTAATTTGGAGCCAGTGGAGGTGGGGAGGAGAGAGGTGATAGGGAGGTCAGACAAATGCTACTATTGATATCGCTGTAATAAAAAGAGCTTTATTTTCCTTTCTGCTGATAGCAGTCAAAGGAGCTTTGCTTTTGATAAAATTAACCTTGGAGCCAGAAACAACAGAAGCTGCTCTGATTTCATCAGCCCTCCTATCTGAGGAGACGTGATCACTTACTAGGAATGAAAGGGAACATGTCACCTACAGAGGCAGCTAATGTAATAGGGCAAATTCCTCCCATCGGCCCAGCACAGTGGATCCCACTTCTGAGGCTCTCTGCTCAGTTTGGAGCCTTGTCCTGCTGCAAGAATGGAGAGAGACAAGTATTAAAATGAGGCATTCGTGTTGGATTCACGCCCCGGCCTTGTCCTCATGTCTCAAGTAGGACATCTTGAAGGCAACACCCATGTGCTGAAGTGCTGAGTTGGGTCAAAATCTGAAAGGATATTTGCCTGGGAAGATATTGGTTGGAGAGACAGGTGAAAGGAAGATAAACTTGTCACTGACTACCCGCAGCACTACCTGAACATCGGGAATGATTCTGCCTTGTCAAACTCGAAGCCATGTTGTTATCACAAGCTGATTTAATGGCTGAAGTGTTCCCCCAACCAACCATTTATCAAATGTTTCCCGGTTCTAAATCTCTTATTTAATGTGTTAGTAACCACTTTGAAAAAGTACCTGTGCCCCATAATACTGAAGTACTTCACCATAAAAGATAATGATTATGATTATGATCCGCATAAGCGAAGGCCATTGCCTGGTCTATGCTGATGGTATAAAGGGATTTGCTATACTTCTCCCTCCACTCAGAAGTGTTCTCCCAGGCACACAGAGCTGTTAACACCACCTTAAGCTGTTGCCACACACGACTGAAATGACTCATAGTCACAAGTGTTGTTCAATGGCAGAAATAAAGCCTATTAATTCTTCTGGAAGCTTGTGTGCTTCTCAGTGAGCCCTGAAGATCATGCTTGCACAGTACAATAGTGCTAGGCCTGAGAGTAGGATGAGATCCTCACAAAAGGGGTTATCTTTGGCCCCCTCCTGTATCTCTAGAGAGGTAGTGACTTGTAGCAAATGGTGTTAGGAGCAGCAGTGGCCATGAAATTCTCCCCTTTCCCTTCACCAGGTCTCCCTGCAGCTGCCCCATGGGCTGCTTGCAGATGGTGTGCACATAAGCTATGGAAATCTTGCCCAGGTAGGTGGACTAAGACATGTGGGATCTCCTGTGCTCTGGAGGGCAGTTTCTGGGGGGTTGGAGATGTGTTCAGAGCCTTTCTATCTCTGTGGAGAGCAAACCTAGAGTTTGAAGAGCAGGACCAAAGCCAGCAGAGTGGCAGGAGGGCTGTGCATTGCTTTTGCAGCCTGTACCTGCATGTGTCCACGAACCATGGACATCCTGTGTGGAGAGGAGGTTAGGGGTAAAGCTGATGGACCTGTGATAAACAACCAGTTTTTGGTTCTCATGTAAAATTTGTTAGTGAAAGAGGACTTTAGCCCAAGCAGAGTTATCAGTAGACATTAAAGATTCCTGACCCTCCTTGTTAGAAGACCTCCATCATCCCCTGGCAGCAAAAAATTACCTGCCCCAAATCTGCTGAGTCTCTTTGACCATACATGTCCACATACTGCCTTTGAATGGATGGCCAAAAGGATTGCCACAGGCCCAGAAATGCACTCTTCCTTCCTCTTTCTTTTTGCTGCGAATCTACTACTCCTTGGGATAAGAAGCTCCACAAAGTCCTGCTGGAGAAGGGTTCCAAGGAGCTCCCAGGTGAAAAGCCCTGCTAATCTAATGCATTATCAATTGGAACAGTGGTTTAAGCAGCCCAGGGTAATATTTCCTCAGTAAACGGCTATAAATGCTCATTGTCAATATGTACAAATAAATATTTCAGGTGAGACAGACATAGGCATAACGATTCGTGTCTCAAATACACTGTGAGCATTTTTCTTTTTTTATAGGCATTGATGCAATTCCAGTGAAGCACTGAAATAAGTGAGATTAGGATGTAATGGGGAACATAGCTCTTTTGTTTTTACCCAGCTGTTCTCCCTGGGCCAAGTTCTGCATTGTCTAGTGATGAGCACTTGACTCAAGAGAAAAACTTACTACGTCTATTCTGAGGATGTGACCCCAAGCAAGTCCCCTTTGCTGTCTGCCTCTTTCTTTTTTTCCCTCCTCTCACTCCTTTTCTCTTTTCTTCTCTGCTCTTTTCTTCATTTTTTTTTTCTACTGTCCATTTTGGATGAATCTGGAAAGAAATCCAAGTCCAGTGAGAATTATGGAAGTTCTTATAATAGAAATAAGAGCTTTTAAGCCCTACACAGCCGATTGCTTGCTTGCATTACTAAGTTGTGAATTGTACAATTAGTCCTACTAACTCAGCAGGGGGAGTTGGAGTTTTTCAAGTTTACTTCCATTTTTCTTATTTATATTCAAAGGAAAAAAAACTTCTTTTTCTGTATGAGTGAAAAAATGTTAATATCTTATTTGGTGTTTTCCTACACAATTGAGGATTGAAATATGCAGCCACTTCACTGGTTATAGAATCAAAGCTTTCCCTCGATTATGTAGTTGTGTGAGAGAGAATTGAAATTTCCACATGCCCATTCACATCCTAATTGATTCTTCTAACCATAATGCAGTTTTTCCCCTTGTATCTTTTGGACAAAGCGTTTGCAGTGATATTGTTTTGCTATAAGCCCACGCTGATGCTGTTAAGTCATTTAGAGTGAGGAGCTGGGATTCTGGAGAAAAACAGTAGCAAAAACATCACACTGATTACATGTAATTCGTGGATGAGCCACAGCCTGACTGCAGGTACCTGGTCTTCTAGGGCAGTCATTTCTTGGAAAAACATATTAAGCCTTCAAAATCCAACTGGCCCAAATTTTCAGGCAGAAAAAAAATTCTCCAAGAAAACCATAATATGTGTTAACTTTCTTTGTAGGGTGACAGCACAGTATTTTTAGGATTATAATTTGCAATTGAGATAACTTAGAATCATAGAATCATTAAGGTTGGAAGGGACCTTTAGAGATCATCCAGTCCAACCTCCCTGCACACGCAGGGTCACCTAGAGCACGTGGCAGAGGCTTGAGTCCAAGCGGGTTTCGAAGATCTCCAGAGAAGGAGACTCCACAACCTCTCTGGGCAGCCTGTTCCAGTGCTCTGGCACCCTTGCTGTCAAGAAATTTTTCCTTAAGTTCCTGTGGAACTTTTGATGCTTAACTTGTACTACTCCAAAATAACATCCTGCTTGAAACCAGGTTTTCTGGGAATCCACATCCCAAGTAACCTACATTTGTATGTAAATTTTGTAATGCCAGAGGTAGAGACAGGGTCAGACAGACGCACAAAGCTATCTGGGGAGAAGGAGCAACGTATGGGCTATGACGGTTCAGGAACCAGCAGAGAGAAAGCTCAGGAGGTAGTGTACCTTTTTGGTACCCCCACTCACATGTAACCCGGGCTGCAGCTAAATTACACATTTTTGGTTGGGTGGTTGGATTAATAGCTAGCCTACTGCTGTGCTGCAAGGATATTATATGTAAATGCAATGAACTACTCTGGAGAAGAATTTTGCTTATAGTTCTGACTGTAAGAATGTTGTTGCATCCATTGATTCAGAAACCAACATCTACTCTATTTATACACACACCTGTATCTATTTCTATACATGAACAACCTTGCAATGAATCAGGTGAGAATATATCTGAGTTAGTTGAAGATTTATGGGCGAAGCTGTTGAATTGTCTTGCTTTGTCTAGATTGCTTGTGAGGCTATTACAATTTTCACCTATATTCAAATAGCTTGACTGAGATAAATATGACCTGATTTTCACCCTGGATGTTTTCTGTGCATGGTGTTGGTCTTCGATACACACACAGGATAGTAATTAATTTGTAGTTTTATTGACCGAGAGAGATGTGAAATGAGAATGTCTCTAGATAGATAGCAATTACTGTTTGACAGTACACCAGAAGACTTCTAAATGCAAAGTTATGTCTTCATACAAACTGTTTTCTTAAAGATCAGAGCTGGCCCCTCTACCCCACTATTTTTTTCTCCCGAGTTTGCCCGGTAAATCTCTTGTGTGATAGGAAGAGGAGGGCCTTGCAAAATGACAGTCTGTGTCTTACTGAACTTGAAGCATTTGTAAACAACTCACAGTGTTTGCTCAGAGAGTTTTTTTTCCTGCTTCATTTCTGACGAATGCAATGAAATGTGAGTGAAATAAAGGTCTCCTAAGTACATTTTAATTTAGATGAAAAATTATACATTATTATACCATGCTGGTGATTGTTCTGACATAATTGATTGGGAGGGCTATCCACAAAGAACAGGAGAAAAGCTTGACGTTGAGGAGACTACAGATGCTCAATTAACCATTTAGAAGTAGGATGGAAAGCAGCTGGATCCAGTGGCCTGGACTGGGAGAAAGAAAGCTTGGATTTTAGTTCCAGTTTTGCTGTGCACATATTGTACATCTCATGGGAAATACCTCCTTCTTCATGCCTCGGTTTCCCCATCAACAAAATGACAACAGAGATTTTTATTAATTCTTTATTTTTGAGCTAGCAAATATGAGGTTTACATATTGGAAAGAGACTTTTTTGCCCCATAATATCTAAGAAGTGTGTGATGGCATGAGTATGGGAAGGTCCAGCTCTGCTTTTTCCCTCTTCCAGTCTGGGAACTGGATAGCATTGCAACCATCCTTTGATCATCTCCTACTCATCTAGGCACTTGTTTGGAGTAACACTTGTGTCCTGGACCTGATGCAAAGGCTGGAGCTGATGGATTTGTGCAATGCTCAGCCTGAGTCTTTCAGAGATGACGTGGTGATACCTCTTAGGTGCAGGGACCTTGACTGGCTCTTCTCCTCTTACTGTTTTACCAGGTAAACATCCATGATACTCACTGAATGGAGAGAAACAGACCAAGGAAAATATCATATTACATAAAATAACTGTAAGATATTCCTAGTGAGTCATCGTCTTTGAAGAAAACTCTTGTATCATTGACTATGTAACCCAAAATCCTAGTAAGACTGGACTTTAGCTGATGTTGTAGAATAAAGTAAGCCACTTGTTACAATAACACATAGTCTCTTTAACAAGTTATGCAGTAATAAATTCCTTCCTGAGCACTAGACACAATCAACAAATACTCTGAAGTATAAGGGCTGATTATTTTTAGGCCATTTTTCTGCTTGTCTGCCTGCAGATGGTATTATTAATAGTTATAAAGTAGCTTTTGTTAGTGTATATGTGTTTATGTTATACCTCTTTAAACTTGCAGTGCCACTTTCAAGGTGAAAATGCGAGAAAATAAAATAAAACCAAAACATGCATTGCATCCTACTCCTTATCCACCACTACTTCCCAGAAGAGTTACTATGTTCCCAAAGATTTTTCCATGAAACTTAGGACAAATGATTTCCCCCCACACTTCTTGTCTTTTGTTTTTCTTTCACAGATGTAATTACAGTTCTTTTCATCTTCCCTTGAGAGATTATCTTATGTTGTCAAGATAGTGCAGTGAGAACCTTACCTGAAATGTTATTACTGTTACAATAAGCCAGCTATGCTGCTTTAATTTCCACCCACAATGCGACAGCAACCCTAAAAATCCCTAGTAAACCCCCTAAACCCCTAGTAAATTCAGCTCCCTAGGGTTTTAACTCTGCAATATTAGTGACAGAGAGGAACACTTGCCTGGGGCTGTGGCTCCCAGGCTGCAGGAGCTGGGGGCTGCTGTGGGTCCCCGAACGTGCAGGTGACGTCCAGGCTCATCCGTGGCTGTGCATGCCCATCGGGGAAGCAGGGAGAGGAAATTACTTGGTTTTGATACGGATTAAACAAAACATAAACTGGACCTTCACGAGGCTCTCTGAGAGAGCAGTGTCGTTGGTAAGATATTGTCGGAATTACAGCTATAGAAGCACAAGTTGAAAATTGTGGGAACTTGAGAGAGAAAGCTAGCTTTGGGAAGAGTTTTGGGCAAGCAATACACATTACTTCAAACTACCTTCCTTGAGCTGCTGAAATAGCTTATCTGCCTGTAGGAGAACATACTATCTAGAGGATGCTGTGAAGTAGAAATGTTTCTTGTGAGTGTTTGTTAGGACGGAAGGGGATATATCTTACTTGGAATTGTGCAATCCAACACAGAGCCTCAGTTCCTTCCAATCCTTATGAAATTGCTGTTCTGAGCTGAGTTAGAAGATGCATCTCTTTGAATGTGAAGAATTTATACTATCTGCAGAGAACCAGCTGTAACTTCACACCCTACATGGTCCTCTTCTGCAAGAACAGACGGCACTGTATTTTGAGACAAAATTGAAGAGGCCAACACTGACTTCTGCAAAGCTTAGGCCTTAGGATCCTGCTGAACAGGTCTCAGATCATGCATCTAAGTCTAATGGCAGCTAGCAAAACTAGCAAAAGTATAAAAATGTCCCATCTCAGCGTGACGCAATGGGGTTTTCACAGCCCTGCCAATAAAACAGTGTCAACAAAAAGGCTGTATTGCCAGAATCCATCTCGAGAGGTCTTTATCTGATGCATGAGATGGATGCTGTTTACCCTTCACTGGGCCACATGTCATCTCCATGAGAACAAATGCTGTACCTCACCTCTGTGTTTTATAACTGAGTGCATGTATAATAATCCCTTGTGCTCTGGGTTTCACTTATTTCAGAGTGCATGTGTCCAGTTCCCTTAAAGTCTTCTCAGGAGCATTAGTTTCTAATCCTTTTTACATATGAATTCCCATGAACTGCTTCTTACCTCCGCCTTACTTTTTTTTTTTTTTTTAATATATATGTGTATAATGAAGCACTGAGCGCAGAACTGAGCACGCTCTTCCAATTAAGGCCCTACCAGAGCACAGCTGAGTGGAATAATTGCATTGCTTGTTTTACATAGAATACTCTATTAGCAGTTTGATCTGGGACTCAGCATTCACCTAGAGTATTTGGTCTTTGCTTTTTTTTTTTCCTAGCCCTCAGCAGTACATGAAAAGACCGGTGTAGACCCTACCTGGTCGAGTCTCTGAGACTCCAATAAGCCTTGGGTAGCAGGCAGCATGCTCTATTTGTTTCATCTTTTCCATTCATCTTTTATTTGGAGGATTTTGCGTCTGCTTATTTTATTACCTTGACATCTTTATACCCATGGAAGGTATATTTTTTTTCCTTGAGCTTTCCACTTAGTTGCTGCATAATGTGTAATGCAGTGCACAAGATGAAAGCCGTTATCTGATTTGAGTTTAATGTTCGAAGGTCCTCAAGCTGGTTTATCTAAAGATCCTCCCTGTATAATTGTATACTTAGAATTCAGCTGCAGTGTAATAGAGTGAGTGCTCTGTGTTATGTCTGGAATTACAGAAAAGATACTACTTATTTTTAAGCATACAGAAATGGGGAAAAAGTAAAAAAAAAAAAAAAAACACACAACATAAGAAAATGTATTCAACCAAGTTCCAGAAAAACCTACCCCAGGGTTTGATGTGTGATGGAATTAGATTGGATTTAAGGGTAGTGAATAGGAGAAAAAAGCAGCAGTCTAGAGAGATGAGGATTAAAATTCAAAAATAAAAGAAAGACTTTAGGCAGCTCTAATCATGGAATCAAGCCTTTTGGGCTGGATGCTGTACTATGTTTCAAAATGATCCTGGGATTTGTATATATCTTGTATATATTTCCTTTCAGATACATTTTTGGCCACTTTATTAATATAATAAGAACAAATTACTTAAACAGGAAAGTGAGTTAACGGATTCTAAATGATCTATGTCAATCGATTCCTTAGTGGAATTGTCATTGTGCTGGTTCAGGATCCATTAAAATGATCTTCAAATCCAAGACTAAATGTATTGCTGTTATGAAATGTATTTACAGCCTCCAGCTCAAATACACAGTGAAAACATGGCAGAGAAGTAAAACAAATAAATCACAAAGACAAAGAAAGAGGAGAAAGGAGGCTCTACTATGTCATTTTATTGGGGGAGCTGAAGCACAGAGAGATTAATGGTTTCATTTGAAGCTACAGCACATCTGTGACAGGATCAGGAACAGAATTCAGGTCTTTTGTTGAAAATTGGATTTTTGATGAAAAACTTCATGCACTCTCTAAAATTAGGAAAATTTTGCCTCACCTCAGCTAGGACTACCTCGGAGAGGGGCTGGAAGCTGAAGGCAGAAGGAAGAAAGCTTTTCTGAAAGCTCACATCCGTTTCTGTCTATTTGCACTTTACAAAAGAGCTCATTCCAGCTTTGAATTCAGTGGCTTGCTCATAAGGGCGATATTCAAGGGTCAAAGCTAGGGTGTCAGGCCAGGAGGAAGTTCACAGAAATTTTATCAAAAGAGTAGTACATTAAAATAATGTGAAATTTTATGCCTTTCTACTGGAAAAGCCCGTGTTTGAAAGATAGTTAAAAATCTTCTGAGATACAGATTTGTCATTGATGAGGATCGCTTTTCATATAAAACTGTGAAATTCCCTTAATTTCACACCTATCAATACAAAAAAAAAAAGAAAAAAAATCCTCATGAAGATTTTACCAGAGAAAAAGAAAAGTAAAAAAAAATACATATATATTTTCAATAAGACTTTTACATGATTTCTCAAGCAACCGTGAAATGTCTTGGGGTATAATTAAGAAAACAAATAAACAAACAAAGAAAAACTTCCAAACATTTTGGGAAAGGGGGAGAAATACATATACACACAGCTCTGCTCGCGCAGTTTCAGAAATTAATTCTGCATAGAATGGTAGCTTTCTTAAAGTAATGAGAATGACTGTTACCAAAAGCCTGAAATGACAATGAGGGTTGGTGCTATTTTAGTAGACCAGCCTTGCTTTTCCATTGTGGAGACAGAAGAATAAAAATTAAATTAAATTAAATTAAATTAAAATAAAATAAAATAAAATAAAATAAAATAAAATAAAATAAAATAAAGCAAAACAAACCCTCATAGCAGGAAGCCCCTGAAGTGACCTCATGAGCCTCCTCTATGGCTCACAGAGACTTTAACACCTTTGGTGACAATGTTCCTCCTTAGGAGAAGGGAGCTGCCAGGCTGCTCGGATCTGCCTGTAGCACAGCCTGCAAGCAAGCGGCATCAGTTTGACAACAGACTGTGTGAGAATCCGTGTTTAGGGTGCAATAGTGGTGACAAAGTGTGATGAAAGCTACCTGCCTTGCACAGCCAGCAGTGCCTGGGGACGGGAGCAGTGAGCAGCACACTCCTAACTCCCTAGTCCAGCTCACCTGGTACCCAGTTACCTGTGAGCTGTGTGAGAACAGCCTTCAGCACGGCTTCAGACCAACTCCTTGGGTTCATGAGATGTCTCACAGCCTCTGCTAGGAAACTGTGATGCCCCTCTGCATAGTCTCGTCTTCCTGTGTGTTCTTGTTACAGAAAAACCTTCACCTAAACTTTGCCACAACCTGTTAATGCTGGAACATGCCTGAGCAGATGGGCACCCGCACGCACAGTGCTGTCCATGCATGCAGATTTGCTCTCAGAGAATATTCTTTTTTTTTTCTTTCTTTCTTTCTTTCTTTTTTTGGTAGAAATCACTCAACTGCTGAAAATTCATTGGAGCTTTTTTTTTTTTTTTTTTTTTTTTTTTTCCTTCATACTCTCCTATTTTGCAGCAGCAAGGACACGAAGGTGCCAATGGAAAATTGCTTTGGTACCTTGAACTGTAAACGGTGCTGTTTTCATGATTCATCAAATCCGTCTGAAGCAGAGGCGGCATGTCAGCAGGCTAGGCAAAGTTTAGAACATAATAGGGCCCAAGAGGTGAGAGACATGTCTTTCATTTCAGTAGAGCATCTTTGAAATGACTGCTGGAAATAATTAGGTTCCTTCATTTCCATTGCCATTTGGTGCTCTTCACGCTAATCAGAGTAACTGCACATTTGCATCAACTGAAGGGAATAGAAGTATTTCTTATTAGAAAGAGCCTATAACAAAGATAAAGGTCTGCTGACTTCAGAATTCGTTGTCCCTGCAATTTGCCACCACACTTGATGTCTGGCCAAAAATGAGGTGAAAAATGGATATTTAATATTTATTAAAGAGCGTCAGATCTTTGTAATCTTTAAACTTTGGTCCTCTTAAATATTCCAAACTCTTTTTATTTATTAATAAATGTTTCATTCTATCTCTTCCAAACCCTGAATGAAGATCTTAGGTCATACAGCTTGTGAGATGAATCACAGAGGGGAAATTGAATAAAATCTGGTTTCTAATCACTTTGAAGTATTTTTAAGGACTTTAGGGGTCCAGTGTTTAAAAAAAGGGAGTGGGAGTTGTGATGGCTGACCTTTTCTTTCCAAACTCAACATTAATTTATGGTTCTTTTATGATCTTGTGCGTATCACTTTCACCTCGCTGTATCTCATTTTATCTATATGTAAAATTAGAAGAGTAAAAATATGACCCTATCTTACCAAGGTGTTGCAGGTCTTAATAAATTCCTGATATGAAAGTACTGTGAAAATCTTGCTTTATAAAATACAGGCTATGTTTTCAAAAGAGCTTAGCTCTTATTTAGGTACTGTCATGAGAACTCAGAGCATTAAGGATGTCTCAGGTCCTGAATTTTTGCAAGTATCTGGTTATGAAAATCACAATGTTCTCTGTGGGAGACTGAGTTCTTAAGGCAATCCAGATTTTACTAATATGACAAAACTTGAGGTAGGGTACTTTGAAAATTTGTCCTATGTTTGTGGCATCTGCATGTCCTGATAGCTGTTGATCTTCTACACACAAATAGTTTAGGAAAGGAACTTTCTGTAGGGCTCTAGGCATATGGATAAGCATTCCTGATCTCCCTGATGACCTAAGAGCAATTTGGATGGAGACTTCTCCACCAAGAGCTGTTACCAGGATGTTTCCCTCTGGCCATCCTTGCAGGACTGTTTTTTCCCAGTGATAGTGGTGCCTGTGCAGCCTTAGGAACACTTGGGCCACATAAATCCATGTTTGTTCTGTCTCCTGGAGGATGAATGAAGACTCTTGAAAGAGGAGCATCTCAGTGATGCTGTATTACCTACTTAATTGCACACACCTGGGGACAGATTGCCATCTAGGTCTCCTTTTGCTTCCATATACCTGGGTTTTGCTCTGAACATGGGTTCATAAAACTCTGTAATGTTTCCTAAGTTCCTTTTACAGTCCGTGGACAGATAGGCAGATTCTCTAAGAAAGTTGTTGTTGAATGACAACATGATGAATAACACTGTGAAGGTGTCTATCTCTCTTTACATAAATAATAAAGGAGTCAAGACTACTACGTTTAAAAGTCCACATAATTTCAGATCACTGAAGTGTGTTGCATTCTAACTGTATCAATTGTCCACCTGTTGGAGACATGCAAAATTACAGCATCAGTTCTCACTAAATCCATGCGCTTCAACAGACTCTAGGTGGCTGACTTTTAAGCTCATTTAATGGCTATTCCATCATGTTTCTTCAAAAAGCGAAAACCCTTTATTTTCTGTCCATAGTTAACCTCTTATCAGGTTTACAGTTTGTAAGAGGAGCACTGTGTTTATGATGGCTAGAGGGAACCCTGTATGGCCGCCTCAGATCACCTGTCTGTGACCTATGAGATTTCTCCTTCCAAATTCAGCTCGATCCACAGCTGACCCGAAGATGATGCATTGGTCACAGTTCTGGTTATCCCGGTGCAGATGGATTTTGGAAAGAATCTGTTCAGCCTAGAGCGTGACCATTTTTCAGTGCTTGACTATGTGAATTCAGAAAGTTTTCCCTTCCTTTCACCTCTCTTTTAGAGGAACAAATCTAAGGGACAGCACTCATATTATTTTTCTTAAAAAATCTTAATGAATTCTTTACAGTTAATACCCTATCCTCTCCCCAAATCCTCTCGAGTGTATCAAGATAAGCATACCTTGCCAGAGTAATCTTTTAGCAGAACTGTCTTCTCATTTTAGGAACACTTTGGAAGGGGTTAAAGAAAAAAAAAAAAGCACTCAGAAGAGGAAAACTGTGGGTAAAACGCCTTCTTCTTTCCATATCCCAAAAGATAAAAAAAAAAAAAAACTTTGCTCCAAGCCAAGTTTCACAAGCTTTTGCTTTTTTTTTTTTTTTATTATTCCTTTCCTCACTCCGAGTTTCCAAACTCTTATGCAGTGACAGTGAAACGTTAAGAGCATTGAAGCTGTTGCTAGTGAACTGCATGGGGCTGTCTGGAGAGCAAAGTCCGTTCATCAAACAGCCTGAGGGAGGAAGCCCTCTCCTGCTAATTTTATTCTTCTGAAGATAGAACAAAAACCACAGTGAAAGGAGAACAAAGCTTCTGAAAGTCCCCTCACTTTTTAATTTGGGAACAGAACATGTATAAACTTTTTGTTTAATTCCCTTAGATATTAGTATATTTTTTGCAACTTCAAATGCAGAAAATGTAGCTAAATTCAAAGGCACAATGGAAAAGAGACATAAGCTTGAAGCATAAGTGTTATAATTTCTGATAAACGGTTCTCTCCTTGTCACCAGTCTGAATGTGGCCTATGGATTGCTTACTAGAAATTAAGACCTTTTGATCTCTGTAAAAAGTCTCCCTAGTTACTTGTTATTTGAAAATTAAAGAAGGGAAACTAAATAGCTGTGTTAATTAAGCAGGAAAAGTCCTTCTCTTGACCCGGGCGGGTGCTGGGATGTAGGTTTCTTCCCTCACCTGCAGTATTTCTTCAATAGATTGATGAGTTACAAGACTGTCTTCCAGCTGCTAAGGAGTGCAGTTTGATTTATCAGTGTGGATGGTTCCTTACCCCAGGTAATCTCTTTTCATTTTCCTAAGGTTGGATTTTTTTCCTTTTGGGCAAGGTTTTCTTGCTTAAACAGAAATTATTGAAGACTGTGTTTCATATACCTATGGAGTGGGACATTATCAGGGTGGAACGAGAATAATACCAGGTTCTTCACATTTCTGGTGGCCTCTGTACAGGTTCTAGGTGAAGTGAACCTTTGTGGACATTTTGTAAAATGGAGAAAGGAAACAAGAAGAGACTCCCTGACTTGAAAAAAAATCATATTTGTGTCTTGCAAGGGGTGGAATGAGGCTGTAGTTGAACAAGGAATTGATCATAAGCCTTCTGATAGCACACTGATTATTAGACTACCCTGCTTTATCTGTAGATAGGTATAATTCCACTCCCTTTACCCAGCCTTTTGTCTGCCTTGTCTTCCCAGATAGCAGGCTCTTTAGAATAGGTGCCACCTGATATCTTATATAGCATTTAGAAAAATATAGTCTCAATCTCACTGGGCCTCTAGGCATTACTATAATCAGTGCATTAGGGGTCATTTTTTTCAGTGAGAGCTTTGAAAATAACTTTGAGGAGTCTTTTGTAATGGAAGTTTTCACTTGCCCCTCTCTGGAGAGGAGGTGAAGAGAGGGAATTTAAGTTTTCTCTCTTGTATGCATTGATTAGCACATCTATATTGAATCCTGAAGAAGAAGCAAGTCTCCAGCTCCCTCGAATAAAGTATCCAGAGACTCCTGGGTGTTTTGTAGGGAAAAAAAAAATGTTTTGGAATCACCAAGATATTCAGCTTTGAAAATTAGCTAGTCAGCAGGCCAGCATTAAAATTAATTTAATGGAGTGTAAATTAACATACTTGACACTTTTTTGATCATTTTTTATATACAGTGCTGACCGATGGAAATAAAAGCTTTTGCTCCCATGACGTTAGGACAAGGAAATGCACAAATTTACCACTCCCGCCCTGCAGGGTGCTTTCCTCTTCAGGAGTCAATGCAGTACATCAAGTTTAAGAGTCTTTAAATAATAAGCATTGGCACGAGCCTTTGCATATAATAAACCAACTTTTCAAATAATGTTTCATTCGCTGACACGGGATTGGGTAAGGAATTTTCCTTTCAAATTCACTGTGGAAGTTAATTAAGTTCACTCAGAGTTTATAGCAAGGATTCTCTAAAAAGTACATAGGGATATTTATAACTGAGTCCAAAAATGCAACACGATGAAACTTTTGATATGTTGATAAGTGTTAAGAATGTCATTTGAGGTTTATTTTTTTAATAATAATTTAATTGTCATTGTAAAATGCCTCATAGCTGGGACAGATTAAATTGCCACAAAAGCTATTACTGAAATTCATAACCCCCCATAAATGTAAAGTGTTTGCTGCTGCACCATAAATAACAGTACTCATTTCAGGAAAATGAGGTGCAGGAAATAAATTAACAAAATCCAAACACACAGGACATTAGGTTGAAACAATCTGCTGCAGACGCTGCTGATGGGAATTCAGCTGAGCCTGGAGGAGAGGCACATTTAATGTTTAATTATGGCCTGAGTAAATCATGCTCCTTCTTTGTGTTTTGCCATATTGACGTGGTTCAAAGATTATTTCCAGTCCAGTTCAATAGCATTAGCAAAGTATGTACATTTCAGATGTCATTAGACTTGGAAAGGTCTGAAGAACACAGTATTTCTCTGGAGAGGTGTAGAATCAACTCATGATTGAATGAAAGGAGGCAAAACAATTTGCGTTACTCTCATGCAAAAGGCTCTATATTTGTTTTTCCATCATTTGCACCTTGGCTGGTCAGTTTAGCTTGTGTTTGGTGGGAGTGAAGATACAGAAATATTTCAGAACGTCTTTCCATCAGCGTAGATGGCCACATAAGATTCAGGTCTCTGGAGGGTTATATATTTTAACTGGACTGTGGCATCAGCTTGGAAAAGGAATTAGGTTCTGATGTTGGAAAGAAGACGAGTAGGCTGGAGAGGGACATAGCGGGTGGCAAAAAGAGATTTTAAACAACTTAATTGTCACACAGAAATGGCATCTGTAGTAAACATATTGAACTGATAAACAATGCAGCTGCTACAGATTTCACACAGAGAAGTAAATGCCATGGCCATATGCAATTCATTACCTGCGTTAATTAGAGAATGAAAAGGAAGAAAGAAAGAAATTGTAGGAAAAGGGGACAAATTGGATCATCGGAGAGAATCTGTGTCAGCAGACTGCACATCTGTCCTGTCCTAGGCTCACCCACGAGTTCCTCCCCTGCTCTTGTCTCTGGCCAAGCAAGCAAAATGCCAGCACCTCTCATGCTACTGGATAATGCTCTGTACACTTCCATTAGCTTGTTGACATTTGCAGGGGAGAAACAAAGAAAACTAAAAAACAGAAAAAGGAACTGTTGGGAAACGCGCCATCAAAAGCCTGCTCTGGATGTCTAGGTGCATCTCCTTTTCCAATCACATCTCTCTGCTGACCAAAAGCAAAATGCCACAGCTTGTATGCAAAATACGGTCTCTCAGTGTGATGCTTTTTGATTTCAGGTGTATCACCCAAAATGTGGCTGGTCTTTGGTTTTGATGCTTGAATAGGCTCTGGTGCTGATTGCAGGCACTGGAGGATGGAGCCCACTGGGGTGGAGCATTTCTGCTTCATAGCCAATTACTGCCCAAACCCACCAGGATGGTGTCCCTACTGCATTTAACAAACACAGCAGGAACTCACCTTGAAGAGACTTCAGATCCACTCCTGCAGACATGAAATAAAACTAAAGATTCCTTATTAGTGAGTTAGAAACTCGGGGAAGGCCACTGAAAAATAAAAAGTTACAAAAACTCCAGGCCTTTTTTTAAATAGGGTTTCATGTTAGTACTGTAAATTAATGTAAATGTCACTTTAAAAGAGAATACTGAATAAAAACCTAATAAAGCTGCACAGCACTGCAGGGGTGGTAAGTAAATTGAGGGAATATTTGATTAGATTTCAAATGCTGCTCTTTAATTTGTATGCTCTCACTTATTTCCCCTCTGCCCCTCCCCACACTTTCCTCATCTATTATGTCTGCTGGAGCACAGTGAATTTTGCAGCCCTACCTAAAAGGTCTCTCTTTGCGGTATCAAATCCCACATTATCCAGGACTCACGCGGTGACAGCTCCCTCCAGGCTGTGCCCTCACCCGCTGAAGCGGTGGCACCAGCAGCGAAACTTTCCTCGCGGCGATGCCCTGTTGTGGCACCAGCTGCGGGGACTCGTTTGACCCTGTCCCTTCGTGTGCTGAAAGCCAGAGAACGACTGCAGCCCCGACGGCCCCCAAGCCAAGGTTTAGGAGCGGAGATTCCTTATATCAGCGGCAAGCTGAGATTAGGTGAGATCTTCACCTTTCAGGGTAAACTGTGTTGCTAAAACCCCGCAGAAACAAATGGAACACAGTACTGGGTAAGGGGTGCTTTTGAATTACATTAAATTAGGAGACTTAGGAAAGCTGAATCAAGTGAGGTGGTGAAAGGTGCCTTGCATTGGCTCTCCATAAGCTCTGCAGTGCAAGCACCCGGCTCACGGTGCTGGCCCTGCAATCCTGCATCTGGGATTCAGTGCATGCCAGCAGCAGCTCAGCCTCACGACTAAAAAGATCCTTGGATCTCCTATCCAGATGGCTAAAACAGTCAATGATTTGAGGCCCTCCTGAAGAGTGGTGTCAAGAAATGGATGCACGGCAAAGGATCCTGGTAGATGTGTGCTGTGCTGTCCTGCCTGCAGGAGCTCTTCCCCGTCAGAAAGCTGTGCTCTGGGTTAGCAACAGCAACCTTGCAGTAGAGATAATGATCTGAAACCTCTGCAGCCATTAGCTACTTCTCTTTTGCCTGGGTGAACTGCTATTGTGGGATCTTAGTGCCTGCAGACTGTTCTCCTCTGCATCGGGCCAGGCTCTTATCTTCCTTCCCTGTGCATTGGCCAGACTTAGAGGAGAATTGTTCTTAAAGGCTCTTCTGCTGCCGCAGCCAGTGTTATCTTGCCATCACTGAGCCTTTGCTTCCCTCTCCTCAGGTGACATCAGTCGCATCCTTGCAGTTTGAAGCTAGAAATGATCTCCTTCATCCCTACACATATTATTTCTTAAGTTGAGCAAAGATTGACCTCTCCGTGTCCTCTCTATTCCCCTGCTGCTTAACAGACTGGCAGCAAGTGACGGACTCTCTGTTTCTCTTAGATATATGAGGGCCAGTCACTGTGTGTGTATCACCCTGAGCTGTCTATTTATATGCTCTATCTATGTGTCTATCTATGTGTATCATCATGCTTACTCAGATGATAATACTAACAGCAACATACATGTGTTTCTCACACCTCTGTATTAATAACTTTTCCAGCATTCGCTTCCTTTTCAAATTCATTCCTGCCAGGAAGGCAGGAAACAGTGAGACAGTACAGATTAGTCAAGGTGAGGTTTCTTAGCAGTATTTAATTACTCATTATTAAGTTCTTCAGTTGCTGGAGAGTGGTGAAGGAGTATGTAAGAGTGCCTTCAAAAGCAGGTTGACATGGGACTGCATTGAGGAGTTAAAATTGCACCCTTATGGGTGGAAAATCAAGGAAAGATAGAGAAAATTCTCATTAGGAAAATATCTAGCCTTAATGAGCTAACAAACCCGTCTCCTTTTCTACAAGGCTCTGCCTCTGTACCTCAATACCTATGTGGGATTTTAGCTTTAGTTTTTGTTGCCATTGCTGTCTTAAATATCTACAGACAGGTAAGAATGACAAGCAATGTAAATTAATGATACAAACATTCTCTTTTGTTTAAACAGGAAAAGAAATGGGGACAGGGAATAGAATAAGGGACTTTGGATTTCCACTAATGCAAAGTTTGGCCATATGACACATCAGTTTTGCCTTATAATACTGTTATAAGAGCTGTGATAAGATAATGATTCAGTGGGTATCACACCCTCCCCTTTTCCGCCCACCAAAGTTATGTAGTATGGGGAATGCTAGCTGTTTGGCCATGATTCACTGTTGCTTTACAAACCATGTCTGGAAACTGAATTTATAGTGAATAAGAAAGAGTCAAGACTTTCAGAAAAAGTGGCTTGAAGAAGAAATTTCTAATGATTTTTTCTTGGAGACTGCCAAACCATCAAAAGAAATCTGAAAGAAATCAACTGAACAAGCAAAATGTGTCTTTCCTTTGACGTTGTCTTCTACATGGCTGTTTGAAGGAGTCTCAAGACTTCAAAAGGAAGATCACTGAGGAATGGCAGCATGCAGTTCTTATTCCCTCTTGCCCCAAAGCATGGACCTGCTGTCAGAATAACCCTTCCAGTACATAGGAAACATCATGACAAAAACAGCAAGAACCTAAATGCTCCACGTTTTGTCACTGTGCTGACAGAGAAGGCCACTTTGGGAGGTCTCCGTAAGTCCCAGGGTATAGTTCTTGTACGGGACCAGGCCCTGTGGCAATTACACGGGTGCTTTTGTGTTCTGTGTTGGCTTGTTCCTGTTTCGGGTCTCCTGATTTCCTGAGAATTCTTAACCTTGGAAGAATCATAGTTACTGCATAGCCTCTTACATCTTTCCTTTCATCTCTTTCCCAAGCAGTAATGGATCACAGCCTCTGTGCTCCTCTTCTCCACGATTTCCAAGGACGGCACACAGGATTTTTTTTCTCCCTTTCTTTCACTCTTCTTTCAAAACAGGTGAGTCAGTCCAAATTGTTGCAACAACTAGTGGTAAGCCTCTAACCTTGTCATTGATTTGAATAATGCAAATATTAATGAGTCCTGCTTCCCCTTAAGGGAAAAATCCTGCTGACAATCTATATCTGCTATAATGTCTGGTGGATCCTGACTTCAAACAGGGAGAAATGATCACGCTTTCAATACCAGCTCTGCTTGCTCCCTTATATCTGCTCTGCTGCTTAGATGCTCCGTGTCATCCATGTGACTGTATATTTGAGCGTGATGCTCTGTTTGCATCTTCTAGACAAAAACATTTTGAAATTTATTAATAAGGGATTGTCCTTTTTTTTTTATGATGAAGCATTAGTAAAACAACTACTGCAAGCCTAGATGAGGTCCACTGAAGAATCGCTTGATTAAAGTAAGAATTTACAATAAATAAATACTTCAAATACCTCATTATTGACGCTCCAGGGGGGAAACAACTCTGATTAAGTCAAAAAGGGGAAAAATAGAAATTTGAATAAGTATGATGGATCAGTTGTTGTGTTGGTTTATATCAGCATAACTTCAATGAATTCACTATGTCTATGTCAGTTTGAATGGACTGAATATTGGATACAGTGTATTGCATTCTCTGTATGTCTCTGGATTCAGTGGTGATTTTGTCTGAAAGGAACTAGAAAAGAATGTTTGTATTCCATTCATAACTGTGACATTTTCTTGCTTTATTTTAATTTAATTTAATTTTATTTTTTGAAAATCACTCTACATCACTATATTCAGATACTCATTCCCAATTTAGGGCTCTTAAGATTTGTATGTACCACAAGGTGCTTGTGAATCTTAATGAGCAACATTCAGGAAATGTCATTTCTTGGAAGCCCAAGCACAAGGGATGACACAGTACCACCGAAATATGTGCAGTTTCTTATTAACACTGTATAGAAGAGATAAGGAGTAATCACTAAATACAAATATTTATTTCAATATAGAGTTGAAGTAGATGGTGTAAACACGCAATAGCCAGAACATTTCACAAAATGAAGGGTGAACATTTCCAAGCTTGGAAGTTTTATGCTTCTAAACTCCAGTTTGGAGACCAAACACATTGTGATTCTATAACGCAGTACCTATGTTGAGCACCCACAGACCTTTTTTCCATTCTGTTTTTCTGGTCCTTGGAGAATTTCTCATATTTGTGTGATTCGGTGCAATACAGCATCTGAGACAGGTGGGCTATCCATGTTATTGAGTTTAATGATTTGCCAATGACTTGCCAAGAGGCTGGAAACAAGCACATCCTCTTTGCCTTCTGACTTGATCTACTTTGCCTTTGCACCATTCAAGCTATTAAGGACAAGGACTGGGTCTTAAAAGGTTTTGTTTTGTGCCTGGCGCAGATAGGGTCTCAATGTTGACTGAAACCTCCTGACATAGATCATAGTAGAGAAAGTAAAAATGTGGACATGACAAATTGGGGAAATGTGATTACAGGCCATAACAGCCCAGGAAATTGTAGTAAAAGACAGACTGACCTCTAAAGGTTGGGAAAGCAAAACTTCTCAGGGTGCACTTTTGCAACCAAACAAGAACTAATTTTTCACCTTTTCTTGTAGTGGAAGACTGTCTTTGTCAACAGATTATGCTAAATTGAAATAGTGGGCCTTTATACAGTGATAGCACTGCATAAATGCAAAGACAAATGTTTTTCATGCCATTATTGCAGAAAAGCGGGTTAGTACTCCCAGTCACAGACAAAGAAAAACAAACAAACAGTGGAACAATTTTATCATATCTGAATAAAATAAGTTTTTTATTTAATGCACAGGTAACTTGGAAGCGGTTTAGTACCTATATTTATTTAAAAGGGTGTTTCTTCCTTTACCAAACTGAAAAAACTCTTTTCTATTTTTTTTTTCACTGGGAAGAATCTTGAAACATTTTACTCTCAAGAGTATGTTCAGAGAAAAAGTTTTAATATTCTATAATTGGGGGCTGAAATTAAAATGCCTCCTCTACTATAATTAAAGCCTAGCTTCTCCATGCTAGAAAGACATAAAGCTTAATACTTATGTTCTCCTTTAATGTACCTTAAACACATAAATAAGTCTTGGTGTCACTGTGGTAATCATATCTTTTGCTCACTAAATGAACTAATGCTCTTTTTGTCTTTTTCAAAGCGATAGAGGTGAAAGCATTTATGCTTTCAATATTGGTTGCATCATTGCATTTTTTATTAATTCGATGATTGGGAGAAGTCTTATAACTGGAGGTACCATCTAAAAATGAAATGGCAATGCAGAATTTCTTCTGCATCTTTTCCCTTAGGAAAATGTGGAGAGTGCTTTAAAAGGGAGTGGGCTGAGAATTTTCTGATAAACAGATTTCAATTCAAGAAAGAAAAAAAAAGAAAGCATAAATTAGGAGCTAAACTTCTACAATAATACAGTCCTTGAAAATTGGGGAGAATCCTGAAAATTCACAAGGAGTTGGAGTGCTGCTACATTTCAGCTTGAAAAATCACACAGACATGATTCAATTTTCTGAGTACTTAAAAAAATCCCTGAAGAAAATCTAAAAACTCTAACATTTCCCTTCAAATTGCAATGAAGAAGCTTTCAAAACATTTGAAATCTTATGTGACAGAAATGTTTCCATTTCTTCTCAGAAAAAAATAGTAAAAGATTTTTTTCAGTCTGGCAAGCAAACACCCTGGCAAGATCACACATTTAGTAACCGACATTGCACTGAGTTGAGTGGGAAGAAGTAAAGTTGGGTTTTTTTTTTTTTTTGAGAAAAGTTTTAATTAATTACTGGAACATCTACCATGGGATGTGGAGAATTTGATATTTCTCACTGGCATTAGCTCCAGCCTGGATGTCTGCCCAAGACACAGTCCTAAGGTAGTGAATGGTGTGTTGCAACATCAAGCACCGCAGTACTGGTGGGACGCCTGCAAATCCCTTTCTGCCAATGGCAGCTATGAATCTTCAGCTTTCTCGGGTGAATAAGGGCATGGTCTGTGGTTTGGAGCATAACATCTAATGTCAGATTCAGTGGCTTGAGATACACTGAAATATCTCTTGAGGATAATGATTTTATATAGAAGCAAATTAGTCTGACAGCTGAAGTAGGGTTGTCTCCGTAATGGCTTGCAACCAATTATATATATTTTTCTCTATATAAGCAGTGGTTATATACCATCAGTAGAATGTCTTGCTAATGAAATAAAACAGAAAGGAACAAAAAGGAGCTCAGCCTCTAATGTGTGCATGTCCCATGTGAAATACTCCTCTCTACCACATCTTCAACACTTTTAAGGCTTCAGTACATAGGAATCACCTCAGCACTCCCCGTGCATACAAGCAATAGAAATTGTGTTCCAGGACAGGAGTTTAGGATTCAGTGTAGGATTCAATGTAGGCTTGAAGGGCCCACAATTTGACCATGCTGGTCCTGGATTTATTCCAAAGACAGTCTGCCAACTTATTCGGGGGTTTGAGGTTTCCCCTCTGCCCCCTTCCCTCAGCTGAGCCTTCCAGAGCTCCAGAGTTGTTGCCCCAGGCTACGTTTCTATTTTATTTGTAAACCTTTGAAAGCAATAGCCAGTTCTGGCAGATGAATTATACTCTGTCGAGAAGCAGCAGGGGATGGCTGGGACTGTCTCTCTCTCTCTCTCTCTCCCTGAATTCTAATTTAAAGAGAGGAAACAAGATTTCATTGAATTTTAACAAATTAACCATTAATCACTTATGAAAACCTCCTGATGAGGACATGGATTGCCTGGGTTATGAATGGGAACAGCTTCATTTTGCTGTGATTGTTCGACCAAGTTAATCCCCT
Organism: Tinamus guttatus; assembly: GCF_059628265.1. Taxonomy (NCBI): domain Eukaryota; kingdom Metazoa; phylum Chordata; class Aves; order Tinamiformes; family Tinamidae; genus Tinamus; species Tinamus guttatus. The sequence goes on from NW_028288831.1 coordinate 875,815, forward strand.
GCTCTCATTCTTTACCTCCCTTCTGCTTCTCACCTTGTTGCTGTCCTCCCTCGGTGCTATGGGCTCTTGACTTCTTTCCCCCACCTCCACCCAACGCACAGACCCCAGCCGTTCTCCTTCTCTTCCCTGGTTGCACAGCCCCTGCTGAACCCATCTCTGAATCATTTTCGATGTCATGCTGAATATGGAAATTAAGGGAAAAACAATGTCTTCCGCTGGCTGTGCAGCGTGAATATTTATGAAGGAGGCAGTGAGGAAGCTAAATAGGAGCTAGGAGGGAGCCAGCGAGGATGGCAGCTGACAAGGGCTCATTCAGCAGCGCATCCTTGGCTGCCTGCAGCACCCCAGCAGAGTGGGGGCCATGAGAGGAACAGAGCAGGAGCATCCTTGAGACCCCAGCCCCCAAATTTCAGCCCTTTCTCTGCTTCCTTTGTATTTCTCCCTCCTCCGGCAGATCAGTTTCAGCTAAAAAAATAAAAATAATATATATAAAAAAATCCTTGGATGGCTTTCAGCTGCAGCAGACTATTAGGCCTTAAAAATCAATGTTTATGTTCAACAAGGCTATAAAAACCAATGCTTCCCTGCACTTATCAAATCAGAATTGGAATCAGAAAAGCCCCTTGGCTTTTCGTACAAGGGGTCATGGATGGTGGCACACAATGATGAAAAATGTGAGCCAAGGCTCTCCCCAGTGCTCTGTCTCCTCTTGCTGCTCTATTCCCATATACGATAACAGAGTCTCTCTCATGGGGTGGCATCACTCTCTGCTGAACATTGCACAGGAGGACTGTGACCTGTTGGCTACCAGAGGCCCAGGGATAAATAAAAAAGTAGAGAAAAGATAGTGGAAGTCTATCCATTGGAGTCAGCTACAGAGGGAGCTCTGAAAAAAAAATGTGAACTTTTTATTTCCCCTTAAGGACAAAGCTGATCTAGGGCAGAAGTAGGTCTGGAGTTGGTATGGGGCTTTAGCCAACTGGAGTTCAGTAAATCTGCTGAAATGAATCACTGATCCTTTAGATTCCTTAGAGGTCTGTAGAACCTCAGTGAGCTGGTTGTTTTGTCACTTGGACTGTGGGGACAGGGCTATTCATACTGGCAGGCACAGACACGCATGGAATAAGCAGAGAAGCTCTATTCCTACGAGCCACAATTCTTCCCCTATAATGAGACCTGGTCCTCTCATGGAAAAGCCAATGGTTCATAATTTACTGAGGGTTTGAAAGTACTTTAAAATAGGCTAGCTTGTTAATTCTGGGAAGTGTAAATCCCTACGACTGGACTGTGTGCCTTTGCTGAGGAATGTGATGGTTTTGACTGGATGGGTGTCTTTTTAAAGTGTTAAGAACGGCAGAGCGTCCCAGGAAGCCTGCTTTAAATGGTTGTGCAGTTAGCTGCAAAAGGAACAGAGTTCGTGAGAATGAACCAGATGTCCCAAATGACAGGAAATGGACAGAAATATAGCTCAAGCCAACTACATGTTTGCAATCCTGGATGCTAATCCACCATCCTAGCTGGGGATGCACAAAAGTTTCTTCTTGTCACTTTTCATAGCCCCAAACGCAGAATTTTCCCTTTCCAGTGTCAGAATGCCCTGGACTGGCTCTTCTCCTGGCTATTAAGAAGTTCTTACTTGCATACAGAAACATGTGACTTCCTTTAATGATATAGGAGTGAGCTTCCTCCTTGGTTATAATCTTTTCACTATGATATATAGCCTTGACTGACTCAGCTGGAAAATCTTCTCAACTCCAAACACAAACTGTGGTTTGCACATGCCACATATGGTTTGAACATAAATTGTTTGGTTGACTTGGATAATCCAATTAATCTGCCTTACATTTCTGGTGCTAGGATTGGTGTTTCCTGCTTCTTTTCATTCTTTTGCCGATTAGTCTTCACCCAGATGTACCCAAAGGCTGTGGCCAGCAATAGGACAGTGAATGGCAGGAAAACCATATGACATATGAAATGAAAAGGCAATATTGTGAATCTAATGATATGGATGAAAATACTGATATATGAATCCCTTGGGATAGTGTGATGAAATATACCACTGATGCTCTAAGAAAAAGCAGTTCCACTGTCTGGCACTGCAGCAAATAAGATGTCTGGAACATACTATAAACTTATGGGAACCACATCATTGCAGTGTAGGAGACTTTTAAATTAAAATTGATTAGTCTATCTATCTCCATTGACAAATAGCACTGGAATCCATATAGGCAACCTGGGAAAAATCATCCAAAGGATGCTCCTAAATTTTCTATCTCAATTCATCTTCCCATTCAGATGGACACTTATATGAATTGTGAGAGCAAGACTAAACATGGAAAGACAAATCTCACTTTTCTTATTTTCAGGGGACTCAGGTATGTCTGCAACATAATATGCTCTAAAGAGATTCGGACATATGTATGTCCCCAGAGATATAATTATTTCATCATTAGTCACGATTAGTCATTTTCTCAGTTATTAAGCCACTTTAAAGACCTGTCCTCAATCCTAATTTGTATTAAATCTCTACTTATTTACTCATTGCAATCCATCAGTCATTCTGCTGTTGAGAAGTTCAAGAAATTTGAGGAGAACAGAAGGCTTATTTCAGATTTGGCTTCGGCTAAATGACAGAAGCTGAACCAAACATATTTCACTTGACATGTAAAATGTGTGAATTAGTGCAAACTAATTGCATGTTGTCCCCAGCCTGGGGCCTGAAGCACATAGTTTTAAAAGATTTGTGGGGGAAGCACAGCTAATTGCATTGACCATTAACTATCTTATGTACAAAACTATTTAAAGCTCAATATTTTACTCTGTTATAGATCATTTTGTTTCCAAGTTGTTGCTGGTTAATAAATAAGAAGACCAGCTACTATCGTATTTTCAATGCTGTTAAAGAAAATTCTAAGCCATGGATAGATACATTCTTATCATCATTTGTGAAACTGCAGAAAAACTGCAAGTAGGTAACATTCCAGGCAGATTGCAACTCACTAAAATATATTAATGGCTTGGCTGCATGTCAGCATAAATGGTGTAATATCATGACATCGACTTAGTGCTTCTGGATATCTCCATAACAAAAAACCCAAACATCCAAGCTCACAAGAGGCCATTATTTAAATAGCCGTCTCATTTCATGTAATTTCAAGTTCAATGGTGCGGCAATTCTGCAGTATTAGATCTACTGAATGATTATTAAAATCACACCTATTCAAGATTAAGTATGAATTAATTATGAGAGGAATTCAGAAATCCTGATACCTTTCAATACAGGCTTTGGGGCAGGAACAGAATAAGTGTCAGAATTTGGCACAGGTTTAACCCATTGTGAATTTTTCCAAATGTATGTTCCACTTTATCATATCAACTCCACAGGACAGATGATTACTTGTGGGGATTACTTTCACCCTCAATGTGCACTGGGGACACATCTAAAAGTCAGATGAGTTGTATCCCAGATGTGATATTTTTCTCCCATGTTTGTTAATGGAGCTCAGGTGATTAACTCAGATGTAGGGAATGACCCCTACATCTACTCAAAATGAGTCCACCAGGGGGAAAACAAAAGCACTTCATCACTGAAGGGGGTATCGAGCTCAGCGTGGACTTGAACCCTTGATGTTCCATCATGCCTGAATTTGCAAATATTGAGTTAGAGACTACAGATACAGCAAAGCATGGCTTGGCATAGCTGGGCAATTGTGGGCTTCAACAGCTCTGTTGTATGGCACTGTGACCTAAATCACACGGGCAAGCTCTGCTCCTCCTTTCCTTCGTCTCTCTCCTGTCAGTTTTACACAGGATCCACTCAGGTACTATGGCAGTAGGTGGTTTTATAGAGACATGAGATAGCTGGACAGACTGGCAAATGGTGGAATAGGTCCAGATGCTTCCGTGTGCAGTGAAGAAAGAGAACAAATCATTCATGTTTCTCTGTCTGCAAAAGGTTGTTAGAGGTAGCTGCTATATGTCAGACAGCCTGGCTCAGAGAAAGGTCCTTTGCTGGACTCCAGTAAAGTGAGGAATATCAGTCATTCCTGATAAAGGAATGCTCCTTGTTAGAGCTCCCCTTTGCGCTGTAGTGTGTAAAGAGAAGCTGCAGATATTTGCAGCATATTGGTCACAGTTTCCTTGGCTGCTTGAGATAACTCAGCCGTACAGCTCCTTATGGACAGCAAGCATCTCTGCTCCGTCTCCTTTTTATTTCACTCTCTTAGTGTGATAAATCTGGAGTGAGCTGTGACAGACAGAGTTGGACTAGAGAAGTGGAACTGTCTCCTACCTGCTGGGGGTAACAGAACTGAGACAGACCAAAAGTGATTAAATCATTTTCATGTTTACCAAGCCCCAAATTCATGTCTGAACTTACAAGTTGTTGGGGCGAGAGAGGGTCACACTGTCAAAAAATCCAGCATAGAAGCATGTTGAGAGTATTCCTTTACCCAGAAAAGTTGGCACAAGTCTGTTAAATCTAGGCCTACATTTCCTTGCTTTGCTATGCGAGCCAAGAAAGAAAATCTAGACTTTTTGAACAAAAGAACATTTCCTCGTTAAGCTCACTGTTGGAAAACCTCAGTGTCACTGCAGGATTGGGTAGCATGGTGTGTATCTCTTTCCATTTGAACCAAAACTCTCCCCTGTTGTAAAACTTTTATTCACTGCAATGATAACAGCACAGACACAGAAGGAATGCCGGCAGGGCATAGACTCAAGGTTGCTAGCTTGCCAAATGGTCTTTCCTATCAGTGTCTGGTCCATTCTTTGACCTCTTGTCTAACTACCACAGGTATTTAGTGCATTAGATCTCAGTTATATGGTAGGGTCTCCCCAGTGATAGGGCTGAGCCTCCTTGGAGCCAGCAATGAGGTAGAGGAAGATGGCTCTGCTGAGGCAGGACACAGCTTTCTGCACAACAGTCTTTTCTCTTTGCAGTGGGATCATGACAGCATCTTCTTTAGAAAGCCCCTGTCCTACTGTATTTCATCTGCTTGCCTAAAGACGAACATGAGGGTCACACCAGGCTGTTCCTATGAAGATAAATTTACCAGGGGGCAGAAAATTAGACTTGGAGCCAGTATTTGAGGCCAAAACCTGATGTTCCCACCCACATCATGGGGAACATGGTGATCAAAGAATCTATCCAGGAGAATTTTGCTGATGGGGGCCATTCTTTTGTTGTCGCTCTGCTTCCTTCCAGGCCTTTGGGAGCATGTGGGGTTTTGTAGGGCAGCATGCACAGGACAGAGCTGCTTCAGAGCTGTGCAGAGTGCCTGAAACGTGGGGACAAGGACCAGTGCAGATTCACTCACACAGCAGCAGGAAGGGGTGCAGCATCCAACCATGAGCAAAGACTGTAAGAAAAGACACTTAGGCACGTCTGTTTTAAAGGAAAATAGACTAGTCTAGGGAGGTGGTGCAGAGCAAAGGCTAGTACTCTGGAGGCACGTATGAATTCATATCAGAATCACCATTTTTTCAGTATTTTCTTTCGCTTCTCCACTTGTGAAATGGCCCTGAAAGAAGCCCAGCTGGAGATGCATGTACTGTATTTTCTCATTTCTTAGATTTTGGCTGTCCCCTCCAAATCCTTCTTTCTGATTCAAATTGTCTCCTAAGCAAAAATGTGAAGCTAACAGTGGGTCTAGCATTTGGCAGAATTAATTTGTTCATTGCTAATTAAAACAAAAGATTTCAGAGGCACTTTCCACTTTGGTTTATTAGCTTTCCTGTGCGATAGCAAATCGGAGCCCTTGTTACACTGTCAGCAGAACTATTATTATTATTATTTATTATTTACAGTACAACTTGTGACTCACTTCCTCTGTTGGTGAATCTTTCACCATCTGTTAAAAAAATAATAGCAGTCATTTTCTGAAATATTATTCCAATCCAAATGTTAAAATAGAACCATATGAAGCCAATTAAATAGAGAGTGTGTTGTTAATCTGAGTTACTTCAGCTCAGCTAAAGAAAAAGGAAAAAAAAAAGATTGAAAAAAGTTTAAATGGAAAGCAAAGATGCAAACTTTGGAAATCTGTGGTGATTCTGCCAACATTTTCTTGGAATTTTAAATTGCAAGAGAACAAAATTGCAAGCATCATCGTTTGAAGTAAGTTGAGAAGTGGATATAGATCCAGTTCTGGATGTAAGACTGCAACTCCAGGCCAGGCTTTATGCAAATCTTTAAAATATCAGAAAATTTTGTTTTTAGTCCCTTCAATATTTAGTGCTCTTAGCAGTTTTCAGTCTTACTCTGAGAAAAAAGAGAGAGAAAAAAAAGTCTTGATCTGATTTTTTTGTTGCCTACACCTGAGAGTTTTATGTAAGTTCATGACTAATTAACATGAAGTTCCCTGGTGGTGTTTTTAAAGACATTGTCCTGCCTCCAAAAGCCAAGGAGAGATGAAGCAAATATACATCATGAGGAAATTACGGTGGTCAAGCATGAAAATGCTATCCCTATGGCATGGAGATCAATAGCAGCTTCTCTTCAGATTCATGTGTGTGAACATTTCTTTGGACTTTACATCTCTGAGCTTGGGTAAAAGCAAGTTAAAACAACTGGAGTTTTACATGATTTCACATGAAAGACCTTTTTTTCTGTGTTTTCTCAGGATGTACACTGGAGTCCCTGTGTCCCAATTTGGACCACACTACCACAGGGATGGGGCTTTATCTCTCCTGAAGAGGCAGGTATGTGATCACGCCATACGCCTTATATGTTGAGTCAGCAATCTCGGGGTAAATCAGGGCACCAAAAATCCCTATCACCTTCTGGAAGTGCCTCCCTTTCTCCATTCACATCTAGAGAGAGCCCAGGTAACCACAGCTCAAAACACAGTTCATCGCTGTGGGCCCAACGCCAATGTACCATGAACACATGAGAATCAAGCCCTGTTTTAAGTCTCTTTCACCAGTTTTTCACGCCAGGATGGAAAGGCCCCTGGAAAGACAGGCTCTAGGGAAGCATCTTTCACTCCCTTGGGGCTGGAGATAGAGGCAGAAAGGCTGGAATGCAGCAGCATCCTCTGTTTTGGGAGATGGAGATGCGAAACGGAAGAGATTTACCCCATAGCCAAGAGCTCCAGCCCTGCAGCAGCAATGAGAGATGTGGCTGAGCTCCCGAGACCAAGCAGCCGAACTGCATTGCTGGCTGCAGTTATTTATATTCCTCGAGCAGCGTTGTTTACACAGACTGCATGAATGCAAATCAACGTGAGGAAGTGCTGGAAGCGGCGAGGTGTGCAGCACTAACAGGCTCCCAGGATTGGTTTTAGTAATGTGGTGTTAACACAGCCACACATGGCTACACACACTTTCATATCAAAGTGAACGGGAGAGGGAGAGGGAACACTCATTACCTGGGACACTGGCCGAGTCCTTGTACCTCGACAAGAGATAAAAAACAAAAATGGACTTCATTTTCAGAAGCTGCCTGTCAATCACCCGCCTTTCCACCAAGCCTGACGTGCATTTCTCTGGCTGAAAGGTTACACTCTCCATTGGCAAGGAAGGGAAGAGGGATGTGTTAAGTGTGGAAGGAGGCAGAGCAGGTAACATGATGACTAGCGCTACTCTGCTGACTGCTCTCTGGCCCTGAAGACATCCGAACACAGGCTGCTGCCAAAGGCTTTTCCCAAGTGATGCCCCATTCCCTTGGATTCACTTCTTCTCCAGGGCCAGCATGTGCCTACACCTCTAAATAAGAAAGGTTCAGCCTGCAGACTAGAGGCAACTGTGCAAGACAAAATTTCCAGATATTTAGATATCTAATGTCCAGCATCCCAAATAGTCCTTGGAGACTTCTAAGGCTACTTCCTGATGTTTTTCTCATCAGTAAAATGGGGTTAACGATGCTTTGATACAGGTTTACTAAAGTGTTGCCAAGATCTCAAGTGCAGGTGACCTTTTATTTAACCCATCAGCATCAAGCTGTCTTTCATTCTATTACTATATATTCTCAGGAGGTTCTGCTGGCAATTCGGTCTTTTTTTTTTTTTTCTCTGCACTTACATTTTCCAAAGTACAATCAAACAATAATAATAAAAATCTATTAAAACAAGTTCCTTGCTAGTTTATGGTAATTAAAAGCAATAAATATTCCTGCATGCAGTGCTATAGACCTTGACTCATCGGTGGGTCAATACTGCTTTCCTGGTGAGGCTGGTAATAAATCTTTATTCCTTTTTGAATGGAAATAAGAACAGGATTTTATTCATGAATTCTGTGACCCGTTGAAGTGACATTTTCAAAACAAACACTCCAGAAATTAGGAGTTTTCTCTGCAGAGTGGGTTAATCTGCTCTCTTCTCAGCGTGTCTCTTTCATACTGATGATTTGCCCGATGTCTTTTTAATCCCAAACACAATTTCTCATAAAGCAGGAAGAACACTAAAATAAAGCAGAGGAGCTCAGAGAGAAATGAGACATGTGTCAAGGGAAGTTGCAGGGGAAGAGGGCACGCGAGTGGAAAGGACGGTCTGAAAGAGGTCTCTGAAGATCTGAGCTGCTTGGCACGCCTGGCAATCCAGATCTGGTGTCTGGACATGCCCTTGCTGGTGCCAAAGTGTCCTGGAGTCCCAGCCCTGCACTGCTCCTGCCTCCTGAGCCCTTCTCCTTCATTAGCTTCTGCTTCTAGATGGAGGATGCTTCTCTGGACCCGGATCAAACAGCGGCTTTTTGTGCTCGTCTGCAATTGACTTCATTTGGTTATGTCATCTAATTGGTGTGGGATGCTCCCCAGGCAGTGGAATGAAGCCAGGGGTTTACAGAGCAAGCCTGCAATGAGAAGCAGGTGAATTCCCATTGAGTCCTGCTCTTGCAGAACTCCACTTAGTGCAGTCAGACATTGCGAGGATGAAGTCTTTGAGTTATCTGTCTCTCTCTAAGAGGCTGCTCTTTCTTTGGAGGAGGTTAAACATAGCAAGAAGCCCCTTCTCCAGCAGAAATTAAATATCAATTGAGGCATGGCTTGTAGTTAAACTAAATTCTAAAATGCACTCGAGGCTGAGTTCTCAGTGGGTGTTAGGGGCTTTAGCTGCCGTCTGCAGTGGAGTGGCAAGGAGGAAGTGCTTCCCTTATTGCAGCATATGTGATCTGTGGTGGTTGCAAGCAGCAGTTTCTTTTCCATGCCTAACATGATTTTCTGCAGTTAGTTTCCATTGCCATCAACAAGACATCACTCAAGATTGAGAAGTTTGGCCAAGGCTACTTTGTAGGCCAAAATTCAGAACTTACTGCTTGCTTGAAGAGTTAAGCATTTCCAGATTATGCAGCATGTGCAACGTCTTCACAGGTGTCTTGCTCACCTCTTTCCTCCTCCTACCATCCTTACCACTAATCCTTACCACTGGCAATCTTTTCATTCTATGCTACAGAGATGAATGAAGAAGGTTTCATTCCATACTTGGAGTCACCCAGAAAGTTCATGCATGGGCTGAAAGCCACTGTACCATCATCCACTTTGCCAGACAGCATTTTTTTTTTTTGATCTTGCTGAGCATGGCACACATTCAGGCCTCAAAGAGGAAACATGGGGTGTTTATCCTACAGTGGACCCCACCAGCTGCTGGAGGGACACAGATCCTACACTTAACAGAAGAACATCCCTTCGGATGGAACGGGACTGATGTCCAGCAGGCCTCGTTTGAGTTGACACTTGAGACAAAAGAGACTGGAGTAAAACTACTTTTCGCTTGGACTCAGAGCACTCAAGTGGCAACAGCATTCACCAAGATTAATTTGAGTTATTTTAATTATGATTCTCTCCCCTCTCTCTCTCTTTTCTCCCCTTGTCTTACACACTGTCTGGACAGGGAACTGCAGGTTTTCTTCCACTTAGGATTAATTAAAAAGGAAAAGTCAATAAGTTTCTCAGCAATTACTGTCTTCTCCATTTGGTCATTTGAGACAGTAAGGGCTCAGAAATTGAATTTCCAGAGACAAAATCATGTCTTCTGGATCCTAGCACAAGGTTCTTGGAAGAAAGAAATCTGCATTTCATTTTGCCTGTCACTGTGTTGGCTTCACCGATACCTGCTGTTCATACCAGAGCTCATTTTGTTATTGTAAAACATCCCAAATTGCACGAAGAGAGATGGAAATAATTTTTAGACAGTCTAGGAGGATTTTCTGCAGGCCCAATTGGGATGTGTTAGGTGACTGAGACAGGGCAAGTGTAGCACAAATGGGAGACTGAAGGTTAAATAGTGACAGACCTTGGCTAGTCAGGGTTTTATCAGTGCTCTCTCTACCAAAGTGAGGGGTCATTACCACGGCCCTAATCCTAAACCATCATCTGCAGCCTTCGTAAGTCGGTGGAAATCGTTCAACAGGCTTCAGCAATTTTTGGATCAGACCCCACGTGATACGTGTGAACACAGGGGGTTTAACTGAGCAATGAGGTATGGCTGAGTTCTAGGTGTATCGTGTCGATTCAGCCCCAACCTGTTCCTGCCCCTTGAGACAGGCTGCGTGAGGGCAGTGCGAGACACCTCATGTTTTAATCCTGTGTTCCTTATGATTGGGAAAAGGCCCAAAGATAGACTGTGGGAAAGGAAGCAAAAGAAGCACAGACAAAAAAGAAGTAAGAAGGGTATAGAGAAAGGGAAATAGAGAGAAAAGAAATCAGTACGCCACCTCACCTGGTCCTGGTTTACAGGAGGGCTACCTCTGTAGGACAACAAGTGCAGAATGGCTCCCTCCCCTCTCAGTGTAAATTCAGCAGAAGCAGAACTTGTGGCTCATTTTCTCATTTCCACTGAATGTTTTCTGCAAGTATTGCTTGGAGTGAAAGGGAAAGAAGCATAAAAAACAGCCCCAAACTCTGTGCGTGCTCTTTTGCTAACCAACCTGCTTTGCCCCAGAGACCCTGCTGGGAGTGCAGCAATGCTCCCCACGGCTTTGTTTAGGAAAGTTACATTTGCTTCTCCCTTGGTGAGGATATTACCAGTCTTTTTATTTATTTTTTATTTATTTTTTTCCAGAAGTGAATCTCCTTTGTTTACTATTGCCTGAAATTGCTGGGGAACAAAATAAATCTAGATTCAATCGGAAAATATATAAATAAATAAAATGGAGAGGAGACTCAGAAAGAGAGTTTTACTGGGAGGAATAACCCCCCAAAGAAATAAACCCATCCTTGGGAGCCTGGATGCTCTGCAGATCCCAGCCAGCAGAGCCTGGCTCGAACGATCTCCCAGCAAGACTGATTATGCTGTCACCACAAACAGCGTGTAAAAAATTGTGCCTCATTTTATTAGCTTGAAAACGGTGTTTAATGCAGCTGGAGCTGCAGCTCAGTGTAAACGATGGAAGTTTCCTCTTGGAAAACCATTGCTGTTGATAATGACATCATTTCTCCATGAGTTGGATCCATTTACGACTGTGGCTGTCTGCATTTGTTGTCAGTCTTCTCTCTCTTGCTTGACAAATATGCCACTCTCAGAGAGTTCAAGAGCTTTAAGACTGTCATGACACAGGAGTGAAAAAGGACAACAGGCAGTGGACACCAGCCAGGTTGACCTGTCACTGAAGGGCGGGTAAGAATGGCAAATCCATATGGGTGACATTGAGAGTGAGGATTAATTCTCATCTAACAACTGCAGCAAATATCTTCCAAAAAGTTTAAGAGTTCTCTCTGTGGCCTGTCACCATGCAATGTGTGGAAGCCCAAGCTTCTTGCTTGTATCTTCTGTATCTTCTTGCACAAGAATCCACATGGAAACCACTTGTCACCCGGTGCCCCTGCCTGTCAATTCATCCCTGAAGGCGCAACAGATGAGGCTTGAAAGCACATCCATGAAAGCTGAAGGCACAACGGATCCTAAATTAGGACTACAAGGATAGTATTGCCTATTTAGTTAAGTAATTCATGGAGAGCTGTTTCTCTCAAAGAAAGGGCTGAACATCCTTTATGTTCTTATCTGAGATGAGGTAAATCTCTACAAATGCCAAGCTGCAGTACAGAATGAACACAAATTTTTAGCTGACTTCAGTGGAAAATGTGACTTTCTACTAGTTTTCTGTCTATGGGGCTGGAATATTGAGCGTCTTGACATTCAGAACAGACAGATAACCAACGATTTGTTAGAAAAATCCAGTCTACCCCTTCCCTTTCCTACTCTTGCAAATTGGCCGCTTACAAATTGCAAAATTCTGAACTGCTCTTCAGTGCTGAAGTGACTATTTAGAAATGTCTTCAGAGGATAGGAGTCAAGGCTACTAAACTGTTCACAAATAGTTCATTGGAAATATCCAACATTCAAAGTTTGGAATCCAAGCTGCATGGATACTTACATGAGCTATATTGTATTATTTCTGTTCTCTGATTGGGCAAGCTGTGTAACTAATCACATCAGAACCAGCAACCATTTTCGAACTGCATGTTCATGTGTGTAATTTGGAATATGCTTTTGGAAAATATTAGGCTATTTGAGTTCCAAATTGACTTTTGATGAGTATTCACACTAGTAAAGCTCATTTGCTACAATATTTGTGGAAAGCAGCCATAGAAACAGACCAGGAGATTCAAAGCAAATTTGTTCAGGACTTCAAATGAATATACACAGACATCTTTCTGCAGTATTCACTCACCATTAGTCATGTTGCAGTAATACCTGCAGTACATACTTACAAATGAGTTAGACTTTCCTCTGTAAAGCTCTGTTTGTGAGATTTATTAGTTCAACGGTTTCAGAATGGATTGGACTGCGATTTTTAATACAAAGTTCGCAGCTTGGAGGGACACTTTTTAACTCCATCCCTTTATCTCCCGCCCCTTGCGTTCTGCAAACCATTACAATAATTCAAGCAATTGATCACCTCTATAACTCAAAAGCTCAAATATAGAGAGAAGGAGAGAAAAGTGATGGCCAGGGGGGAGGATGAGAGGATTTTAAAAATTCAAGCGGAGAAGCCCCACTTTCTCTCTAAGTTGACTTTCTCATGCTCAGTGAGAATCCCCAGAAGCGTGAGTAATAAAAGAAAATGCACTAAAGGAAGAACTTAAAGGACAATATGTGAAATCTCATTTACAAGTGGGAAGCAAATGAGGCAGAATCCAAATGCTATATAGCAAAGCAGCCTCTAAATCAACATTTATAACAGAGACTTGGCAGGTGGGTTTTACCTCTCACCAACCTGCATATGCTTTAAAGTCAACAGGCCAAAATGCACTCTTTGTTACATTCAATCAACTCTGAACTAAATTGACTGAATTTAAAGAGTTTTGTAGTCATAACCATGAGAAAAAAAAAAAGTGCTCTCAGAAAGATCTGATAGGGAACTTTCACTTGTCAGAAATCTTAGCTAAACCAAACCCTCTCTGAGAGGGTCTCACTTACTAGGAGAGAGCAGATTCCATAGATCAGAGCACCAAAACCTTCCCAGTAAGTTATAGCCCAGTAGTGATATAAGTAGAATTGTGCATAAACATTGCTTTATTGCTTTCCATTTTCTCCATTTTGATCTGCTCCCCACCCCAGATTTTTCTCTATGCCTGTGTGTTTCCTAGCTGATTTTCTTAATTATTCGTGGCAAGATGAGTGGCACCAGGGATTAGTGTCCAGTTGGACATGGAATCAGAGATTAGTGCCTCAAATGGTTACCATAAGCAAAACTAGGAGACACAAACAGAGCCACAGGGCTGCCCTAGGACTCCCGTCTTGGTGACTACAGCACTAAGTTTATCACATGGTCCCTGGAGGTGACATATGTAGACCCGTGTAGACACACTTGGCCACTCATGTTGGCTGATACAATTTACCCTCATGGCTCAGGGGTTTGCCACTTTGCTGAGAGCCATGAGAGTGCCAAGCAGGTACACTTGAACTCACAGAAGGAGAGGAACCGTTTTTGTCACCAGAGAATACTACCTCAGCACATTGTTTGCTATAACCACATGCTGATTGAGTCATGTAGTAACAAAACACCTGCCCTATAAACATAAAACAAGCTGTCACAGTATATCAACACATGAAGAAGCGAAGCAATATTGGAACAGGGCATCACGATTACATGTTAGCTTCTAGTATAATCATGAAAAGGAGCTGCTTCTATAAGGACTAAGAAAGCTCTGCATTTTCTCTTTGAAAATTCTCGTGTATTTTGTAGGAAGAGTTATTTCCACCATTTTCTCTAATGCATAGGCAGAGTCCCTGAAAAGTTAAATCCCATGTCTAAGAGGGAACAGAAGACTCAAACTAAGGTCTCTGATGCATGTTTTACTCTGAACACTAGCATGGAGGAATGTAAAAATGAAAAGGGAACACCTGAAAGAAGCCTCTGTCTCATTTTTCCTGATTGCAGGCAAACACAGAAAAGTTCACACAAAATATAAAATATTCCATATGCCAGATTAGAAGAATTAAAACCTTTAGCAGAAATTACATTTTAGAAGTAAATCAGGCTGTTTTTTATTCCTGAAAGAACCTTTGCTGCTCTGTGAACCCAGATGTCTAAAGGTGTGTCCCAGACTTGAGGTTTCTCTTCCGCCTTGGGGATTTTCTGCAATTACTCCTTTTGGCTGACCTAGCATGGCCATTGTGTTGCTTTTTTCATTTTTCCAGTTCACACTGGACACAATTCACTGGAGCTCTTATTTAGTCAAATGAACAGGAAAATAACACACTGACATGCAAGGGCTTACACTGTTCTGCTCTGTAGGTAATTAAAAAAAATCTTTCTTTTCTGGGCGGGTTTTGAGCTGTGGTTCTTCCCTGGACATAACCTTTTGAACCAAAATAATATACTAGCCCACATGAGAGAGAGGAGACTCTCTGATCACAGGGATTTTGGCAGGACATTCATCAAGGAGATATGGGCTGCTTGGTGCGGAGGAGCTTCTGGTCTCATGAAACTCCCCTTCTTCCCAACTGACCTGGCCCCCGTCTTCTAAACTGTGATGCTGGATATATCAAGGAAATGAGAGAAGAGAAGGAAAAAAGGGTTTATTCTGGCATGACTTTGCTGTCATATTTTGTCCCATCTAAGAGCTATTTTTCAGTTTTTGTGGAAAATTTGAAACAAAAAATCTTGTTTTTACACACCAAAGTGATTTTTGGTCAGATTGAATTATTCATGCACAATGATAATAAGAGCTGTCCTTGGAAAGGTTTTGATGTAGGGGATGAGGGTGGCTCAGTGCAGAACCACAACTGGAGGAGATGGGTAGGCACTAGGGATGGGGACACCCAGCAGCATCACTTTACTGCCCCTCACTTCCTTCAGACTGCAGAAACTGGTCAAAAAAGAGAAATTGGAGTTTCCATGGTGCAATGACAGGACATTAGTGTAAATATTTCTCTGAATGTCTTTCTATGTAAAATACAATCCAGATGTTAACTTCTTTTATTGCAAAATCCAGAGCTGTAATAGAGTGGGGTGACCTAAGCAAAAACAACAATTTTAAAGCTATTTGATTCCGAAAAAAATACGCTGCAAATGTTCAATATGTGGTGCTTGTGTGCTCAAGGCCTGCATTTAACTAGATGATGGTGATCCTCATTGCCAGGCCATGCATATCCTGTAGCTCCTTTTTGTTCTGAATTTAGATATGTTTTGATCCAGGACTGACGTTACTGGAATACATACCAATAATGGGAAGAAGGCCTTTAGTATCCAGTTTCTTGCATCTAAGTGTCTCGGGTTTGTACACAAAAAACAATTATCATAATACTGCAAACTGCTAAATGATAGCTATGGATAAAAAAGTTTACTTCATGGGGTAAAAGGATTTTTCAGGTTAAAGCCAAACCCTTTTTTTTTAAGTTTAGCCTAGGTAAATGAAGATGATCTGACCCATACTTCTTTTTTTAAATGTTAAATTAATGGGATGGATAAGTCACCAGATTGTTATTAAAATGAAAGAACTGCATGGCTGACCATGCTAATAATACCTCCTTCGAAGCTTGGCTGTGTTCAATATACACCTGAGAGAATATGCACATTTCTCATCCAGCTAAGAAAGCCAGCAGTACAAATTTGCGACATGGTCCTGCTTCACATTGAGGACAGGGCAATATGGGCATAACCAAAATTTGCTCCCTGTCCCCTTTTGCTGTTCCTTGGTGTAACAAGCCTTCGTATGCCTTGCTGGGTAGTACTCAGTGCCAGACCCCTAGAGCCTGGGCCTCTAACATAAGAATTCAAGGCGTATTTATTTTTAGCTGTACTAGGTTGATGTCTTTTAATGGCTTGATCATGAGGTAAATGTGGCACAGAAGTCTGGCACCTGTGAGCTGTGCAGAGCCTGTCCTTGGCCATGATGAGAGGGAATCATTTTTAGGTTCAATGTCTCTGCCCGTCAGGCATCTTCCTTCCCAGTTGTCTGCGCAAAATGTTGGTCTGAGGCTGTGCAAAACTTTCTCCTAAGGCTCTTGAGTCAAACCTCACCTAGGATCACTCTTTCTGACCCAAGGGGAGCTGAAGCTGCCTTGCTCAGACAAACATGCTTCGAACCTGACACTGCCTGTAGCTTTTTGGAATGGCACAAAGGGGTATTACCTGGAATGCTTCCTGATCTTTGCATTAGAAATCTAAGCCGCGTATACAGTTGTGTCTTTAGCACTGTTCTTAGAAGATACATCTGACTCTTCCAAAAGCAACAAGAAAAAATCCCTTCATGCCCCTTTTCTGCACCCCTCTCCACACCTGTGGACTCATAGCTTTAGCTTTGCAACAAAGCCAGGAAATCATTGTGGTCACCCTAAACCCGGATGCTTAATAATCCCCAGGTTGATCATTTACCACACTGCTAATTACTTTCAAGGCCCCTGTTTGTGCCCCTCTCTCTCCTCCGTTTCCATTTCCTGTGTCCAGGTCCTTGAAATGCTTGGTCTTGACATAGTAATTGGTGGTTTCTAGCTGTACAAACATAAAGGCCTAGAGTCTAAATAGAGCCAGATGGAGTTTGTATTGTATTGTGTGTTTTTCTTAAATATGGAAAGGTTTATAAATTGATGAAATTTATTGTAAATAGCAGAACATTTTCCCCTTATAATAGTTTATTGTAATTGAAAAGCACTCATGAGTAATCTGCTCTTGGGTCACATTAGTGCTTTGTTTTTTTTGTTTGCTGCTTTCTTGAAGAACTCGCACAGATGCTTTGTGTCTCCTTTACCTACTAGCTCTGTATGTCACGTTAACTAATCTCACTGTGGGCTAGCTGGGCTCACAGATACCAACACTTTGCAGTCATAATTTCTTTTCCGGGTAGAGATTTTGTCTAAACTAAATAAGGCAAACACCCTCAAGCTATGGAGGATCAGAACATGGGTTGGAAACTTTCATAGCTCTACAAACTATTACACATGACACAAGGCAGTTGGCTTTTTTGGTGTTCTCAGCAGTGAGGTGAGAGCTCTGAGGCCTTCAGACACTGATGTTTAGGGAAGATACTTCATTTTTAGTCAAGGGTACATGATCCTTCTTGGTTCTCTGAAGTATATCAGAGACTTGCACACACCTTCTGATATTCCTAGTTGTTGGAGCTGCCTCTGGCTTGAGGGTCACATAAGAGACCACTCCCTGGAGCAGAAACAGGTTGGTCCGGAAAGCCAGTAACATACCCAGACAGAAATGTTCCGCACCTTCATCTCTATTTCTTAGCACACAGCCTATAAATCTCTGCACAGAGACTCACTCAGTGGCACCTTCAGCTTCTTAGAGGACTTGAAGAAAGGTAGATAATTTCTGAGACTTCATATATTTCAATTCTCACCCTACTTTTTCATTTTATGACTCCTAGAATTAGCATTAATTTTACTGTGTGTCTTTGGCTAGTTTGTGTAACGCCAGGTTTCTGGTTTGGGGTATGTGCTCTGGTATAGACAATAGGAGATCCCAAAGGGACAAGTCTGAATTTTTATTCTTCCCTAGAATGCTAAATAAAATCAAACAACTCCCTTTGCCTCTTCAGTGCCTCAGTTTCTTCAGTGGGAACATAGATAAATAACAATGAACTTCTCTGTAAAGTGCTTGGAGTTCTAATGATGATCTATATTGTTATCATCTAGCAGTTTAGGAAGGGGAGTGGATGATCTCCTCTAGCCCTACCACTCTAAGGAGGCAGATCTGACTTGAGTGAGTGAGAAGCTGAGAGCAGCAGTGCTACCAAAGCAGGCAGCAGAATCAGGTTCTCAGCTTTAGGTTTCATGGGGGAGATGTGACTCGCTTGCATATGCTGGGGCACTGATTCTTGCTGACTCACAGGAGACAACTGCTGCTTTCACAGCTGCGGCTGTTCCACATCCAAACCCTGGCTGTGCTGCTCACAGTCAATCAAGCCCAGAAATCAGGGCCTTGTTGCTTATTGATTGTTCCAATTAACCCTTTCAGCTAGGAAGGATGTACAAAGAGGCTTGTCTCAGTTGTCAGCTGCCTGAACGAGCGGCAAAATGTGCAGCACAGTAAACAGAGACCAGCTGCTGTGCTGTGATGACCCGGGAAGGATAGAGGCTGGCGTACCCTGTGCCCAGGGTGCATTCTCTTAAGCTAGAAGCCTAAGACAGGAATAACAATTTGTCCTCAAAATCAGCAGTTGTCAAACTCATGAGACTTCCCAAGAGGCCCTTCTACTTAAAGCTTCCCTTTCTAGTGTTATTAAGAAATAAATAATATCAAGTGGGCTCCAGCTATTTGGCATTTACCGACCTCAACTATAGCAAAAAGAGACAGAAAGACCTTAGAGCATTGATGGTTCCAATCCTAGACTTCAAAAGAAGGTGACAAGGAAGGAAGAGTTCATGGGGAAGATCTTCCTTAAGATGTCTCCTGCTCAACCAGTGAGTTTTGCCCCAGCTCTGACTTCTTCATGCATTCAGGTCCCAGACACATTCCTACCGATAGTTCCCCTTGACAAATCCACCTGACGTTCCTCACTTGGAGATGCTTTTTTCTTCCCTCCATTGCCAAAGTTGGCTGTTTTGGGATCTTGTTGCCTTTCTTGCTTTGGAGATGCAGCCCATGGGAATTGGGAAAGGCTTGTCAGACTCCTGTTGCTCTTTTGCTCGCCATGTCATAAAACCCACCATAAATTCTGCCCTAAAAATTCTTTATAGAGTCCACCTGTCCACAGCAGATAAATCAATTGCTCTAAATTAAATTCCGTAAAAGCTGAGTGGCATAGGGTGCTGCGACTGGATTTGTTCAGGAGCCAGGAAGACTGTAATTTTCTAAGTCAACACTCTGACCCGGCTTTATTCATTTGCTGTTCGTGGTAAAACTGAATCTCTCCCTATATTTTTGTTTCTTCCCTTTGAAATAGCTGTAATAAGCATGTCCCTGAGAAGGGGTAGTGGGGAGGAGGCATGGAGGGCCGTCATCCAAAGGATAGAATTAAATCAGGATCTATCTGCTCATGCTGGCTCCTGTTTTCACACAACCTTCTGCTTGCATTTTGCCTGAGTTAACTTCTTAATAGCAAAGCTAAAGTGCCAGACAAAGGCCTTGTTAGGCGCACATCTTGGGGAACTCTGATGTGCCATTAATTAAGCTCTTTCACTGCCTCTTTCCTGCTGCTTTCAAGGATCAGCCTATGCACCTTAGCTCTTTTCCTCTCTTTCGTTTCTCTCTCTCCACAGCACTGTTCTGAACAGTGCGATGGAGGACTCTTTTGCACATGGGATTGGGATGGGGTAGTGCCCTCTAAGTGAACTCTCAAGTCTTCCTAGCAGAGGGAGAGCCCTTGCCAAGTTTGTCAGACCCTGGCACACAAAGCCGCTTTCTGTCAATGGATTTGTTGAGCAAAGTCAGGCTTTGACAAAGGAGAAATAAATGCCTGTACATTCTGGCACAGCAGCAGTGATACTGCACCATCCCCCTGCCGTTACCCTTCAGCCAATGGCACTGGGAACCTTCCCACCAGAAGAGCTTGCACTGTCAGCTTGATTGATTTACCCAGATACAGAGTCAAACAGCAATTCACAGTGTTTGGCTCCTGGTGCTGCTTTTACTTAGGATTCTTTCATTATTATTATAACTTTTTTTCTCCGTGTGCTGTCCCCTCCAGTGAAGTTCAGTAGAAATTCAGAACATGCAAGTCCATTCTCGGGAAGGCTGGATCTTCTGGCACCTCCCTTATCCTTCACTCCACAAGGCCACTCAACCAGCTAAAGATACAACTAGGGTGTATCTGCTCCTTTCTGCCTGAATGAAGACACTCAGGCATATTTTCATATTATATGCAGCCTAGAAACCTCTACTTCTAGTTTCCACAGTTGTTGAAACCCTTTAGTTAGGCACATGGGAGAAAAAGTTTACGAGGTGGCTACAGATTGGTTTTTGTTGTGGAAAGAACTGTGAACAACAGTGGGAAAAATCAAGATACATGGTGCATGTGACAGCCTAAGCCAAGACAGGGGGAGGAAACACAACCTAGTAACAGACAGGGATGATGTGCCATTAAGTTTATGGGTTTAGATTACCAGCTGATGTTAGTAGCATTGCCTTGTCCACTTTGGTGCCTTTACCCCAGAGTATTAGTCTGCTGCAAATCTAGATTATCCCCTTCCCTGCAGGAAGACTGATAATGTGATTTCTGCAGAGATGAAGTGCTCAGTACAACACATCTGTCTGGATGATCTCTCAAGCCTGGCCTGGACAGCTTCATCAACCCTCAGCATCCTCCTGGCCTCAGCATTACCTTACATGACACTGGGGTGTGAATGAGTTATTCACCTGCTTCATTGGCAGGTTCAGTCTAGTACACCTTCCCATGCAGCTAGGACCTGCTCCTCCACCTGCCGCACCGCCAGAACCGGCCAAGAGGTTCTGCTTGCCTGTGGCAAAACTTGATTCAAGCCTTATAATGCAACCTGGAGTGACCTTAAGTAGAGATAAGTCTCCTAGTCCACTTCAAACCACACTAAGCGATATCTAGACAAGAATAAGTTAATAAATGCTGTGTTCTACCCTCTGAGCATATAAGGGACACTAAAGAATATATATTTCAATACTGAAGAAATTTGCATTAAAAACACTTACATATCCCTTGCTAAGAAGCTATCAGATGGAAGTGATGCTGATATTTTGGTGTCTGTCTTCTCTTGGCAGTTCAATCTTTATACACCCAGGATGAAAATAGTGTGCCACTTTCTGCTAAGTCTACTGTCTCCTTGGTCCTTAATGTCCCACTTTGTCCCCATAGCTGAAATCCTAAGTATTGAAGCAATGAATTTCAGTTCTAGTCTCTGGATCTGGTCCCCCCTTACAGCTGCAGCTGCTGCCCTTTTCCCAGGCAGCGCTTGCTTTCCCTGTGCTGAGCTGCGCAGAGGTTTGGTTTGCAGCCAGGGATGCTGGTGCCCGGGAACATGTCAGAGGCAGAAGCAAAATCCCTTCTCCAGCTTCTCCCATCCTGCCGTTTCTCAGGTTTCAGGGCCAGCCTCTGCTCCGCATGCGAACAGAAGCAGAGCTCCACTGGTGACATGGAGAAGGTGACAGCTCAGCAGGAGGACTTCTCACTCACGGCAGCTCCTCACCACTTTCTGCCTGCTGTAATTAATATCCTTTTCCCTGCAGGCTGTGAGGCTCTGACAGGCTTTATTTTTAACTCCACTTAATGACAGAGTATTAAGACAAAATGCAACTTTTGTGAGCTCCAGGCCTTGGGGAGGCATGAGGGCCTTGGAGCGTTGCAGTACCTGGCAAGAAAGCTCCAATCTGCAGACACGTATGTGAAACACAGTGAGCTCAATGTGGTGGGGATCAGCGACTGTCCTGAGCAGGCTCTGGATACTGGGCAACATGTGCTTAGGGTTCAATGAGGAGGAACTCAAGAAGATGTTCCTCTGGGGCCTAATTCCTCCCTCTAAGCCAAAGGACTTTCAGCAGAAGTGAGAGCAGCTCGCTAGTTTCACCATCATCCTCAGATGCAGATGGTGGGTGTATGTGATCAAGAGACAGCCAGAGGTTTAGGTTATCACAGCACTTCCAGAGCGGAAGAGGAAAATGAATGATGGTGGGAAGGGCTCCTCATTAGAGAAACACTTGGAGTCACCACAGAATGGGCAGACAGAGGATTTGTACTAACCAAAATGTTGGCTCTATCACATATACCCCTCTATAAAGATTATAAATAATATTACCAAGGAAGAACAGCATTTAAAAGTCAAGTTTGTAAAAATACTGAAATAAATGAATTTTCTTCCAGGGAATAAAAAATCCAGAAATTTCTTCTTTAAATATTTCATTAGTTTAGGGACTGAGATGTTAGTAATATCATGAAAATAGCCATGTAATGTCCCTCCTGTTTCAGAAGCTTTCTTTCAAATATCATAGGATGAATTTTTCAACTGTCCATTAAAAACAGCAAAGATAATAAAGGCTTATCTTTATTTTAGCTAGTCTTCCCATCACTGATAGCAGCTTTTCAGGAACTATTCTTTAGGCAAACTTCCTGATCAAACTCTAAGTTTCTAGGGTGGGAAAAGGATAATGTAGAAAATTTTGGTGCAAGTCCTGTCCTTTTTTCTGCAGGTTAAGTGCGAGCATGTGCAGTTATGACTGAATGGAGTCATAATGAATAGATATATATTTCTCAGGGTTAGTCTTGTAAAGCTGAAATAGCGATTCCCTTTCTTTAGGAAAGAAACAGTGCCCATTCATTACAGAGCTGTGCACTTAATGAGATTAATATCATTTCTTGCAAAATGAAGTTACTAAAAGACTCCCCAGAAAATTTCATTGAATTTCTATCGCTTCTCCCTTCCCCAAAGAAAGTGTGGGCAGAGTGAATTAAAGGGGGAAATGTTTTGTTCTGAGCTCTGTGATCATCTTACTTTCTATGATACCAGTTTAGCACTGCATTTAGAGTGCTATGTCAGGCATTTTTAAGTGAATGATGCCAATACTTAGTACCAATGAGTAAGGAAATCAAAAGGAACCTCAATTAGGACTCATCACAGCTTTGCCTACACTGGCTTCTCACATTGTACTGCTGAAGCATTCTAACCCTAATGGTTTGGTTTTACTCTTCTAGGACTGTGAAATCCTACAGAACCCAATTATTGCATTGCTCATCTTACTGTCAAGGTTTCTTCTCCCACTGAAGAGGAATTAAAGCTTGTAAATCATGAAACAGTGTCTTTAGCAACTGTTGTTCCAGGATCTTCTCTCTCAGTTCATACCGTGACTGTGAAGAAAACATCGCCCAAGGACAAAGCGCAGATAAAGCATTTCATTGATCTGTTTCATCTACTGTCCAGCTCTCTAGCAGCAGGACACAGGTGTCTTTCTTTTAAAATATTAGGAAATCCCTTTAACCCATATGCACTGTGGTCCTCACAGATGGCTTCTTTCACTCTGTAATGCTTTTTCATAGTCCTCTGTCCATCCCCTGGTGGAGGAGAAGCTCCCCTGTAATCATAACCACTGAAGTTGCCTCTGGATTCCAGACCAATGCGTGGAGTAATTGCAGCTCAAGATTACTTATGACACAAATATTGACATTCTGTTGGCATAACTTGCAATAATGTATGCAGATTACATCTTTCTAGTGCCTTAATTATTACTTCTCTGGAAGAAATAGTCAGGTTACCCTCTGCTTTGATCTGAAGGAGATAATTTCTCCTTCAGAAGCTTGGTTTTTTAGAGAAAAGGGAAGGCCAAGAGGCGAATAAAGGAATGGACCAAGATGCCATACCATGTTATTCCACCATATGGGATGTGTTTGTTGTTCAGACTTGGTTTCATCTACCTCCTTTTTCTGATTGTCTGACTGTGGGAGAGGGGAGGTCTCTCTCAAGGTGAAACTTCCCTGGAAATATGTAGGAGTGCTGCATTTAATGACCTAAGGCAGATGTCCCATTCAACATCCAGCAGCATGCATGCAAGTACTTATTATTTAGTATCTGCAGTATGATAGTGTCTAGAGGCCATAGCCAAGGTTGAGAACTTGTTGAACTAGGCCGTGTATAAAACACCTAGTTAGATAAAATTCGTGACCTGTGAAGTTTAAGATATAAATTAAACAGGAGGTTCTGCAAAGAAAGAGGAAAAAGAGACACATCTGCAAAGCACAGATCAGTGTGAAAACCAGCAAAAGAAATGAAACACCTTTATCGTCTGCTTACCATTATAGTTTGCATTTGCTGTCTAGCTAGAAGGGTTCTAGGAAAGTTGAAAAATTATTGTACAGAAATACCTTATTCAGACCAACTTACAGAAAGACTGATGAAGAGCTCTAGAAATTTAGTTTGGGGAAAAAAAAAAAAGCATGTCTAAATATTCTAGCATATTTAGTATTATTTTATTTTTATAAACTCACTAGCACCTAAGGAAATTCAGAATAGAAAATGGGACAGAAAAAGTATCTTGCAAAGTAGATCCTTGGAGAATACAGTCACACAGCAACAGAGGATGTATTCCTGGGGCTCTGGAGATAAAACCACTAAGATTGATGTTTCAAGCATGGGGGAAGACTCTTAAGTCTTTGCAAGGGAGGGTGAAACTCTCCGCAGGGGAACATGCCAGTGCTTTGATGAACAGATATCCAAATCTTTTCCTGGGCAAAGACCCTTCAAATCTTTTGAGCTATACAAAGGTTTAACCTGTCCTTCTATAATGTCCATTTATATTGTTTCATTTATTCTGTTATCCTGTGGGAGTATCCAGTGGTTTGAAGAAATGGTGCCCGTCAATCCTTCACCCAGACTCCGTTCGCATTAATATATTTAGCCAGCCATACACTGCTCACACTGGAGAAGGAAAGCACCTTTTTAGGCCTACCAGACTTATTCCTTTAGTCCAAGTTGATATCTTATTTCTGTGTGCTGTCTTACATGGCAATTGGTGCTATTATTTCATGGGTAAATAACTGAACTTCTTTAAAAAGAAAAAAAAAGAACCGGGTACATTCTTTGCCTCAATAACCTCCCTGAGGCACTGAATTTTGAATGTCATCCATAAGTTGGGTGCATTTCCCTGTACTGCCTTTCCACCAGTTTCACTAATTGCTTCCATGTTCCTGCACTATCTGATGGAAAAGGAACAGGTCTGCTCAGATTAAACTGAAAGGACTTGTGAGAAATGAATCTCCAGAGATAATTGGTGGAGGATAATTGACATCATTGGGAGTGTTCATTTTCTGTAAGCCCATTTTTTGTCAGGAGAGATTAGTTTTCCAGAATTTAGATAAAAATGGAGCCTTCACCTTCCTCCCTCAAATAATTTTCTATTATTGTCCAAGAGGCCAATTAACACAAAGAACTGTGGCTATTTTTCCCTTCTGGGGACTAACTGACTGAAAAACTCTGAGTAAAAATAAGTATTACACCTAGATACTACGGTGATCAAGTTCTCTAGGAGTTGTGGGCAGAATCAACAAATGATAGATCGTCCAGCTTTTTGGAGGGTTCAGGCTCTGTCTTTCTGAAGCAGAGAGAGAGCAGCTTTTCAATAGGTAGCCCAAGATCTTGGTGGACCCTCCACCAGCTCAACCACCACTGCAGAGACAGGTTGGAACGCATCCTTTAATGCTCCTCCTCTGTGTGTTGGAATGGAGACAACAGACCAGCAGTAAAAAATTAGTTAAACAGGTTTGTTTCATGGTGACTGTTTTACTTCTTTTTGAAATGGAAGCTGACCTGGCAGCCCTCTCCTTCATGAACTGAGTTCATTCTACCCTACTCTGTACATATACAGATTGCTTGCTGCTCATATGGTGGGTTCACATGCAGCTGTATGATAGTACCAATTTATGATTTGTGAACTTTCCTCCTCATAGATGCTTGACTAACCCTGGGGCCAAGATTGAATTTGCATTTTCCAGAAATGCTTTTCTCTCACTTTTTCACAGATCTGGGAGATTTCACATGCAAATTTACTGCTCTCTTTTTCTTGTTCTGCTAGCTACTCCTTTCTTCTCTTTCCCCCTAAATGCATCCATTCCCCTTCGTTAGTGAATTGCTTTTCCTTTGCCTCCCCTTTTGGACCATCAGAGAGTGTGGTACCCCCTGTCATTCATGAGGAGACACTTGAGCAGCTGCTGTGACTCCGGAGGACACTTGGTCCCAAACCCTTCCCTCTCGGCCAGCCTCAACCTGAGCAAGTGCAGTATCAGCAGCACCATCCTGGCCCCTGGCCAGGGGATGGCAAAGGTGCCCTCTCCCTGTCCCCAGGCATTCCGTACACCCTGCTCTCTCCTCCAGGGAAACACAGCCCAGGTTTGTTTAGTCAACTTGAAGTAAAACGTGGTATGTTGGGCAAAACTCTCCATGAAAATCCTGTTAATTTGTTTGATGAGCTGACTCCAGCTGCACCAGACGAATAAACGCTGATTGGCTCTTTTGCTTAAACTCCCCGTAAGAAAATGAGCCAGTTTTGTGCCTCAGCTGAGCAAGCCAGCCGGGATGGGCAAGAGAAGGGGATGCATCGGGATGCGTGGGGAGGTGGAAGATGCAGGAGGCAGCGGGGATGTGTCTAATGGTATCATTTCCATTTCACAATAGCTAATCCTGCCTAAATCAATGAAGCCCTGGCATCCTAATGAAATTGGTTTGGAACTTGTTCAGTTTATGATGAGCTTTTTAACCTCGGCTTCTTAATTAGCCTGGCGCAGGGTTGAAATAGGAAAAAAAAAAAAGAAAAGAAAACAGAAAGAAAAGAAAAACTGTAATGTTTTTCTCCCCAGCCCATTTTCTATAGGCAGAGTGGAAACAATGAAATTAGATGCTAATCTCCTTAACAATAAAAATAATCTCAGTTTAAAAGTAATCTCAGGCATCTAATCAGAGCAGGATTTTAATGTTTATGAGACCGACAGCTTTCTGGGAGGTCAAGCTGTTTTCCCAGGCATGAGTGGCTTCAGAAGGTCCCGCAGAGGTGGCATGTCCACATTACACAAGGATGGGAAGGAAGGCAGGGAAGGAAGAGGAGAAGAAGATATGAAAGGTGAAATCTCAGCCCGATTTGTGAAGCAAGTTCAAACAGCATCTTTGTCTGAATGCAGTTCTAGTGTTACGGCTCCTGCCACAGAAATTATACCAGTTTGGGAGCAGGTGGGGAAAAGGGGATATTTTGAGTGAACTTTAGGCCTGAATGACATTTTGAAGTGATTCTCTGAGATGAAGGAGATTTGTGACTACTCAAATGTAAAGGGGAGGAACCAGCTTGAAGAAGGCCAAGACGCTCCAATTAACCATTGGTTGTGCCATTCTCTATAAGGAGTGTTCCGGGTCACGCTACATTTTCCTTGAGCAAAAAGCCTATTTTCACAATAAGAGAAAGAATTTTTTTCTAAAACTCCCTAGGCCTGTGTCTTTCAAGAGAAAGGAAGACCAGATATCCAACTATTTATACCTAGGAAACACATTTTGGTGAAATCCCAAAATACTAGAGAGAACTGGGAGGTCACTGGGAGCCACTTAGATAAACAAGCAGTTCCTCCTCCTCTGCAGTTTTTCTTCCCCTAGAGAAAAGGAAGAAAACATACATTTTTTTTTCCATCACACTATCCAGCAGAATAAAATGTGACTTTTTTTGTCTAAATAATTTATGGTCTGTCTTCTTCCTGAAAGTTTTGGTTAGTACAAATGACATTTCTTACCCTTTAATGTTCTGATGAAATATCCTTCCATTTATAATTTAGGAACTGGCAGCTGGTAGTAGCAGTACAGGTGTAGTACTGGTGTCTGCAGGCAAATCCCTTGGTGTTAGGTTGCTTCTGGGCCACAGGAGCAGACAGCACAGGAAGAACTGAGACAGGAGTAGTGCAGAGACATCCCTGCTAACTTCTGATTCGGAAAAGGGTATGGAGCTATGGGAAACCAGCTCAGGTGCCGACATGGGGTGCATTTCACTGCAGGGAATGCAGAGGGGTTTAGTGTTTTAGTTGATGTAGACTTGGTTCTTATTTGAGACATGAATCTCAGATAAGGAAGCAAAGTCAAAGCCTTCTCCAGCACAGGCTTCCTATGGAGCTTTGGTTGGTGCTGAAGGCTTGAATGTGCAATTGTGCCTGGGATATTTTCAGATTGTACTTGGATTTGGTTATATCACAGGTTTCACAGAATGTGCCTTTGCACCTATGGACACATAGAAGAGGACTAAATGTTCATTGTTTTAGTGTTATAAATAGGAGAAAAAGTATGTTTCAAGCTCAGTTTTCAAAATCTTAGTACCAATAATAACCAGCATCAATCAGGTTTCATGCCACATGGTTCTTCCCTTACAAAATCTACCTTTGCATTTGCAGAATATTCATTTTGTCTTGTCATTTTCTGCTGGTCAGTCTTCTCCTTTCCTAGCACATGCATACAGATAACCTGATTCCAAACTACCTTGTATTCTTTCTTAATATATTGTATTCTTTATTCACTAGTGACATCACTACTCCACCCCACCACTGCAGCCAACATGAAGAAGCTCAGGGCAGCTCCAGCCTTCTTGCACATGTTCCACCCTGCAGCAGGACCATTTTCTGCAGTACTTGCCCTGTGTGGCAGATAACACAAGGAAAAGGCAAAAGAGACCTTGTCCATAGTGTGCAGACTAATGATGGTACTTTTGGCTTTTGCCCTTCTTCTTGTGTTCGTGCCCCATGCCTGCAAGGCATAATTAGCCTTTAGCTCCTGTAGTTCCCCTGTGCAATGGCTGTGCAATACTGGAGTGCCTCCGGCCATGGGCTTTTCACAGATATTTCATTAACGTTCAGAAATGGCACTTACATGCTAATAATATACCAACGCTTAATAAACACAGCCCAAGAGTTTTATAACCTGTTAACTTCCAAGTGGCAATAATTAAACAAAAATGATAAATAATTAAGACCTAATTACATGGTATCAGTCATTTCATTTTCCAGCAGGCGTGTAAAGTGCATTTGGCACTGCTGATCGGGGGCCCGTTCTGAAAGCGCTTGTTCTTCCTCTGCGAGGCTGGGTGGAAAGTCAGGTTCCATGCAGCTTTATGATGGAGAAGAAAAAGGAAAATGTGCTTCATTAGCTGGGTAATTGTCCCGTTCCACCACTGAAGATAATTCCCACTGAGGCTGTTGCATGACGCAAGCTTGGGAAACCAACAAATAGCACCATTTATGTCTCATGTTTCTGTGATAGACGGAGTTGTAGGAAATGGGCCAGATGCAAAAGAAGAGCCCAATGCCACTTGCAGAGATACCTTCTTTCACTCTCCTTCACTTTGGATCTTCATTTCAAACCGAGATTTGTAAGCTGGGTTGTATATAATATGATGAAACTAAACCCAGCATATAGACAGACGGTAAGCATTTTAAGCAGTTCTGTCAGGATCCAGTCTCATCGTGAGATCCAACACTGATGTAAATTGGCAAAGCTCTGCTGTAGCACCAATTTACAGTAGCTGAAATTCTTTGCTTCTGAGCTATTTTAGGTGGATATTGAGGACTATTCCAAGAACAGAACCACAGCCAGAGGGGCTCTCCCTTGCCTATCAGCTGGAAAACTTAGAAGGACAAGGACAAGAGAGTATGCACAGAGCTGGCAAAAAAGGGAAGGGGTGAATGTTACTGGAGTTCTGCAAGGTCAGCAAGGTCCATGTGTGAGTGTCGGACACTGAAGTTCTCTGCATTCCTAATGGACAAGGATAGATCCCACCGTCTGATACAAGCTAATAAAAGGGCAGATGAGCTGACAGTACACAAGACTGAGGCTCTCTGTCTGACCAGACAGTGGGATAGAGCAGGGCTGGTGAAAGGATCTAGAGTGAAATCATGTACTAAATCCACTTAGTTATCTTCTGCCAGAGCAGCATTTCTCTGCTACAGGGAATAATTGGCCTCCATTGCTTTGAAAGCAGGGAATTGGTTTAATTGATCTCTAGTGGATCCTTAGACAAGAAGGAGCTCGCACATGCTTTAGCTAGCTTCCCTGAAGGTGTACATCGAGCTGTTTTCTTTCAGTTAAATTTCAGATGGTGTCCAAAAGCTTCATAATATTCAGGCAGCAAATTCTACTCAGGTGTTTAGCAGGTTTCAGTTGAACTCCTTCCCATTACCTGAAAAGAGTAGAGTTTGATTTTCCCCAAGGAACCTAGATTTACCCACCCACTCTGTTGCAAGTTTGGGGTTTATTTGGCATTGCTCTCTTTGCGCCACTCCTCAGCATCCCAGTTCTTCCAGCTTCATTGGTGTGGTCATGTGTTACACAAATTCACTGCAATGTGTGGCAGGGATGAAATAAAAGCAGGGTCCTATTAGTATGTTATTTTTCTGTTCTTCTCTTTGACTCCATTTTTCTCTTATTGGGTGAGGGCTAGAGAACTTCATACTGCAGAAGAAGGTCTAAGTCAAAAAGCATTGCATATTCAGATAATCACTCTAAAGAGCTTCTACTATTTCTATGGGTTAAGGAAGGAATGTGCATTGCAGGACTTTCCTGTCCACCTTCAGTAGTATATCACCAGCTGCTTAATGAGCTTTTATGTTTGGGTTCCAAGACAGCTATGAATTTTGCTTTCAAATATGTGTTTGCTCCCTAGATAGAAATAGAATGAGGCTGTGATAAACTGTCAAGTTGTGGCTCTCGGAGTTACTTAAGAGCCTGTTGCCACTCTTTTAGTAGAGCATACACTAGGGTTAAGTACCTTGCATTTGCCATAATCAAAGAATTTGCATGATACCAGGCATGGAGTCTCAGCTGACAAGTGATAACTTTTAAGGTGGGGTGTCTGGGTTCACATTGTTAGGTTCTGCATCGTGGGCAGAATTTAAGTCATTATCCAAAGCAACTTTCATCCTATCCAAACATAGCATCCACTCTCCCAGGCACTTACTCATCCTTAAGCTGAGCTTCAAAACTGCTTCTGCAAACACAAACTGCCCTGCCAGCGAAATCTGTCCTGCAAATCACCGAGAACTTGCAACATCCACAGGCAACACAGTATTCCCACTTCAGCAGCTGGGGAGTCAATCAGACAAGGTGTTTCTTTACCACCTGGGGCATTATATAATGAAATGCTGAGGAAACCGTCTAGCATGGACAGAGAGCATATTCTCCACAGGGGAGAATATAGTGAGAGATCCAGGTGGAGAGGCATTAGCAGAACAATGCTGATCCTCAGAGAAAAGGGAGCACGTGTCAGCTGCCTCCCACCGCGCACGGTGCCTGGCGCTGTCTTCCAGGGACTGTGCAGAACTGTGGGACTGGGGCTAAATGAATGGCAAGCACAGCCTGCTGAGTAAGTCCAAGTGCCTGGTTCCATGTGCCTTGGATATGTAAGGGCTTTTTCTGTCGTGAGCTCAAAGGAGTTGCTCTGGTGTGCATGGACTAACCGGTGCGAGCTTGACCTGAGGGTTAATAGCACCCATTAGTGGTAGTAGAGATAATACTACTAATAGTAGTATCACTTCCTTGTCTTCCTCCTGCACCAATAGTAATGTAGTTGGAGTAAGAAAATAGAAATAGGTCTTCCTTACCAAAAGCTGGAGAGATCAGAGCATGTCTCCTTTTACCTATTGTCTTGAGGTAGCAGTATTATCTCAGCCTTCAGATTTAGTCAAGTCATCAGAGTGCACTACTGTGCCAGAAGATTTCACCCATGGTTAGTGCAGTATCCAGGGTAAGAGATATCTTCTCAGTGCAGTCCAATTGCTAGAAAGGCTTACACTCTGTCTGCAAAAAGAGGATCTGTGGAATATTCTTGCAGAGCCTTGTGCTCCAGTAGCAGAAAGGTTACATACAAAGCATGGACATTACAGTAGTTGCAATATGGAGATCTGGTTAATTGAAAAAAAAAGAAACCTCTTTAAGGACTGGAAAAGCAGATTCAGAGAGTGTAGTGTTAAATCTCTAAGCATGGCAGCTAATGGGCAGATGCTTCCTGGGAGGTAACCAGTCAGTGATGCACCTGCTGCTTGGACATGATCAATGTCCTTTTTGCCAAGAACCTGGCCCACAGGTAGCAGCTCCTTGGCATAAAACAGGAAGGCAAAAGTTGCTAGGAGCTATATTAAACTTGTTTCCACTGAAGGCACTCTCCTGCTTGCACTACAGATCTTACAAGAACCACAAACACCATCACCATGATTTGACTTTCCTTCCTGCCTCATCCCCATCTGAATTATTCAGTTCTCTCACCAGACACTCTTGTATAAACTCAATCGCCTTAAATTACTAGAGCACCTGCTTTCCTTTGCCATATATGTTGGTGTCTGGGTATTAAATATTTATCAAAAGATTCATTATTTGGGAATTAAATATTTATTGGATGAGAGAATGAATTGGATGATTTGTATTTGTTTTTTTACAACTTATCTTGGAATTGGAGATGTCTTGTTTCTACAGGGTGGTGTTTGGGGGTAGCTGATTTTTCACTCTTGGGTCTTTTCTGGAAGAGCTCATTGCCTGTCCTTCAGACATCCTTTTCTCCTCTGTGGCTGGCTGCCTGTGCTCTGGAGATTAACTTGGTTGTCAATATGTTTGCATTTTGCGTACAAACCGTACAGTTTAAGACAATTTCCTTATGGCCCTTCCATCTCAATTCCCACCCACACTCACACATGCACAGAAGACACTTCACTTAAGACACTCAACCTTCAATATAATTGTTTTTCTTACTGGGAAATGTCTGCTTGTGTTCTGCCTCTTTAAGTGAAGTTTATGGCCTGAAAGGTAATTGATTTGCAATGGTATTTAAGACAAGAGCTGGAGGATACTGCTGTGCTCTTCTGCAATACAGTTGCCTGGAGAAAAACCATTGCTAAGGCAAAAACATTGACTTTTTTTTTTTTTTTTTTTTTTTTCTGTGATGTGGTCGCTTCTGATGCACTCAGTAAGGGGTGAAGTTTGCTCTATTTTTACAGAATTGCCTGCTATTTTTATAAAAGCGGTTTGGATATTGTACAATCTTGCAAGTTGTACTCTGAATTAGCCAATGGGTGCACAAAGGGAGGGGAGGACACTCCATGCTTTTGATTGCATCTCACTTCTTATCTTTTCCATGGATTGGACTCCTCTTTCTTTCTTTCTTTCTTTCTTTCTTTCTTTCTTTCTTTCTTTCTTTCTTTCTTTCTTTCTTTCTTTCTTTCTTTCTTTCTTTCTTTCTTTCTTTCTTTCTTTCTTTCTTTCTTTCTTTTCTTTCTTTCTTTCTTTCTTCTTTCTTTCTTTCTTTCTTTCTTTCTTTCTTTCTTTCTTCTCTCTCTTTCTCTTTCTTTCTTTCTTTCTTCTCTCTCTCTTTCTCTTCTCTTCTCTTTCTTTCTTTCTTTCTTTCTTTCTTTTCTCTTCTTTCTTTCTTTCTTTCTTTCTTCTCTCTCTTTCTCTTTCTTTCTTTCTTTCTTCTCTCTCTCTTTCTCTCTTTCTCTTTCTTTCTTCTTTCTTTCTTTCTTTCTTTCTTTCTTCTTTCTTCTTCTTCTCTCTCTCTTTCTCTCTTTCTCTCTTTCTCTCTTTCTCTTTCTCTCTTTCTCTCTTTCTTTCCTTCTCTCTTTCTTTCTCTCTTTCTTTCTCTCTTTCTCTCTGTCTTTCTCTCCTTCTCTCTTTCTTTCTCTCCTTCTCTCTTTCTTTCTCTCCTTTCTTTCTCTCTTTCTTTCTCTCTCTCTCTTTTCCTTCCTCCTTCCTTCCTTCCTTCCTTCCTTCCTTCTTCCTTCCTTCCTTCCTTCCTTCCTTCCTTCCTTCCTTCCTTCCTTCCTTCCTTCCTTCCTTCCTTCCTTCCTTCCTTCCTTCCTTCCTTCCTTCCTTCCTTCCTTCCTTCCTTCCTTCCTTCCTTCCTTCCTTCCTTTCTTCCTTTTTTTTTTCCTTTCCCACAAGGAAAGGCAGAGTTAGGGAATATGCTGAGGCTTTAACTACCTACATTGTGGTTGGTGACACAATGGGAGAGATAAATACATTAGTGATTATGGGCAGAGATAGTGCAAAAATAGTATTAGAGGATAGGATAAAAGAACATAGATATGATTTTTTTTCATTATACACTTGAATTCTATATATTATCCATCTATCTGAAAAACTTCTTAAGTTGGAACAGGAAGCAGACAGGGAATAACACAAAAGCCCCAAAGTCAATGGCAAATCTCCCTTGCTTTTCATGAGGGTTAAGATTTCACCTATCTGACCTGGAGCAAGAACACAAAAATAGTCAGCTTTCTTTGGTTTAGACTGGAGATTAAATCAAACAGGAATCGTCTCAATAATATATCTGAGCAACTGAATGCAGAAAACTCTTCTTGCAGCTCACAGGGCTTGCTAGAGTCTCTGTTCCAGTTATTTGAGAGCACAGTCATTTCTCTGGGCTGAAGCAGTGGATTATGGAGGACTGGGATTAGTCATTTCTGCATCACACCAGTAATAGTCAGGTGGATCATGTCATATGGAGACTTCTGCCAACAGGTAGTGGACTTTCTCCAGGAGAGACAAGCTGCCTGGAATCAATGCCTCTAAGCTATGGTATTCCATACCATATGGTGCACTCAAACAGCATTGCAGCTGGGGCTTTCCAGGAATCCTGTTGCACAGCTAATCCAGTCTCTCAGGATACAGACCCACACAGTGAGAAGAGCTATGAGATGTGCACTGTGGATCCCGTTGCTGCATGCCACAGGGACTGTTTTTCTGAGAAAACTAGAAATGCTACACGGAGAGCAGAGTCGAAAATTCAGGGCACACAAAAAAGGATGGTAACTCTTCTCTTCTCTGGCATGTCTTGCCAAGGGAACATGTGCTATACGCTTAAACTCTAGCGAATTTTCCTTCATATGCTAGGTTAGCAGGCAACTTAAAAACTATGGGATTTGACACAATATAGAGGTTCACTGCCTCGAAAGGATGTGTGTCAGCTTTGTCTGGAAACCATGCTCAGAAATCAAGTTAGAAATGACTGAAAAATCTTTATTCCATCACAGCACAGGTCAACCCCAGATTGGAAAGTTTATCAAAGATTGTTACAAGATTGAAAACAAATAAGCACCCTGTTGAGAGACTGGCTCCGTGTCTCACACGTCTTGCTGGTGCCGTCCTGCAAAGCCCCTCCATGCTGCTTTGTGCCTCTGGAAAAACCTGCCCATGGCAATTAGTGGAATTCCATATTTGTGTGACAGGTCTGAGTGAGCAAATCATCTGCAAGACCTTTATCTGGACTTTCTGCTTTGTTTTCATATAGTACTTTTATATTTCTAATGTTTTCCTAAGCTCGCACCAGGAAGTTGTGCCATCTCCTATTACAGTGTCAGATTCTCAGCCTTCCTGTTCCCTCTCCACCTTAAGGGATGGTGACTCCTCCCTACCTTAATCTTTTATATATTCACTGAGTAACAACCTTTTCTAGCCATTTACTCAGCAATGCTTTGTCATTCCAATATTTCTTTAATCTTGTAACATAAATTTCAAAGAAATCTACATGACTGAGCAGGAGAATATAATTCCTTTTGTAGTATTCACTATCTAAATATAACCACACACATGTAACAGCAAATCAGCTTTGAAGGGAGGTGTCATAGCAGCTATTTTCCACCACTTTTGGGGGACCACTGACTTTTATCACCAGAGTATTAATTAAACATGAGGACAAGATGAGAGAATTCCAGCAGGCCAAAACATCTCTGTCTTTGTGAAATCCCTAGTTGAATCAAATGCTACACCAATTACGTTGATCTAGGCAAATGTAATTTGTGCATGTTTAATTTTGGTGCATCTCTCTGCCAGTGGCTCCATACTGATCATGGACTGCTCTGAAATTCGCAACTGTTTTCTTCTTGCTGCTCAGGATACTGTCCTTATACACATTTTTCTTAGAGAGAAATGTGCCCACTCCCTCCAATGCCCAAAGAGCACAGCTTTTGTGGGATTATTACAAAATCTTCTGAGAAAAAGAAAAATCAGGCTTTTATCTGCTTTTCTACTTGCCATAAGCTAGTCCCAACTTCCAACCACTTAAGACACTTCTGCTGTTCTCTGCTATGTCAAAGGACTTAAGATGATCAATTTATAATGTCTACAGAGTGCTAGGATGAAAAGATGTTCTGAAAAATGCCTTGGATGAAAAGATGCTATAAAAAATAATCTTTACCATGATAGACTGATTACAATCTATTGTGCTGTGGATTAGTGGGTGAGTATTTATTCAGCTTATTTTTTATTCGTATGTACAGATGCTCTGGACCACAATGACCCCTTTGAAGCCATTATTGGCTCCTGCATCCCTGAGTAGCATAGAGGGCACATTAATAAGCTGTGTATAGAAAAAGACAATGAAGTCCCCAAGAAGTCATTAAGAGTCTATTGTGTCAGTCTGACTGTAGCCCACAAAAGACACTGAATCTGTAAGCTAAAAATAACCTTCAGAAATGCTGTTGACACAGTTATTTTACATCGGCAAATTTACATTAGCAATATCCTCCCCGCATATACTCACTAGTCCTGCTCAGAGCAATTCGTGTTCTGGGATCCATCTGGCTTTTCTTGGGATTCAGTGATTTCCACATGGCATCCTCCACACCTGCATCTTCCAGAGAAGTGCAAGGGAAAATATGAGATTAAATTTTAACTTGGTCCCCCATTTTATAAAGTGCTACAAAGTACCAAATATGAGATTGCTGATATGTCTAAGATCTGGTGACTGCAATGAACAGCAGGGGAAACGATGGGGTGGCAGAGGTGCCCACTGTGCTCCTGCCCTACTGGGACAAAGAAATGCTCCTATTTCACAGTAGGACTGATTCCTAAGCTAAAGCAAGTCTTTGAGAGGAAGATTTCCTCTCAATCCACCCAGTGGAGGAGCTAACCTTAGATTTCACTAGGGCTATCTCCTCTGGTAGTTTGTCTGCCGTGTACTGGCTGGGACACTCGGAGAAGCTGGTCCCAAAAGGTCACAAATCTTTGCAGTGGATGGAGCAACTCATTTGTCTCAGAGCTGTTGCTCCAGGCTGTCTGCAGGCTCAGGCAGGCATCACTACGTTGTTATAACCAGGCCATATTTTCAGGATATCCCTCACAGCTTCTGAGTTAGGGAAAATGCCCCTTTTTGAGTGGAAGCTGAAATTTGGTTGGTACTAGCTGAAGTCAACACTGTGAGAGCGCTATTTGCAGCCCTTATTTTTGTCCCACAAGTCCTAAACAAAGAGGACAGCTACTATAGCCATCACTATTGACAACAGAATAAAACAACTCTTTTCGATGGCCGGATTGTTTTATAAACAACAAAGCAATTCAAATTTAGCAGGCTTACCCATACACTTACAAATGGTCCCAGAAGCTTGTTAAATATGACAGATTTTTTAAAAGAGAGTTAACAAAGTCTTTTAAATAGGATTTTAAGGAAAACATCTTCTTCAAGAGAGCACCTACATGTCATGGTCTCACAAGAAGAGATTATCACAAAGACTGAAACAAGTAAATGGAAAGAAAGGAATTGATGTAGAAGCCAGTCCTGCTTTTTCCTTTGCTGCTCAAATGGAATAAGGAACAAGATTATTCCCTGCTTTACTTGTCTGTAGAGTCTCCAATATTGTGTCTAACCCATGCTGAGTAATGTGTATTGATTGCTTTGTTACAAGCTTTATTGTTCAGTCTATCACCAATAAAAAGTTTATGTAAAACAAGATCTGAAAAAAGCGAGTTTAGAGAAAGAGAGTGAGTTAGAGAGTGTGAATGTACGCAGGGGGTAAATGTTAGCTCTCTTTCCACACAGATTTCCAGTGCCCAATTTTCAGCAGCAGGAATTTATTTTTCATCACTCTGTTCTAAAGGATTATATCTTTTTCTTCTTTCTTAAGTTCAAGTTTTCTTATTGCAATAAAGGACCATGAAGGAAAGGGAAAAGCAGGTAAAGATGCTAAATTTGCATATGAAAGTAGAGATTGAGCATTTTTCTGCATTTAGAAAGGAGAGAAAAGAAACAAATGAGGATTTACAGCTGGAAAATGGCCTCACCATGATGATCTTTATGATTGAGCTTCTCAAAACAGAGTGCAGATGATGTTTGGGGCATTGCTACTGGCACTCATCTCTCCAGCTCAGCAGCCTTTGGGGTGAAAACACTGTATTCCCATGGCCAAACACATTGCACATGATGGCGTTGGCTAAAACTAGAGATGAAGCTGGAGCTGGTGGTAAGGACACTCTATTTGTAAGGGGAATGCCTCTCCCTACCAGATCCACCAATTCTGATTCATAAACACTGCAACTATCCCCAGCAGTGAGTAGGTTAGGAGATAGATATAGGGGATGAAGCGGGTTTCAATGACTGACTAGCAGCCTCCTAGAGCTATATGGTACCAACCGTGGAATGGGGGCACTGTGATGGCAAGGGGCAGCAGTGCTGGTCCATTTGGGACCGTGGCCCGCCACGATACCCATCACATCCCTTTGCTGCCTCCACATCTCCCTGCAAGCCACCCATGTGCTGCATTTTCCTGCAATGCATCGCAAGGACATTTATCAGTCTCAGCTCTTGCGGTTTCATGAACTTTCCTTGGCCTCAGACAATAAAGCTCTGGAGTTAATTTCATTCATTTAACCAATGGGAAGAGGGTAGGGGTGAAAAATAGGCAGAAAGCATTTTCTTTTAATCTGATGGATACAGCATGCTGTGTTTTCATCCTCGGTACAGTCAGCAGTGTCAGCACTCACTAACATCTAGAGCCTTGCAAATAATGACTCACTTGGTTCAGTGGTCAAAACAAAGTAAAATCATGGAGAACACAAAGGTTTCAAGGTTATTCTGCAGCATATTTTGACACAAAAATGAAGAGTTTACTTTTATTTTAAGGCATTTATTACTGTTTATTTTATTTTATTTTCTAAGTAACAGAGAATGAAGAGGCCTGTTTCAAGAGAGAAATATCATTTTAGAATGAAAACAGTATTCTGTAGGAAATGTGGGGAAATGTTTTGAATTCTTTATTTTTTCTTAATTTTCATTTTGTGGTTTTGCATAGTTGAAATTATTCACATCATGAGTCTGAAGTGGCAAACAGTGCTAATTACATCACCTGCACTCCTTGTATCAATGAATTAGCTATTTGTACATGGAATATTTCCTTGTTCTATACCAAGGCTCTTGGTTTTGCCCAGGTGAAATGCAAGCAAGGACCTGCTGGCCAACAACAGAGAAGCGAAGCCCAGCTGGAAGGTCCACATCACTTTGTAAGAACAGACTTGGAAAATGAACAAACATGCACTGTTCCCTCATTTATTTCCCCACTTTCATCAGCTTGGAGCCTGCCTTTCTGAGCCTGCTTGGTGGCCCTGTAAGCTCTTGGTAGGCAGGATGATCTTTTGTGTTCCAGGAAAATTGAGCTATGTTGATCAAAAGCATAACCTGGACCAAATCCCTTTATCCACAAAACTAAGATATTTGTGTTCTGCTTTGTGCTCCTCTCCATCAACCATGCCTACCTAGTAAAGAATATACTTGCCTCCTTTTCTTGTGTTGCTGCTTGAAAGCTTTGGGCAGGTGTCACTGCATGATTAAATCACCTGCTCTGTGAAGATGCTGTTTAATTAATTACATGGGGATCCAAATTCTGAAATGAAAGAAACGGGAAGCAAATAGCCTCAAGGACACCCATGACAATAAAAAATTACTTCATCTAAGCATTGCTTTAGAGGGATACAACTTAATATCGACATTATGCATCTTTCAATATGTTCTATCTG
This sequence comes from Tinamus guttatus, assembly GCF_059628265.1. Classification (NCBI taxonomy): domain Eukaryota; kingdom Metazoa; phylum Chordata; class Aves; order Tinamiformes; family Tinamidae; genus Tinamus; species Tinamus guttatus. The sequence goes on from NW_028288831.1 coordinate 915,381, forward strand.
TGCTGGATAAACACCCCTTTTGGTCATTTTTGGCTAACAAGAGCAGAATCAGCAACAGAGCAGCACTGGGATCACTTCACCAGCGCTGAAATACAGCCACCTTTGGGCACTAACATGACAGCTATTTCTAGAAATTATGTGCATTAAAGATAGAGAGAGGAAAGAGAGAAAGCAGGCAAAGAAAACACTTCAATTTGAAAGCTAGGAGATTCATTACAAAACCCATATGGTTACCCTGGTCCATATTTAAGGGCTTGTCACCCACAAGAGTTTTCAGGCTGTGTTCATTCTTGGTCAATGGTTGGACTCTGCTAGCGGCTGCGCTCAGCAGGGTCGAGGGGCTTCGCTCACAGCTACTGCAGCCACAGCTGTACCCAGAAAAGGTTCCTGAGCTCCTTGGAAAAGCTCACAAGCCAGTTAATCCTTGCCAGAGGATGGAATCCTTGCCAGATGACTTCCTGCAGCAGAAGATGTTGCGTTGGACATGAGCAATGAGATCTTTCAGCTCCACAACAGAAGCTAACTTGTGACAGCTTTACCTGTCTTATGTCCACTTGCAGCACCTTTATTTTGATAGGTACAGCAAATTCCTTTCACACAATCAGGGACAAGAGGTTTTTTGCTGTGTTTCAATGAGCAAAAACCCAAATGATTCTCTTCCTAATTAGTCTAATGAGCCTTTTGGCTCTCACATGATGACAAGTAAATGAATTTGCCCTTTCCTTGACAAGTTCTTATGGGAATGATCCGAAGCCTTTTGTAACAATGCATCAAAAGTACAAAGTCATTAAAAACAGTTGTCCAACTATGAAATTAGTTATTGATTAATATTGCTTTCAGGCAGCCATATTGTTCATTCAAAAAAAAAAAAAAGAGAGAGAGAAATGAATTCTAAAGTTCATATATCTTAAATAGAAGTAGGTTATCGAAATACAGAAAACATTTAAGGTCCTGAGGTCATTTATGTCTGTATTTGTGCACTCAGACACACTTGCCTTCTACATTTGGAGCTCAGAAAGGAGCTTGCACTTAGAAAACATAGTTGATTACCATAAACACTCATATTAATCTCATCCTGATACCTCCATTCGCAGATGCAGAGATCAGTTTCTTCTGGAAGAAGCCTAACCAATATGAGCAAAACTAGCCCTTCTGTGAGTCACAAGGACTTCGTCATCTCCCAGGCTGTGAAGTATGGTTAAAAAAAGAATATAGGACTCCTAAAAGTAGCCGAAAGGCCCATGATCTGTGAACAGAGCCAGGAAATAACTAAGTCATCCTGAGTGCTATTAAGTCCAAAGAGCAGTATTAGAGTGAACACAAGCGCAGAACAGACTGTTATCGGCGGCTCCATCTCCACGGGGATGATTTCCATGGTCCAGAATACCACACAATTCCGCCTCTATAACACATCGATCTTTGAAAGGAGAAGAAGGAAAAAAAGATGGAGCTGGGGAAAAAAAAAGAATCAGTGAAACAATATTTGGAAAAACCATGCTATTCAGAAAGCCTTTTCTTAAATGGTCAATAGTGGAAAATGACTGGCCTATAGCAATGTTACAGCTTTTATATTTAAAAGCTGTATTCTGTGTTTTGTGTTCTTGCGTTTTGTATTCTTGCACAAAAAGGTCAGAATCTCAGAGAAATTCTAGCTGAAGTTCACATCTCATTTTACTCTGAGACAATGTCCAGCCAGTGTTTATTTGTAAGCTGAACTGATCAGAAGTTTTCAAATGCAAAGCAGGCTTTTTCCAGGTAAATATCTATTTACCAAAACCAAAATGTCCAGCAAAAGGAAGAAAAAAACCCTAAAACATATTTCCCTGAATTCTTAGGTCTCAGAGGAGCCCAGCCCAGCAAAAATCACAGTTACAGTGTTATTTCTCCATTGCGTTGGCTTCAGAATGATTACTCTTCTATTTCATCATCAGCTCATTAGTCCCTAGACTAAATTGCTTTCAAATGAATGAAACATCATCTATTTGTGTTTTCACTTACATGGCGGGGAAAAATCTACTTATTGTGATAAACTAAATAGACTGTTTTCGTCTGCAGGAGGTTTTGTTTTAAAGGATATAATTTTGCTGGAACAGAAATTCTGATTTTTTAAGTGTCTTTAATATGATGCTTGTATTTTCTGTTGATTTTAGATTCATTTTGCAGATCTGATCCAAATACCTCTGCAAGATTGAACTGAATTTGGAAAAATATCACAGAAATTCTTTCCTGTCTTCCTCCTCTCAAGAAAGAAACTGCTGAATTACCCACCACATACCTGCATACCACTACTATGCTAGTATTTGCACTTTTCCCATCATAACCAGAAGAATGAGCAATGATTCAAAAAATTCTTTACTTAAAAGATATCTAGTCTTTGCCCTCTTTTTTTAATATAAGGTGTTCAGATGGTTAGGAACACTTTTAGATAGGCATTCAAACTGAATCTTATCAAGTTTGCTTATTATTTCTTATCAAATCTGAAACATGCCAGGCATAATTTAGATTGAGATACTTGGCTTTTCACAAACTCTTCCAATGTGTCACTCAAATCCAACTGATGGGCATTTCAAATACAAATATGGCACAGTTTTTAGCACTTCTTTGTAAGATGCTTTGGAGTAGGATTTCTTACTTGGAAGCCCTCTAGTTAAGGCTTGCATTTCTGATAAATTTCCATGCATTATTAACCTAATTGGACCCAACATATATTCAAAGTTTCTCATTAATATTTTTTAACACGTTACTGGATCTTTACCCTTGAGCAGTCAACCGAGTTTTCATCTTCATAAAAATGGGTTCCTCATAATCAGACAATCCAATCATTTCCAGTCCATAAGGTAAATTTCCTCTATTTTCTTTTGATTTTGCAATTTTCATACCAATCAGCACAATACATATAGTCCTATGGATTATATCTCTATAAACCTTCCCACTATTGCCAAAAGCTACCACCTGGAATTTGCTAACTTGAGCTGGAGGAGATGCCAAAGAAAAGATCTCAGCCCAGCTCATAGAGTTTACAACATATATCACTCCAGTAAAATTATTCCAATTACTCTTGTGCTTTTGACTCTTTACTGTCTTCGGCCTCCTTCAAAATGACTATAATACCAAAGTACCATATTGTTTTAATAGAATATTGATTGTTAGGCTATGTATTATTTTACCTACATAGAAGTAACAGTTCATGCCACATCCTGGATACCACTCTTCGAGGTGCTGTAAAAATGCAAATGAAAAATATAACCCTAAGCTGAAAAGATTACTTGTGTTTGTTAGGTACTATGGCTATGATAACAATGATAATCAGCCAGAAAAATTTTTGGGAAAAAAAAATTCACATAAATTCAGAAGTTTTTAATTATTATTATCTGAAAGTGAAATATGTAGATTATTTTAAGTGGGTAGATTTTTGTTTTGTATCCATGAAATTGCTACCATATTAACAAGATTTTCCAGACATTAATAGATTGGTTTCTGTATAATTGTAACTATATTAATTCATCCCAATTACCTCTAAGTAAAATTTAAATTAAGTTAAATTGGTGAAATTAAAAATGTTTGAAATCCCTGCATGGAAACCTTGAGGCATCATAAGATTGTCATTTCTCGTCTCTAATATCATCCATTCTAGAACTGAGAACACAACATAAGTAGACTCAACTCTCTCAAGATTTATAAAATGTTATTTTCTGTACATTTCAGAGCCAACTTAACAGTCTTCCAATGAAGCCTGTACAAAAACCATGGTGGGAAAAGTGTCAGTGGCTATTTCCTCGTTTCTGCTGTTATTTATTTATTTATTTTTATTGATGAAACTGATGCATAGTGAATCTATTTATAATGTACAGTCCATTCAACCATGCAGTCAAATTTAAATTTATAGTGGAAGTGCTGGTATCTGTGTGATGTAGAGAGAAGTCAGTGTGAGATGAGAGCAAACTGCTGGCACCACAGATACCCAGCAATGACCCCCAGAAACTGTGTGCATCATTGCTCCAGAAGGCAATCACCTCCAGCATACAAAAGCTGTGCTTATGATGAGCCCTTTTCAGTCTTTAGTGACACATGCAGGTTCAGACAGTGTTTATCTGATCCTGCAGAACACAGCTGAATTCTAGCTTAGCCAGGATTTTGGTTCAAACTTTCTTTGAGTGGCCCCTCTTCATTAGCAAGAAGTTCTTGCACCACCAGAGTCAGAAGAGAGGCATTGAAGTTTACAGGAAAAACAGAGATGAGATCATAATAGTTACATATCTGGAGAATAATTTTAAGAGTTCAGTAAGACATGTACACACTTGCTGACTTTATGTATTTCTACAGATGTGTATTTCTAAGTGTATGCATTTTCAAGCATGACTGTGCTTTCAGGATCCAGACACCTGGTATCTCAAGGTACTTCTCACTCACAACTTTTTGCTTGGTTACCTCTTTGAAAAGGCATCTGCAAACACATTATTCTCTGTATCCTGGTTTCTACATACTAAGCTAAGAAGGGCCTTGAGTTGCATCTGTGTAAAAATGTGTGATGAGCTGCTTTGATATGGAAAGATGAACCACAAGGAGGATATTGCGCTGCAGACAGTTGGCATTTCATGCGTTGTCTTTAGTTGCTTTTTTCAGTTTTACCAGCCTCTGCAGGTCTCAGGGTTTGGCCAGGTGGTTTGCTTTAAAACAGAAAAGCTAGCTAGAACTAGCAGGAACTGGATAAACATATTTTTTTTTAGATCACACTGGCTCTGAGAGAATTAGACAGATGCAGGTCACACTGCGGAGAACCAACTATGCTGTCCCCCTCCCTGCAGCAGAGTCATTCAAACAGAGAGATGCTCACAGGAAGGAAATGGCTTGCAGAAAGGTGTTTCTTAATTGCATTTTGGTTCTGGACCCTCTGGTGAGGCAGAGACACACTGGGAACAAATGAAAGTTTTCTGAAAAAAAAAAAGAAAAAAGAGGAAAAAGTTTTGCCTCTTAGAGCAGGGAAATAGTTTGAGGCTATGTTTTAATTAAAATGAATATCTGCGCTATCTTAATGTTATTGCCAGTTAAGTGTAGCAGGGTGATTTAGAGTTCTATAACACAATTATACTCCGGTAATGAAGCTCCGTAGAATTATCCTAGGAATTTAGAATGCAGAGGGGAGCAGTAGCTCTCATTTGTAACCATGTTACAACCTTTATTGTTACAGTATTTTCTGTTTTCCTCAAAGATTAACTCAGTCGTATTTAAGTCTCTGGTTACATTAGAGAGAGATTGGGAATGGGTGACAGGAGCTGTTTTACTGTCCCTGCAGCGGTTTGGTTGTTCTTTTGCATGCAGAGAGCTGACTACCTTAACCTTTTCACAGCTTTGGACCAGATTCCTCTTGGTCTTTCTATCAGGTGACAGGAAGGATTTTAAAACATTAGCTAGAAATATCACACTCTAGTTCTGCAGGTGAGGCATTTTCCTGGCTCTGATTAGTCATCTCCAAAGCACATGAAAGACGATGGTTTCTATTTATTACATCTTCAGCTGCTTTTCCAATACAGCATGAGATAGACACATCATAAAAATAACTAGATGTATTTAGGGTTATATTGAGTTTGACCTCTGAGGTGTACTTGGGTCAAGCCTGTGTTTTGGTATCTTTTCGTTGGTATCCATACCCTATGTAGGGAAAAGACTCAAACGGATTCCCCCTTCTACCCCAGCACAAGGACCTCCTCATTTCTCTATCCCAGGAGTTAATGTGGTCCATCCTGAGTAGAGCCAGAGGTTAAGTCCATCTAACTGCCAAAGAGTTTGGGCTTGAGTGAGATGCCACTTTACAAAGCACAGGCACACAAAAACCTGCTGTTTCTAGAAAAAGGGGGAAAAATAGAGAAAACAAGAAGCCCTGTCGATCTTCATTTCCATTTAGGAACAAATTTATTGGACATTGAGGAAAGATGAAGAAAAAAATGAGCTAACTTGACTTGAGTTTTCTATTCGTAACTAACAGATTAAAAGCAGAAGTGAATCAATATAGTAATAAGAACAGTCCTCAGGAACACCTCCAACCCCCTAGGGCAGACCCCAGAAGTTTGACTAATCTCAATTTTCAGCCTATAAACACTCCTTCCTCACTCTTCTCACTTTTTTTTTCTTTTTTTTTTTTTTTTCCATGGGGTCCAAGCTGCTCAAACAAGGTAAAGCTGTCAGTTTTACAGCAGTTCCACAGTTCAAATCTAGCATCATATTCCTGCAGATAAAGGCCCTCCAGCTCCAACCAGGTGACACTTCAAGGGTGAAAAATAAAGGCCGGGCAATAAAAGTGTGTTTTACAAATTCCTTTCAGTTCTGTTCTACAGTTCAGTTTGAAATAAAAGAGGGTGAAAGAGATGCTGCACATCTGCAGGGGTTGTTGCGGTTTTGTTTGTTTGTTTTGTTTTGTACATATTCAGAATTTAATGTTTGTATTTATTTCCTTAAAACTAATTTTAGTTTGTACCTTTTTTTTTCCAGAAGAGGCTTCTACAACTCTATAATTTAGATCTTAGCAATAAGAACAGATCTTTTCAGTGTTTTTCTGCCTCCAGGCCTTCTGAAATTTTACCCAGTAGTGCAAGATGCTGCTCAACATGCATAAATACTTTGCCTTTAACCTTTAGGTCAGTTCCACCTGTACTACCCAAAATGTACAATTTTTCAATTGTTACACTTTACCTGAAGAGTAAAGGCTATCACCTCACAGCTATGTAAAAACACATGGTTTAAGCTTTAACTCAAAGGATAAATGGAGTGCTACTATATATATATATAAATATATATTTATTTATATATACATACATATATATATATAGGTCAGTCCATTTTATGCAGAAAACATGCCTTGAGCAAGTTCTTGGTCCCTCTCCAATGGCATGCTATAAGCTCAGACCCAGGAATAAAGGCTACAGTCAAGTGTCCTGGAGCTATGAGACAATATCTCAGGATTCAGGAGTCCTTGGGCTCTGATTTAGGTTTCCATGTGTCTTATTGCATTTGCTTAATGATTTTCTAGGCATCTACGGCCATAGCATCTGGGCTGTTGCCACAAATTAAATGCAATCAGACATTAAATCAAACTGTCCACGGCAGTCAGCAGACAGCAGAAACAGGCTTCCTCCTCCTGCTGCCACAACCAAACATAAATAACCCAGAAACAGCTGAAATTCATGCAAAATCACTACTGAAATAATGTCATGTGGTGCTCTTCGACAGTCAGTAGAGTCACTGTGGATTACCAGGAAATCCAGGCTTCTCAACTTGATTTTTTTTCTGCCATCAGAACCCTTACAAAAACTAGAAAAAGGAAAGGTTTCAAGTGTAGCAGAGACTGTCAGCATCAGCTAAAATAGGGTAGAAATTGTCTAAAATTTTCACCTACTCTACAACCTTTTTATATTCCCCACTATATGGAAAAACAGCCTTTTCTCTCCCTTTTGGGTTAAATCTTAGGCATTGTTTACACAGGACCCTGAGCTTCATGCACCAGGCTTTTGGTTGTTTATGGCTTGTTATTACAGATTTATTCTTCCAGCATGACTACCTGCATTTGCGATAGTACATGTTGAGGGAGATGAGTGTCTATAAAGAGCCACTGCCCGGTGTGAGCGTTCGTGCCTACACTTATATTTGATCCCATTTGGGATTTTATATTCTGTGTGTTACTATTGGAGTGAGTCACATACATGATCATTATCTGCCTGAGTGCTAACAGCTGGAATGCATAAATTGTCTGGTATAAAGAATGAATTACCAAGATGTTTTTCCAAGCACCACAACCTAAATTCAGCCCTATTTTGAGGTATGAAAAAAAAAAAGTAATACCTAGTGTCATGAAAGTAAGAAGTTAACTGAAGTTTTGGCTCATGTTTACATAGCGTGGAGACTTAGTTTGTCAAAATGGCCAAAAAAGCCAGATATTAATTCAGTTTAATGCCTTTCATCTTAAGGGAGGGAGGGAGACTCGCAGAGTAGGTATCTCAGTGTATCTGTCTTCATGTGCCCATCTGCTTGCAATAGCTTTGCAGCACAGCTTATTTGCAGCGTATTATCAGTTCTTCATATGGGAAAGAAAGGTCACTGTCCCTGAAGGACAAATTCCACCTCTCTGTCCAGCAAATTCCAGGAGTCATTGGTCACCCTCAGATGACAGCTCTGAATTGCAGGGCAATGTTTGCTGCATTTATTTCTCAGAGTGATTCAGTGGGCGTGTGAGTGGAGGAGGATGTCATGCATTTGGCCAAGTTCATAGTGTGAAAGAAGCAGTAGGCCACGGTCAGCTCAAAAACACCAGGGGATATTTACAGAGCAGAAAAAAAAAATAATCAGAAGCTGTTTACTGATTAAACTCGAAGCAAGCCCAGTCCTTCCAAAAGAGCAATCATCTGCTATTCATCACAGATTTCTGCAAGTCTGGATGCAGGAGCTCTGAAAGTCCTTTATGTTCAAAGTCACTTTCTGTTGTGAGTAATAATGATACAGGAGCCCTTAAAAACCTTGACTGAGCCTTTCTCTAGTTTCTGGACAGAAGAAAAACACCATCAATTACAGGAGAGGCAGAGAGATGAAGTAACATGCTTGTTGTCAGGCATCAAGTCAGTGGTTCAGCTAGGAAGCAAAACTCACACTTCCAGAATCCTGCTTTAATACCTCACTGTATGGATGAGGCCTTACAATACCTATAGCTGATGCTCGAATCTGAGTCAGTATCAACTACATCTTCAAGAAAAAGTCAGTATTCAGGGTAATGGGTTGCTGGACAAATAGATTTCTCTTGGGTAAAAAAGTAAAACAGGGAGTTTTCAAATTCATTTGTATCCTGCACTTTTCCTTTCCTATTTTTAGATATGTTTTCTAGTAAAACAAGTTTATGCAATTTTTTGTTTCACTCTCTGCCAGCTTTGGGATCTGTTGGCCAATTCTAACCACATTTAGGAAAGTGGAATGTAGATTTCAATAGGCTTTGTGAAAACAGTATTTTGTGGCACTAGACAATACAGTATTTGCTTCACACACAAAATAATCGAATTTCTTTGGTTACTCAGAGAGGAGTAACGCCTGTTTGATAGTCACCTGCCATTAAGAAAAAGAAATCAATTGCCAAGGTTTTCTCTCACTTCTAGCAGAGCTGTTGTGTAGGTGGAACTGTCACATACTAAACCTGTTTCCTATCATTAGCAAAACTCAAAATACAGCAACTTTCTCTGCTTCACTATATTCACTATATCAGTAATGTACCTATGGTTTTGCCTGGCAAACCTTCTAATATCTTGAGAAAAATGAGGAGGGAAAGAAAGACCAGCTTGGTACTGAACATAGATTCTGAAAGAGAACATGAAGCAGAGGGGAAAAGGAATATCTGGTAGAACAGATCTTATATCCTAGATCAAGATGCTGTTCATAGTACTAGACTCAAAAGCAATATGAGAACTCAGAGAATAAACAAAGCCACATACAGGAAACATCTCAGAAACATCACTTGAGATATTATGCAGGTCAGAGAATTGGGTTCCGCAGCCAGGACCTTGTTTTGGCTATTGAAACAGAGAATGAGCTGTCAATGGACATGGCTTTTAAACTGGCTTGAACTGGCTTCTCCCTGCACATTTTGGAGAAAGGCAGTTTATCTCTGTGTTTCTCTTCTCTGTATACCGAGGATATTAGTTATCCAATGTACTGGGATGCTATAAAGCTTCATTTACTGAGATTGTTGTTGCTCCTTATAGCTGCAGAGCATTACCAGAAGAGATTACAGAAGCACAACTGAATTTCACATTTGAGCAGCAGTCCTTTGCAAACCTCTTTTTACTTTGAAGACAGTAGATCTCTTTTCTCCAGTGAAAGCTCAGCCTGCTTGGATTCAACTTATATATCAAGGTAGACCACATAGGCCTAATTTTTGGCTATCTTTGCTTCATCTGTTTTCATTTACTCTTGAGGAAAGAGTATATAAGTGTTTATTTGGACTTGCTTCCCACTTTGATACGTCTACCTAAAAAAAAAAAAAAAATGATGCAAGAGGGTGGATTGCTTCTCTTCCACTTTCTGTCCTTGGTAGAGATATCAACATGAATTATAAGGCTGGCTGCAACAGGCCAGAAATACTCATCTGAAATCTTCTTCTGAGGAATTCCATTGGAATCCAGGAACAGTCTTATCTCTTATTATTTCCTTATCTCTTATTATTTCTTATTATGATGGCTAACTGTAAGATAGCCAGCATAATGTACTCATAGTATGATCACATATTATTTTCCATTATAGGAAAATGTTGATCCTTCTTTTTATTGTTGCATGAACGTAGGTGAAGTATAAGGCTTGTCACAGATCTATGCAAGAGTTCCTTGATGCACATGGATGAGCACAGGAGCGCACACATGACCCAGGCACAGCAAACTCAGCCCACATTATTGCATATCGTGTATGGTTCATGAATACAGCAAAGCATGAGCTTTCTTGAACCCACCACATTTTTGTAGACCTGATTGCATGTGCTGAGGGGACATACCTATATTTTCTACCCAGGTCTGCCCTCTCAAAACTGCAAAATGAGCAAGAAAAACATGTCCCAGAAAATCAGGATACTGTAAGAGGTGCCTGGAGTAGGCATCTGGAAAGTCCATGTGAGAATCAGGCACCAAGGACCACCCGATCCCTCCTGACATTCAGCCAAGAACTCATTCATCACATCCTTCTGTCTAGCAGAAAGGACCATCCTCTCCCAACTAGCAGAGCCACAACACAACTTTGTTAGGTTGTCATCTGGGATGACTCATGGATCTTTCCTTTTGGCACAATTTATGCAGAGTGTTGGGGTTACTGGGACCACCTTGTCTTTCTGCTCCCATTTCAGTTTTGTGAGTTAGCAGTGGGTTTTTCAGGTGTAGGGCTGTTCAGTCAATTTTGTCCAAGTGCTAAAAATCATCAAAATAAACTCTTTTAAATGGAAAGCAGAAATTTGCAGGGAGCCAGAGCTGTAGGAATTGTGACAAATAAATGGCTTTTTATTCATTAAAATTCAAATGCAGATAAATAACCAACAGCTCTAGTGAGGATTATGGAAGTTCTGTATTTATGAGAAAGCAAAAATTTTATAAATATTGAGATTGGCTATTTTCTACCTACATACTTATTTTTTTATAACAGCACTAACATTTGCCAGTCCAGCAATAATACTATTCATTTATGCAGCAGCTTTCATTCAGAGATCTCCGAACACTTTACTAACACTGGCTGATGAAGCTTCATACAACTCCTACAGAAGCTAATAATGAATTGTTATCCCCAGTTTACCAATTTAGAAATGTTTGCACAAAAAGATCAAGGGATTTTGTCCAGAGATGAGTATTGAGAATGTGACAGTGCTGTGGCACAATCTGAGAGTTGTGATTACCAAAGTTCTTCTCTAACCAAGGGATTTTATCGCTGTAAAGATAGAGCTGGAAGAATGAGTGTTAGTGCAGTAACTGATGGTCTAAACTTGAAGTATGTCAATCTCTCAAACTAACTGCCTATGTGCACACTTGTAGTCTATGGCAAATGAGAGAAATTTATTCTCAGAGATCAGCATCAATATTGTATGAATTAAATACTGTCTCAGGAGGGCAGATCTGCTCAGAGCTGTGCACTAAATAGCTCTGTTGCGTCATATATTCACTTAGTTTAAGTATCTCCACATAGCACTGAATTGTGCCATGTAAATGTCACTTTTATGGATAAGGTCAATTTAAAATATGTTATCAACAGCAGCAACAGCAGCCACAACAACAACAACAACAAAAGATGTTTTAAAGGTTGTCAAAAATTCTCCCCTACAAGGCTTTTTAATGAATTTCCTTTTGGTTTAAAATGAATTTAAAAGGAGAAATTCAGTCATAAAGATTACATGAAGAAAACAAAAAGGTGTCAAAATCAAAGTCAAAATAAATACCGAATAAACAGAACACATATTTTCCCTAACTCATGAAATTTAAAAAATGCTTAAAATCAAATAAATATAGAACTGCTGTCTGTCTTCAACAAGAAAAATCTTATAGAATTTCAAAATATTGAACACGATAGATCTGGGTCTTTCCTTGCCCAGATATGGTCTTCAGAATATACCTGTAAGAGGTATCACAAACTACCTCTGATAATTAGGCTGTTTTTGCACTCAAATTCTTTTCTCTCTCCCCCCGTCTCTCTCAATCTCCTTTCTTTTATTCCCTCTTTTTTTTTTTCTTTTTTCCTTTTTTTTTGTTCCTGATATGTCTGTTTGTATGACAAAAATTACTGGACCAGATAATCTTCAAGCAATTAGTTGGCTCAACTAAAATAAAGTTACATTAAGAGACTTCAATGACAGAAGCGATTATGATGATGGGGAAGAGGAGAAGAGGAGGAGAATAACTGAATTTATGGATTCCCAAAGATATTTTGCTTGTCACCTTCACTGGGCACTGTGATATAGGAGGCTTTGGCTCCAGGTTACAACCTGAGCATGTGCAGCAGGTGCCATTATGTTGCGCTGGAAGCATTCACATCCCATTTTAAAGCAGATTTCACATCATAAGTGGTGCACATACTGCTGCCTCGGATCCTCTCATTTAATCTGATGTCTTGCCTCTCATTCACCAATTTGTATTAGTCCCATTCTTTCTATTTATGCCGTAACACCTCTTTAAATCAAGCACGGAGGTCTTTTTAAGAGTTTTTACTGGCAGGCATTCCACAGCATTCAGCTGTTGTAGTGATTAATTACCACTGCTATTTAGAGTCACACCTCCATCTAAATTTGAATTTGTCTTTGAAGTTTGCATTCATTGGGCTTTGTTAGAATGTTTTTTTTTGTTTTGATTTAAGAGCATTTCCCTAACAAATCTCTTCTCGGTGTAGGTATTGAAAGACCATGATCAAGTTGTTTTGTTCTTTATCCCATGCAATACAACCAAAGTCTTCTTTTGGAAACTGGCATTTCAATTGCCTCATCAAGAGGTGAAAATACAGCCCTCTATAAACAAGTAGCTTTTTTTCTAGACAGGGACAAGGCCACAGTTCTCCTCTCAAGTTATTTTAAAAGGTGCTTCAAAGGGAGAAGTTGCAAAAAAAATCACTGATATTTGCTCTTTTCTCTAAGACTTACATACCTGATCCTTGTTTGTTCCCTCCAATCTCAAATAAAATATATATTTTTTTTTTCTTTTTGCAGGAGATCATATTCCTAACTATGCAATATTGCTAAGATGGAGAATATGGGAGAGAAAAAAGTGCTGGAGGCTTTTATATTACCTTGATATCTGTCTGTGGCTTGATTCATGCAGTGGCAATGCCATCACTCCTTAAAATCTGTGTTAGACAATTTTCTTTGATGGCCTGAATCTACTCAGTTCAGTTCCCAGATTTCCAGGCACAGTAGAAAGCTTAGAGTGATGTTTCTTTTGTGGTCCCTGATGACCAGTACCCACCACACAACTTTTCCACTGCTAGCACTCAACGAGAACATCTGTCAGCATCAGAGCAGAAGGTTCATAGTCCAATGGATTAATGACTCCTTGATTGACTTGGTGGTGTTTGATGTGTTGTAGATATGCTTACTCTGTGTCTCCTGTCTCTTTATCTTCCCTGTGCAGTTATGCTGACAATCTCGCTGCTTCCTTCCTCAAAAGGCAGAAGTTGCTCAACATATTTTTTTGCCTTTGTTTCCTAGATCTTCTCTGCTTTCCAACAAGCAATTTGTTCCATTTTTGTAATGGAGGGCTTTATAAATGTGCTAACTCACTTATAAAGGAAAGCACTTGGTATCTCTACGCCCTGACATATGTGGCTCCATGCTTTGTGCCACAGGAGTGGAAATGGCTTCGTGCTGTTTGAGTTATGCGGCAGAGAAATCTCACTCTAGGCTGCCAGCCAAACACTCTGCTTCCCACCAAAGCTTCCTATCATGTGTGGCCCTGCTGAAATGCACAGCCCAAGCTGCATCCTGCTGCCGGGCTCTTTTCTCACGTCTGGGAATGTGAGAGATGCTGGAGCTGTGAATAAGAAAGCAGGAGCTCGGGGTGCTTGAGTCCCAGCAGAACTAATGAGGACAAAAGCTGAGGCCTGGGAAGGAGTTAGAAATATAGCAAGAGGGAAAGAAAAAGAATGAAGTATTTGACTGTATGCTCAATAGGAGCCTAAGCATATGATTGCTCTAGAGATAAATAAGTGGCTCTGTATCAAGATATCAGATCCCTTTCCCAATTGAAATATCAAAAATTTCTTCCATGGTTTGAGTTGTGATGTTTTTTGCGTGAGTGACTGACTCAGATTTCATCCCAGAGGGATTTCTTGACTCATTGAGACCTTTTATGGATGCTCTAGAGATAAGTTTCACTATCAAGACGGTGTAAATTTATAAAATCACAGAAAATAAATATGAAAATAAGAGGTCATCTAGACCATCCCTGCCCCAAGGCTCCATCAAGATATCTAAATCTTTCTTGACAATGTTTACTTAACCTGCCTTTAAAAAAACTCCAGTGTTTTTTATGTCACAGTAATCCACTCCAATACTTAACAGCCCTTACTACTAAGTGTTTTTCCTTCATGTCTAATCCAAAATAAACCATTATCTGTATTTTACCATCTCTTATGAGACACAAAAGTTTTGCTTTCAGGTGATGAGGTTGCACTTTTCAGTTGGAAAGGTACTACTCAGGGTGTATCAGCAGCAGGTCTGTCCTCGCAATTCAGATATTTCTGCATTTTTCACTGCATGTTTATTTTTTTTTCCATGCAAAAATATTCATTATTTTTTCTACTTCTTTCTTTGTATTATCTCCCTGGCCATGCTACATTAGTCTCTGTCTATGTGTCCATTCCTTTCCCTCTCTAAATCTGCTGTCTCTTTTCTGCCTTTGCATTTGCAGTACTTTCATTCTCCTCTCACCCATTCAGAGGACGAGAGACAATGCATGAATTTCACTTGGTTTAAGCAGATGCAGCTCCATCAGTTGATAGTGGTGGTAGCTGGACTAGCATGCCTCTATGTCAAGGATAGCTCTCCATTTTGTCCTACTGGCCCTTCTCTGAACTATTGATGTAAATAGGTGGCAAAAACGTCCCTCATGCAGGCTGTTACTCTCAAATGAAAACATGACATATCCATAAAATGTGATCTATGTGTAATCATCATACGCATGCCTTCAGACAGGGGAGCGAAGTGACTTGCTAATTAAGTTTTACAATCCAGCGGTCGTGAGAAAGATAAAAACATGTCCCCGGTCTATCCATTACAAAAAGAACAGAACATCTGACCTTTTCATCCTGCCTTCCGTTTGCACTCGCTAGATCCATAACCTTTTCCAGCTGGAACGGAAAGTTCAATTAAGTTTTGTTGGCTCAGAAAACTGCCCATGTCCTGGAGAGTAGATTAGGCACTCAGGGGCTGCAATTATCCATCTGGTGCCACTTCAGCTGTAATATCTATATATTTATATATATATACTGCCATTGCTTTCAAGGATAAACATTGTACTGAGTTGCTCAGAGAAGGGTCACAAGCCTTATCACTAGGGACTCTCCTGAACCCCATGAATTGAACAACCATGTTCAGTGCAGAATAAATCCAATATCAACAGAACTTCTGCCCCTCATTGCATCAGAGGGAACATGTGAAAGAAGAAAGGATTCTTGGCATACCATGTTAACTTTCACATTTCCATCCGTGTCAACTCACTGATTCATGGATGTTCCTTTCCCTGTATCCTGAATGAGGCATATAAAATTTTTAGAAATAACTTAATGTCATCGAAAAAGAAAAAAATATGTGTGTGTATATATATGTATATATATGTGTGTGTATAACCGATCTTGTATATATAGCTAATACTTTAGAGGACAAAGTGCTTGGCCTTGGCAAATAATTCATGCAATTACACCAAAGATGAGGCACTGAAAGCAACCAACGCATCAATCATGTGACTGATCAATAATGCCCACAGAACATGTAATCAAACCTAATCAGACTCACACAACCTCAGGATTAGAGAACATCTTAGCTCCTCACCACACGCAGAGAGGCTACAGCCTTCATGGGCTCATCTGAAAGTCTGCTGTCCAGATTTTTCCTTTTTAGGCTGTTTCTATCCTGTTTGCAGATCTCCAACTCTCTCTCAAAGGGGAGAAAACCTGCCTCAGATCATTGCACCTTTAGAAAGGGTGTGCAGCATACATGTTGGTTCAGGATAAATCATAAGCCCAGTAGACAATAAAACCGGTAATACAAGGTTCTGCCTTTATCACGACTTTATAAAAAGTCTTTTGCCTTATCCAGTGGATACTAAGAAAGCTAACAAACAAACATGCTTTATATTGCAGCAGTCAGTGTCTCGTGTTGTAAGCTGCCAGCTGTATGAGACAAACAAGTTTATCTTTTTACAAATGTATCGTGAAAATACATTTTTTTTTCTGCTCAAAATGACAGGAAGAGGCTGCCTCACCTTATTGCCCTTACCAAAGGAATGCTGAGCTCCCCAAATCAGAAGTTCTCAGGTTTGGGAAATGTCATTTTTGAGTACAAACAGAGCCTTCACTTCAATGACTGATGACCATATCTCCTTCTCTTTTAAAAGGAGGGATGTTATGTGGGAGAAAGGCAGCAAGAGGTCATGTCATCAAGTCCTGCAGTTGCAGCCAGAAAATAGGCACACCTAGCTCCATTTGTGCTATCAGTAGAATGCAGGAACATTCATCACGTCACAGACAGCAATCTCTTAACAACCTGTTAGCCCTCAACTAGCCATTTTGCCCAAGCAGTTTGTCTGCCCTGATGACCAACCTCCTATTGCTAAAGCAAAGACTTCTTCTTCTTGCAGAAGACACTGAGACAAGTGCAGAAAATGTGTCGCGGATATTTCTCCCCTTACTTCATGGTATGGATCTTCTGCTGGGGAAATAAAGACCCTCAGAGGGCCCTAGGTCACAGGTTTGCAGTGGCTACTGCAAGGACCAAGGGAACCTCTTTAACCTGCTCCATAAACTACTTTTTCCAGACCACAGCAGTTTGATGACCATCTACAGCCTTGCTTCCAAGATTCCCCAATTTCTTCTTTCTTTTTTTTTTAATACCTTCAACATGTGCAAGATCTCATAAAATCATCCTGAAATGTTAATGTCTAGTATGGAGAACCTGGCCACGCAGTGGGCCCGGAAGCATCAAGGATGGCCATTGTTATTTCAGGCTTACAGAGCCTGTGCTTGGTGGTCCACTGCACACAACAGTCATGGTGCTGTGGCCACAACCCAGGTACACCCACTCTCACTGCGGGGATCACAAGAATCCCCCCGAAACAGCCCCATCTCTCCCTTCTTGGCTACCACAGCGGGCTGAGTCTGCAAATCTTGTGAAGCCGCCTGCCTTTCCCCACCGCTTCCTGCGCTCTGCCTCATTAGTTGCTCAGTCCTCTTCAGCGAGGAGACAGGAATCTGGCAGGAAGGTGTAAACAGTCAGTTTAATTGGGTGTTTAGAACAAAAAAAGCAGTGGCAGTGCTGTCATTTTCAAGCTAGCTTACAAACAGGCAGTTTGAAAATCATTTCCTCCCATCTGCACAGAGTTAAATCTCCCAACACTTGCAAGCGGACGTCTCTCTGAACATGGGAGAAACAAACAAACAAACAGTGCCCTTTCAGAGTATGAGACAGTGTTTCTATCTTGGCTTTTATCCTGTCCTATAAAACATCTTTTATCATCTTTCTGGAGGCTCTCTGCAAGATTTGGACTACTCTTCTTTTTCTCCTCATCCACCTTCGGTTTACCACCGTGTGCATAAATGTGATGTGCATCTCTCTGCCTTTCAGCATCTTCCTCACAGCAACATTCTTAGTCCAGTGGACCATGTCAGCTGCCAACATGTCCAGGTGAGAGGATGATGGACACCTGACATCACATCATACCTGGGGACAGAAATGGTTGCTGATTCTTTTTTGGCTGCTCCTCTTCTTCATGCAGTCCCCTACAATATCTGTGCCCAAGAAATAAGGTGTGTTTTTTTTTTTTCCTTTCTGGTGGCCTGTGTTTAAACTCTTTGAAAAGAAGAAGAAGAAGAAAAGAACTTACTAAGAAGTGTCCAGAGACTTCCTGCCTGTGCCTATAAACACAGATGTGGATTTATGTGTGTTGCTTGGAAACCTGCGTCAGTCCTTCCCTTCATGTTTATTTAAAATCACTTCTAATATAAAAAGACATAGCCATAAGGCTCAAGAGTGGAAGTTTGCCAGGGTCACTGGTTCTGCAACCGGAACCATCTCTCTGCTCTATCCTCTGAAGCCAAACAGAGCATTTCCATACAAAAGAGACTCTGCTACTAGAATACAGGCACCTTCACTGTGCTCGAGTATGCCTGTGTGGCAGACAGGTTACTGCTGTGTTTGAGGTATATGCATGACACGCAGCCCCTTCCCGCTCCGTGAAATTTCCCTCTCGGATGCACAGATCCAGCTATCATGCTGTGGGGCTTCATATGACAGATGGTAGAGGTTTTTGTGGAGGAAGCTCACACCGTTTGGTTTTACCTGTCCTTTGCTGAAGTGTCTGTTTTCTTACGTGGGTTTAAAGAAACTCCTAACTCAATATAGCAGGTGTCTTTACCAGGTGTCAATCCCCCTGTTTGGGGATTTGGTGCTTTCTTGGGTCAAAACTATAAGAATATAGTTCCTACATAAATATCTCCTAGAAATGGATCCAGGGTTTTTGGCCCCAAGCCCAAAGAATTATCAAGTCCAGGTTGAGATCTGATCTCAGGCCCAATATGACAGTGCCGTAATTTAAAATTTCTTTTTAAGCACTCTACCTCGATTCTTATTACTACCTTTTCTTTTAGTAAAATAAAAATGATCTAGAACAAAAAATTGAAATTTAACAAGTTCTGAATTTAATAGATTCATAAATTTCAAACATGAGACAATCATGAATAACTGCTCTACTTTGTATAACCAAGCCCATAGATTTCTTCCACTTACTGGTTTCTCCATGAAACTCAATGAGGTGTGCTTTACGCAGAGACATGCAGTCTTTAACATCAGTTTCGGGATGGACAACCTAACCATATTTTGTGAACAGGATTTTCTAGTGATTTATCACCTTCACTGGGAAACAAGTGATGCGTCAGTTCAGGTTTGAACTTCTCTAGCTCCACTTTGACGGAAGTCAGAATTTCTACAGAGAGACGGACAGAAATTAAAAAGAGGAAATAGAGTGTTGTCTCTCTGTCTTTTTGCATATCTCATGTCCCATCACAGGATGGTAATGCAGCAGCTGAAGTGCCAAAATGAAAGGTTGCTTTGAGGAAATATTGAGCACTGTAGTATGCAGAATATACGAGAAATTTCATAAGTCTGATTCTGCTGATGCTCCCTGCCTGAAGCAGAACTGAAACAGCAACCAGTTTAAGGGAAACAAACTTTTGTTATGTCAGAAACACACCTCTGATCTTTTTTTTTTTTGAGTTCCCTACCTATAAATAAGGCTTTTTTTAACTGAAAGTCTCTACATAAAATGCAGCCACGAGGGCTTAGAGCACTGTCTAATTTTTCAACTTCCTACACCGGGATTTGATTGTTTTCCATGGCCTTTTGTGCTCTTAGTTTATGAAAAATCAATACTTTAATATAGAAAACGAATCCCCTGGCTATCTATTTAGAGCAGTATCACCTCCAGCTCTGTCGCTCTTGCTCTTGCGTTCACTGCACTCTAAGAAACTGGCACATGCATCAGTCAGCCAGTGCAGGAATTGGGATGAGCACAGAA
Organism: Tinamus guttatus; assembly: GCF_059628265.1. Taxonomy (NCBI): domain Eukaryota; kingdom Metazoa; phylum Chordata; class Aves; order Tinamiformes; family Tinamidae; genus Tinamus; species Tinamus guttatus. The sequence continues at coordinate 935,153 of NW_028288831.1, forward strand.
AAGTGTCACATTACCATCAATAAGGACTTTGTACCCTCCACTTCACTTCCCCAGCATGGATAAATAATCAAAGGATGAAACTGGCACAGACACCAACTTCTACTCCGTTCTATGTGGCTGACTAGAGGTATTCTCATTTAATAACATTTTATTTCCAATATCTCATTGGAAAGCACAGAATCATTAAAATAAATTGAATAGGTGATTTACTGCATTTTTTTTTTTTACTACCAAAAAGTCAAAACAAAGAAGAGTTGCCTTTTGGAAAATAAGGCCATTAATATTTATTTTGATGATCACAAGAAAAAAAAAGATAGTAGTTCTTAGCTGTCATTCATTTTCACTAAAAGTAAAATGAAGAGTGAAATGAAAACAAGTTGAAAATAATATATCCCAACAGATTCATTTCAACTGTGTTTCTGGTTTGCTATCTTGGATGTCTGCTGGGGTAAAAAGTTGTAACACAGGTCAGTATGCTTTAAGGCAGATGGCATGGCTTATTCTTGGGAGGACACACAGGAAAGGCCAAATCTTTGTGTGCCAGTAACTGATTTTGTACAAGAATGGACTGGTGGACATGACAGGGTCATTCTTTCATTTTAATTTTGTTGTGGTTGTTGGCCTGACAATTCCTGCTCAGGGTCCACATGTCCTGGTCACCCACCTCGTGCTAAGAGATGTTGCCCTTTCCTTGCTTCTTCTCTCCCATGGCAAAGGGAAAGGGAAGAAAACATGAGGCCCATCTTTTTGAAATAGCATAAACATGTCATGCTGGCCTTCCCCTTCCCTTGGATTTCAAACCAAGCAGCTCTTACCTCCACATGTCCAACAGGCACCCTAAAACAGATGGAAAAGACTGGGAAAAGTGGGGTCTGCAGGTAAGTAACCAGCTTCTGTGCTCAGGGAGTTATTTTTGACTAGGTATGAAGTATCCCACGACACAATCTTCACAAAATGCCACGTAGTCAAAGCCGTGCACTTCTAACCTCCTGCTCTGAAGTAAAAATAAAGCTTAATAAAGGGCTGAGGAGGCTTAATGGGAAGTGGAAAAACAAAATCCCAACAAAAAATAATACTTTTTAAACAAGTTAAAAGTTTTACCTCTCATTTCAAGAAGTGTTGACAATGTTATTACCGGAGCAGGAGAGAGCAAAAAGAAAAAAAAAAAAAAATGCCTTCACTGAGCCTCAGGAAATCTGACTCTAGGCAGAGCTCAAGCTCAAACATTTAAACCATGGAATTACCTTTCTTAGCCTGACAATACCTCCCAGTTCATTAACATTCATAGTTAAACCTAGGGAATTCAGCAAAAGTCAGGGATCACAGAGGAGTGACCTCAGAATTAGAGATGGACCTGAACCAGCCCCCTGGGTGAGGTCAGAACGGCACTAAAGGACAAGCTGGGGGCTCAGTTTTGCAGCTCAGACTGATCTATAATTCATTATGTATCTCTGGTATTTCCAAGAAGGCTACATTTGTGATATTTAAATGCCAAATCTTTGTGCATTTTTAGACTCAAACTTTTGTTGTTATTTTTGAGATGTTGAATTTTTGCTCTTCCCCATCTCCTTTTGGTTTCCACATGAAACCAGAGAGAGTGAAAGTCCTGGAAACATCCCAGATAGATAGAGCAGATTCTTGATATTTTAATAGCAAGGACATTTTGATCTAGTGATCCTCAAGCTGCCTAGTTGGTGCACTCCAACATTCTATATAGCATTTTCGCTAGGGAGAGAAAACAGGCAGAAAAAAAATGGAGAGGCAAAACTGTGTTCCCTGTGGGACCACCACATTTATTCCTATGGATGAACAGACTGAAGAGGCTTTAAATGATAATAACGATTGAGCAGATAAGCAGAATTCTGCAGTAGACAGCATAATACTGGGTAAAGGGAAAAAAACAAAAGCAGGGCAGGAGAATGTAGCAGTGGTGAAGGCAAGGCTAAATGACAAAAAGTGTTTCAAACACACAGGGATCAAGAGGCCGGTGAAGACATTAAATCCCTAGGAAATAGCATGGACAAAATGGTATGTGAGTGATACTGCAAACAGACACAGAATTACCCACACACTCAGGCCGCATTTTCTCCAGAGCAGAGAGAGCTACATGGGGCTGGAGGACGACTGTGCCCCGTCTCAGCAAAACTATCGAAGACTGGAGCAAAATTTTGCCATTTCTCATATTTGTCATCTTAGACGGTCTCCCAAATACATATAAGGGGGAAGCAGAGATGCTCCTTTCAACAGCGGCCTGTGCCTCTGCCAGCAGCCAGGGAACCACACTCGTAGTCCTCATATCCCAATCCATAAATTAAAAGATATGTTTGCATCTCTTACCACCTGTCAAAATTGTCAAAGAAACTTCTGAGTATTTTGGAGGCTGATAATTTTATATATATGTAAAATACGCACAATTAGTTGAAATTCTTCAGAGAAAGTCTTGTAATTTTCATTGGCGTTTAACCTCAACCTCCCCTTGCAATCAAAGTCTCTTAAATAGAAATTGAATCAAAATTGATTCCATTTTGGCAGTTTTATCTTTTTAAAGGAAAAAAAAACAATGGAAGCAGGAGAAAAACTTTTGAAGTAAAACACAAAGCAATATATATCTGCAGAGAATAAGAAAATCTTCTAAAATCTGATCTTGTGGAGCCCTAGAATTAAGATGTCAAGGGAAGGAACATAAAGAAAGCAGAAGAAGCAAGAAAGAAAAACATTAGGAGAAATAGTAATGGGGTTAAAATATACTGATGGTCTCCTTCATCATGCCCTGAGCCACAGCCATGTTATAATGTAATTAGCATCAGCCACAGACGATGCAGGGCTGTGGGTGGGCTGCAAAGCCCATAGTGCTGTGGGAGGTGAGGTGAGTGATTCAGTAATTGATGCTTTTCCTTCAGACACAGCATTAAGCAAACAGTTTCTGCAGCGTATGGGATAAATAGCCTGAATTAGAAGAGGATCTGCTGTTTGCAGCGGGAAATATATGGCAAAAGGCTGTATTTGGTTGAGATCTGGTGGCCCCCTGAAGGAGAACAACATTTGAATGAATGAGGGCTTCTCTGCCAAACTTTTGGGGTAATCTCTCAATTTTTACTGCTGAGCTGCCGAGAACAAGTGCAATATGTCCCACTTTCCATATTTCAATTCAGACAGCTGAAAAAAGCTTCACCCAGTGGCCAAAGCTGACTTGGTGTAGTTGCAGAGCAGCTCACCATACCATTTCAGTCCTTCGAACAAGAAATCCTTTCCCTTGTGCAGGGCTCCCACCATGGGACGTGCTGCATTTCTGTGCTGAGACAAGAGTTATATGGTGGTAAGTGGGTAGACCATCTTCCTTAGTGGTCTGAAAAGCCCCTTGGGCCCCTGAAGATTGAGAAGCTCCATAAGATGATTAATGGCAATACTTGTATTAAAAGAGAGATGGAGAGGAGATTTGGGAAACGTGAGACCTGTAGGCTTTGATTCCAGCAGTGGGGGGTTATAGATACTGGCTACACTAATCAGCAACAGAAGAGGGAAACCACCCAGGGAATTGAGATTTAATTAAAGATAGCTGCCATGGATTTAGGAAGAAAAACAAGCCCAAAAATTGTAAAAAAAGAGCACACAGAAAATAAAAGATTCCAAGACTGATGGTGGAACATTATTAACTTTTGAAGAGGATAAAGCTGACCATCTGTCCATAAATATTTTCTTCACCTTTTCTCCTTAATGCTTTCCTGTTCCTTCTTGGCCAAGAGCTGCACAAGTGAAGATTAGGGTGGAGAACAGCTGTTTGGGCTAGGTAGTGGGCCCTCCAAATCAAGGAATATGGACAGAAAGAGGACATCTGATTGATTGATTTTTTTCTCTTAGCTCTCCAGGGACATCAGGTCTGAGGGCAAGATTTTTTAAGTTTGGAGGGTAAAATCCATCATTGTCAGAAACAGTGATACTCTATGAAGTATAACTCCTGACTATTCCTTTTTCTTTTTCTTTTTTTTTTCAGGAAATAAATGTAAAAGGAGAAAGTCCATACCATCCACCTCTATTTTGAAGCAAATTCTGGGACTGGATCCATTCTTACCTTTTCTGCTATATTTTTCCCATCCTGTTTTTCACCCCTTGATATATGCATGTGTAGAGGGAATCTGGAGACCATTATTTGGATGCATTTTCCAAGACAGCACAATAAATATTCCTGGGCCAGCCCATACAAATTTGGAAAGACTCAGAGTTTACTGAACAGCTGGAAGCACCAGGTCCAGGTCCCCAAAAGTAACAAACAGGAGGGCTGTTTTGGGGTTTTTTTTTGCAGGTGCCCAGAAATGGAAATCTTTTGCTCTCCACTTGCAGCTGTTGTCAGAACAGCATATTTTCTTTGGACACCTTATTGTATAAAGGATACTACAAAAATCAAGAGAACCCAGCAATGGGCAAATAGCATGATAGCAGCATTTGATAATCTCAGCTTTTCTCAAAAGGTCAAAGAAACAAAAGCTGTCTGGAAGAAGGAGGGACCTGTCCAGATCAGACATATTTTAAGAGGAAGAGGCAGAGGAGACACACTACAATCACATGTAAGTGTTCGTGTGAGTGCAGTTGTTTCAGCTGATGGGCAAAGACCTAACACTGCAGGCTATTGAGAGAGATGACCCTTTGCAAGGTGGGAAGGGTGCTCCTGTTGAGCAGCTGGACAAAGCCATCCTCCTATTTTTTCCCTCCTGTGGCTGAACTATAGCATGAACTTGCCAGATAATATGCTGAGCCTTCAGTCCAAGTGTAGGGCTCAACATGGTGTTGGAAGCCCCAGATTCAAACCCTGATGCCGACTCCAGGTCTGCAGCCAGAGGTCACTGGTTTTGGACTTCAGTTTTCTGTTCCACTGGACAGGTTCAAACACCTCTTCCCTTGTGCTACAACATCTCTAGCCCTCTAAACGCAGAGCTGTTAACAAGCTTTGGTGCTTCCATATGCTCCAAGGGAAGCCAGGGCTGCAGAGCCGTGGCTCCTTTCCTCAGTGAGTAATTTTGTTGTTAATCATCCCCAAACTCCAGCACAAACAGGCATCTCCCAGGGGAGACGTATGCATGATGCCAGAGCCACACTCATACCAGGGTGGATGAACTGCTTCATGTTATGCCTGGGCTCTGGACAATATTGAGCCTGGGCTCTGGACAAACAGTTGTCAAAGGCATCACTTGTAAAGCTGGGACCCATCTCTTTCTGCCACTTGCCTTTTTTTTTTTTTTTTTTTTTTCTTTTTTTGCATCTCTTGTCTTAAACTACTCTAATCTTCCTCAGAAATCATGTCTTTCTCTTTTGCTTTCTTCCTTGGGTGATCTCCATCTATAGAAAGGGAGATGACTTTTCAAGTGACCTTACCAGAGAGTCCTAGATACACATGATCTCTGCCAGAGATAACTGCACTGTTTCCACCAAAAACATAGGTGATGGTATCACACTCAACCGCATGAGATGCTACCCTGATCTTCTGAAGGTAAGAGGCCCAGGAGTCCTTCTCCTGGAGGGACTGTAGTAAATGGCCCTTGGGCCCAGCCAGGAGCAACCCCAGGACATCTCCAGGACATCACCGTAGAGGAGGCCTTTGGAAGCGGACAAGTGAAAACTAACATCTTCATGAGCACATATCAGAAGGTTGGGTGTATTTTGTTTTTCCATTCTCTTTTCCCCCTCTCCCTTAAAGGGAGAATAAATTAAGAGTTTATCTGTAATTTTCTCAGCAGGACAAGCGCATTGAAGTGCCAGGCAGGATCCCCCATTGTATAAATCAATGCGTTTATCACAAGCTTGGGCCTTCTGGTAATAAACTAAACAAGAGCTGCTGTTTTCTTCATGGATGTAATCAGCAAACAGGTGAGCACAAGAGCTTTCCTAGTAGTAATGGGAGAGGGGGGAGACTGTTAATTTGACCTGGAGTGGGGATTTAGTCTCTCCTGCAGCGGAGCTGCTTCTGCAGTTATCTTTCCAAGTCCAGCCTCTGTGGCTTTCTATCTTATTTCCAGTCCAGACATGCTCTGGAAACCATTACCATATTTATAAAGCTACCTGGTCTCTCAGAGTATGCATGAAAGCGTTAGAAAGACCTATCTATTTTACCAGCTGTGCAGCCAGCATTTGTAAGTGAGAGAAGGAAGAGAAGAAGGAAAAAAAAAAGAAGTTATTCTCTACTTACAGTGTAGGAAAAATATATATGGTTCATCAGTGATAGCAGCCATTAGCACTAGAAAGTAGAGCTGCCCATCTGGGTCTGGCAAATCTGCCCTTGATGGCAGGTAGCAGCCTTCCACATCCCCCCTTCCCCTGCTGTCCCTACAAGACACATTTACCAGAGTGCCAGGGCAAATTTCAATGAACAGGGCTTAAGGGTAGGTAAGTGGAGAACATTGACTGCAGATAAGGACATTTAGAGGACAGCGGTTAGGAGGAGCCACTGCTGCAACTCCTTACTCCTGGCACAGGGGCAGTAACATGAACCAATGAGCATGAGTGAGCTGCCTCAATTGCTTGGATGGGACTTAGGATCTAAAAGCATGATCACAGCCATTCTTAATAAAAGGTTCCTTCTATGTTAGGTTCCTCTGGGGTACCTCCTCATGCATCTAACCCCTTAGTGGTCCATCAATGCTGGAGAGAGTCAGTGATGGTCTTGCAGGGGAAAAAAAGCACCCTTCCCTTTCTTGCTGCTGCAGAGACAAGTGCTTTGCAGGGGAACATAACTTGCTGATGTCGGAGAGAGTCCAGCTTCCCTGAATCAGAAGCAGCTTGAGCACGGACGAAGGAGTTGCTGTGTGTCCTGGGGCGCTGCAGGCTTAGGGCTCTGCAGCAAGGACGTCTGCAGCATGCATCTGATCCCAGGATCCTGCAGGGGATTCCCATTCCTCCCGACTCCACACGCTCCGGTTTTAACTACATCTCTTTCAGTAGCTGGGAGCACACTGTTTCATCTTCATCTTTGAAGAGGAGATGATAGAGTGATTACGATGCTGTCCTTCACACCCGGTGTAGAAGCTCCTCCACACACCACAAGAATAGTTTGTTGTACAGCGAACAGGTCATACCTACTAAGCATTTATGTGCCTGAAAGGTGTGGGCTAAAAAAAAGCACTGGAAAAGTTAGAAAAAAAAAATATTGGGGCTTCTTGCACTCCCCTCTGTGTAGCAGCACAGGCATGAAGAAGATAACACTGTGAGATGATTCACAGTGCTTGCTCTGGTGAGAGCACATCAGCAGCTACTTACTCCCTATATAAGAAAAGAGGGAAAATATTGATCTAGAGTTTTCAGATCTATGATCCACACCATGGGGCTTCCCCTAAAAAAGTTTATAGCCCCCGGATCAGCCCTAAATCAGAAGAGACGCTTTCCTGTTTCTTATCAGACAGATACACTATCATAGAGGGTGAGAGAAACTCCCCAAAGTGTGGAGAATGAGCGTGTTAAACACACAGGTTAGCCTGGGCACGGGTCAGAGCAAAGGGAAGGAACACGGAGTAGCTGCAAATATGATGGAAAGTTCAAAGCTTTTAATTACATTCAATATATTCTATGTATATATTTATACAGTATAGTAATGTATAAATATGCATTTATTTATGCAAATATTTATACATTTATGTACAAAAATGTGTTTATGGCTATGTATTTATTAAATAAAATAGCTAAATAAATATTTTGAAGGAATATTTAGTGCATTTAATAAACAGAAAAATAATCTTAGACTGAAACTTCACTTCTAATGGATCCCAAAGCTCTGTTTAATTCTTGTACCAGTGAGAGATTTGGCTCTGGTGTGCAGCAGCCTCTGAGAAGAGATTCAGTAACTGTGTAACCAGAATAGCAACAGGCAGCTGAGTATAAGCTAGGAAATAAAAGATTTTTTTTTTTAATGAAAATAGGACAAACTCCAAATTTGAGTGGAATCATTCCTGGTTTATAGTGAGTGAAAGTCTCAAACCATAGCATCCGACTTTGGGAGACATCTGTATTACAAAGTCTGCATACAGGGGAGACATAAACTATCTGGAGACGGATAACATCAGCTTGGAGGTCAGTAAAAAGGAGGAATATGAAGCCCTGAAAAAATAAAATAAAATAAAATAAAATAAAATAAAATAAAATAAAATAAAATAAAATAAAAATAAAATAAAATAAAATAAAATAAAATAAAATAAAATAAAATAAAATAAAATAAAATAAAATAAAATAAAATAAAATAAAATAAAATTGCCCAGTGTGAGCAGTGCACAGCTAGTTGAAAGGAAGCTTGGGTACATTTATAGCAATACTGGTGTGCAGCTACAGCAGCCTAGAGGAGGAGTTCAGAGAGGATGGCATTTGGCTGTGACCCCAGGGTTAATTTAGCTATTCTTGCAAAATGAGAAATAGGAACCCAGTTTCTCCTTGTTTTTGTTCTGAAGTCAATTGAGTGGCAGAAAGGTAAAACTAGCGTGAATGAGAATTGTGATCTCTAATCAACAGGAACGGTAGGAGCTTTGGCGAATATGATGAGATGGTGGCTCCTTGACGCGCACTGTCAGAGGATGGAGAATATTGCTTTGCTTCTCTGAACTTCTGGAAATACCTGGAGATGCTGAGAAATTTCCTGCAGGAATTCAACCCTGGGACAGCGGCCTAGGGACTGCCTTAGTTCCTCCTACACACTTCCCTCCAAAGGGATTTCTCTAGGAGCCAGGGACAGAGATGGGGGGACAGGGACTGTTTTATGAGGACAGACTTATTAGATAGAAAACAACTGTGAAGATGGACCTTTATTTTACTTTATTTTTTAAAAAATAAATGGTCTCTGAAGGAATGTCAGCTGATTTTAATAACCAGGAGAATCGAGGATAATTGTAGAAGAGGAGGACGCAGCCAGTGTCACTTTTCCTTTGCTGCAGGTGGGAAGCCATTCAGCCAGACGCCTTTTCAGTGGGATCAGGTCATCTCAGCACTTGTTCAAAAGCCACAAGCTCCTCTCTCATGGCTTAGAGTCAAATTGTAGTTTTTTGTCCCACTCCAAGGTCTTATTAATGCCCCTGGGCTTATGATAGAAATAGTTGAAATTCAGTATCCTTGACAGCTTAGGATTGTTATTTCCATCACATTCAGCAGGAAAGTGGAGTGTATTTGGCTTAGTAACTGGATTAAAGCCAAGTGCCACACAGGATTTGAACTCAAGGCTCTTGCTTTTCAGTGATGTGATTTAACCTGCATCCACCTCCTCTCTCCATGCAAGAGGAGCATCATGGTATCAACACCTGCCTTCAGCACTAGCTGCTCTGGGCCTGCTTCGCATTCTGGATGGATCTGTGAATGAACACTTTTCAAATGCTATAAATATTTTATGAATTTCTATCCACTTATTTTAATGGAGGATTGTAAAAGCATTTAACCATATTACACCCAATCTCTCACACACTACATTATTCCAACAGAGCTTTTTTATTAGAAGCAACTGGCAGGGTTTCTGCAATTTTATTTAAATATATATACACATATATATCTCATACCAGATGAAATCAGAGAGCAGTAAAAGGGACACAGCCATGGTAACGATGTCCCAGGTTTGTTCTGATATACTGGGAAGTTTTCCTTCCCTGCGCTTTGTCTGACTTCATGCAGGCTTTTTAACTGACCACATCCTAATAGACTAGGCAGAGACCTTAGTTTGACCTGGCTTTTTGATAGTTTCTCTCCTCTTCCACATCACTGAGTGAAGATGCAAACATGTGGCATTGACCAGAAACACAGTTAGGGAAAATCCTACCGCTCAGTCTGAGAAAACTTTCACGGAGGACAGACACCAGGTTCCTTGTCCAGTTGGGCCTCAGGTGTGAGATTGATTTCCTATTTTGCTTCTGTCAGTGACCAGCAGAAGCAGGTAGAAGAGACAATTTGCATCAACCATGCTGGATAGGATTCTTTCAGACTTAAGGCTTTTGACAAGAGACCCAGAAGACCCTGCTCTGACCTCTTCTCCCATCTCTGCTTTAGTGGTGAGTGACACACATATGCTACAGCTCCAGGACAGTCAGCCTCAGCCTCTCACAGTCTCTCAGTATGAAGCATTTAAGATAGGCCACACCACATCAGATCAGCAGTACCTCCAACCCAGAACTCCTCTAGAAAATGCTTAGAAAAAGAGGGCAAAAAGAAGAACCATAGCAGGAACTTCTGCCCTATTATTCTCCTAGTTTACAGCAATCGGAAGTTTAAAGATGCTTTTGAAACAGGGAATAGATTCATACGACTGAGCTTAGTAGACGACAACAGCCACACTGGGCTAGATTCTCTACATGCTGGTTACAAACCCTGAACCTTAGGAAACACCTGGCCCCATGCAGCAGTACAACTTGGACTGACCAGTATATCGTGAATATTGTCAGCTATGGTCCATGAGGGGAGCATCCTAAACCCTGCAATGGGCCAAGGTCTTTAAAAAGGTGGTGAGAGAACAAATGAAAGAATAAACGTTTATATTCTTCACTCTTGAAACAGGAGCTAAGCCACAGTTGTGCAGACTTCTAGGAGGGGCAAAAATAAGAGTGGAACCACCTCTGCCATACCATCACACGGTTGAAATCTTCAAGTAAGACAACCACATGGCAAAGCACTTATAACCTCATAGTCTAGACCTAGGGAAGATATTACTTTCTACCTAAAGCATCAACCAAAACAAGCTGCTGTAAGTTCACAGAATGAGACAGAAGTCCTGAAAACCTGTGAATATTTCCCCAGACAAGGCTGCAGACCCTACAACGTAGTCATCCTCTTGTCTTCTCTCAGAATGACTCTTCCCCAGGCTACATCTGAGCTTTGTAGGATGTTTTTATATAACTTCCTTCACTCACCAGCACCATGACATTCATGAAGAGTTTTGTGTCACCTACTTGCATGGACTAAACCCTTAAGGGGAAATGAATTGAGCATACAGAGACTGGAAACAGCCTTGAAAATTTCAGTCATAGCCCTAAGCTACTTCTCTCTAAGGCAAAAGAGCACTCAGCAGAGGATAGAGATGCTACTTTCTTCCCCTCCTTCCACCCCCTCCATCCATCGTTTGTCTCCAGCTTTGCACATAGGCCTTTAAAAGCCCATTGAGTTGCTTTTGACCATGTCACTGTTGGGTAAATGAATTTATGGTCTGCCAACCTGATTTATGAATGCCCATTCTACTTCGAACAGGAGGGCTGGTGATTTTATATCTTCAGCCATGCAGGACAGTGAGCTGTTCTGATCAAAGAAGCACTGATTTTGCTGGCATGATTGATTCAAGGCTGGAGAATTACAACAGGAAGACACTTGCACTCTGCAGTAATCGCAGGTCAGAGGCATCTTCTACTCTCAAAGACACCAAGTCTGAAGCCTGGAACGCTGGAAGATTTTACACTTAGTAATCTCTCCTATTCACCCCAAAAGTCGAGTAGCTGTTCAGCTGTATCCAGAGATTCTAAAATCCATTGCTGTTAAAACTATAGCATACAATATGCTTTTTACTGCTGCTCCTCCTGGGTCCCTGATGCTGGTAACTCAGGTGCAACCCTGCAGTGCCGCAGGCAGGCAGCCTTGACGTGCAGGTATTAGGTGTTGATTCAATAAGGTAGGCTGGAGCATCCAGTACTTGTGCAACCGAGGATTCCAGCTAGTTCGCTTGTTTTCAGAAGAGTTATTAAAATTTTGGACATTTCTTTTTTCAGATGGCAAATTGAGTTTTATATTAAATTCCAAATGGTGGTTCAAGTTGTTTTTTTGGAAAAAAAAATCCTGTCACATACTTCTTAGTCACAAATAATGCATTAGAGATTTTTTGGGGTGAGACAAGTATCACCAATATGAAATGTTTTTTCTGTCATGTTGATATTTTTATTTATTTTTGTGTGTTTGTCATATATTATAATTTTCTCTCACTCTTCTCCTTCTCAGCAATCTCCAGACAAGACTTTTCTCAATGTTCTACACATTGTACTCCTAATCAAAGTTAAAGAGGTATAAAGTATAAGAAATTTAGGATTTCTCCTTCCATCTGTCCATAATGGAAGGTCACAGGCTACAGTAACTTCTGGACCTATTCATCAAACTCTTGGAAGTCACAACTCCCAGATTAAAACAGCAGTGATTGATGATACTTTTTCCAGGGGTTACACTGGAAAAATGTGCTCCTCATAATGGAAACACAGAAGAAATTAGTTCTCGTATCTCTCTGGAGTCTTACTGAAAGTGGAAAACTATAGATAAGAGGCTAAATTCCAATCTCTTCTCAAAACCCTGCTCAGTGAGCTTAAGAATGTTGTTTGTTAATTGTCTTCCCTTTACATTTTCTCTGGATGGTCCTTGCATAAGAGGGACCCATGATACACCCTTGGATAATATTAGCTTATCCTGATTTTTTTAGCTACATGAAAACAAGATGCTTTTGACATAAACTTTATTTAATTGAGCTCTTTTAGGATAGATAGAATCCAGGGCAAAAAAAAAAAAAAATGCATTCAAGCTTCACAGACTGCCTTTCTGACATTGAACAAAACTTGTATAGCCTCCATATGGCTTTAATTTTATACTTCCCTGTCATGCATTGGTCTCATGAGGTGATCAGGCACTGTAGTGATAAAATTGGGGAAAATAGGGGAATATTTGCAATATGACTCATAAATACCATATGCCCTTCAGTGCACCTGTTTCATGTTACCCTACTGGAATTCATCACTCTAGCAAAAGTAGCTGTTGAGAGGAAAAATAAAAAAAGACAGGAGAAATAAAAGAGTGGCCCAGATAAGACATATATTCTCAAACATAACAGGGAGATTTATAGCTCTGAAGGACTCCTCACTCCCCATCCCAGTGACAAGGTTGTTTTGACAGGGCTGTTTTGACAATGCTGAAAGGGGTGAGATCAAAAGACACTGATCTCTTAAAAAGACTGGACCCACAAAGAAGAAGAGGACAAAGCTGTCAGGAGGTTGACACAAAGCCGGGGGCTGCAGCAAGGATGCCATAGAGGTTCCCCCAGAGAGCAGGTGACGCCAAGGCAAAGTAAATGCAAAGGGTAGACATTATGGGAACGGGGATTTTACTTCAGCTTTTTTTTTTTTTTCGAAGCACACGGTGTTTTCAAAACAAAATCTGACTTTCATTGTGAAGAGAAGCTTCTTGTAAGTCATTGCTCACTGTCATATGCTGTAGGCTTTGAAAGGCGGGGTGGAGGAGCTATACACTGCAACTACTGCCCACGCTGTGCATGCTCCTAAGAAAGAAGATTGAGAAGGTTCTGCCCAGGATCCTCTGAGAGATCCAAGGGCAGATCCTTTCCCGCATGGTTGTGAAGACAGAGAGTGGTCCCTTGGGAATGTGTGATGGACAGTTTAGCAAGCAGTGCAATAACAGCCTCTGCAGAGAGTGAAACCCCCCCTCAGCAACACCGTCACCCTAAGGGCTGTTGTCCAAGTCAGCTCATGGGGACTGAGGAGGAGAATCTAATTTCTTAGCAATACTGTCATGGCATTCCAGTTTTAGATGCGCTCTCCACTTGCAGAGGAAAACCCTATACATGCCATGTGCTTCATGGAACCCAAGACATGTGAAATATGAAAATGATCACAGCTTAGATGAGGGCTGCCAAAGATAGGCTGAGGAGTCCTGGGTCTTAGCCAACAAGTTGCTTATAACATTCAAGAAGAACAATTATCCAAAGGCAAATCAGTGCTGTACAATTTCTAGCAAGATGTCAGCCTATCATTTCAACACGAGAAAAACACCACCTGCATTGTTAGCTCGGGGTAACAGTATTTTCACTTTCTCTACCTTTTTAATGGAAATTCCATCCTGTTCTTTTTTTTTTTTTTTTTTTTTGCCTGTATTCACAGAGAATACTGCATTCAGTGCATGAGTACCTACTTCGCTCTGGTTATAGCCCACCAGTTTTCCCATTCCTTGACCTGTCAGCAGCGCTGCATCCAACTAACCACATGTCACTTTTTGAAGTCCTGTCTCATTTTTTTGTTTTCTCCTAATGCTTCTTTACCTCTCTAATCATTTGGTGATGGCATCCATGTGTAGATCCTACCCAGCTTTCAAGGGTTCCCTCGGTGCTCAGCGTCCAGTCTCCTCTCTCCACTTCTGCATATGGATCCATCAGAGAATAGCATGATCTCCAAAATGAAATTTAAATTCCCACCTCTACTAACATCACAGATGTCTCCTGTCTCTGTCTCCTTCTGCTTGAGCTAAAATCTAGATCTGTCTCTCTGACATCTCTTTGGGGCTGTCTAACCACCAGTTTGGAGTCATAAAGGCAAGCGCAGAAATCTTAATTTTCACCCCAGTGCCTCCCTGTTGCCTTTTAGCTCCACCAGTTGGATGTCCCCATGCTGCTTGTCACTCAGTCTCCCAACCTGGACATCTGCTCAGATCACACTCCAAAGTCTCACATTCAGGCTATGCCTCTAGCAGCTGTTCCCCTCATAACATCTCTAAATAAACGTGGCCTTTCCTCTCCTGCCTTGCAGTCAAAACTTTTGTCCAGCTTCTCAGACTCCCTGAATGACTACAGGGACTGTCCTTTCCTCTGGTGTTAACAAATGCAGTCTGGTTCCACTCACACACATCTTTGCAGGATTCAGATGAAAAGTTCCCTTTCCCAGCCCACTGCTTTCAGTCATCCCTCCATATCCCTCCCTCTGGTATCATTCTTTCTTGATCACTTCAAACATATGTTGTGCATAGTTGCTTTTGCAGTCCATCTTCACCCACCCTCTCCATCATCTGTCATGCAGTTTGGAAAGGTTGGTTCTCACCTCCAATTGGCCCCTGGTGCCAGTCTTCTCTCGCCCACTTGTTCCATTTTCAAACAAGCTATCTTTGTGTTTTTCCCATATTGCTCTTCATACTCTCTTTAGCATCTACAACGCTATCTCATCATACTCCCCCAAATCCCTTTCTAAATCAAACTCTGTCATGATGTCTGCAAAAATCATAGCAATTAATCTGCTAGCTCCTGCCTCTCACTCTGACCCACGTCATCTCATTTTTTCCTTACATCCCACCAGTCTTATGCATTTCATGCCTTATACCTGGATAGAAAGCTCTCTAAAACAGTGTCTGACTCGCATTCTTTATACACCGTATCTAGCACTATCCAGGACCCTTTCACAGCTTAAAAGCAGAAGTAACACTGAAAGTATACAAGATAATAGTGTGACACCTTTCCTAAGTGGAAAAATGGTACTTTAGATTTCTGTGAATTTGAATTCTTATTTGCCCTCAAATCATGATTACAATTGTGCCTCTATAATGTACATGACAGTGATGATACTGATGCTGTTATATAACATACACGACAGTGAAGATGCAGTCTTTAATAATAGCTCCAGGATATTACTGGGACATGCAGAATTGCATGTATATGTCTGTATTCATGTATATTTGTGCAGAGATTCTGTGCTTCCCTGTTAATGACGCAGAAGCAGGAGTACAGAAAGGATTTGAGTCTGCTATCCAAGAGGAAAAATTTAGGCAGAGATAGTAGGGGATGGGTCAGGGGCAAGCAAGAATAAATAGCGAGAAATTACCCTTGGATACTAGAACACATAATTTCATATTCCTAAAAATGAGAGGATTTCTGCCCAGTCATATGACTGCTAGCGGCATCTGTCACTTCACCAGAATAGCAGCTGTCTTTTGGTTGGGGCAGGGAGAAAACCATTTGTGGGAGGAAGGTTGTTCTTTCAACTTGTGCTCAGGACAAATCAGCCATCAGTCACTCACTCCTGCTGATGCTGGCTCCCTACGCAGCAGTAACTGCTGCACGTCCCTACTGGCCTTCCCAGCCCGGGCTCGTGTCTTATGGCTCCGTCCATAGCATAACCAGACACCAGGCTCATCACCAAGGACTGAATTCAGCTGCCAACCTATATAACCTCCTCCACGCCCAACTGGCCCAAATTGGACCAGCCCTAGAGCTTTGCAAGGCAGAGGCTTTTCCCAGACTGTTATTTCTCATTCAAGACAGCAAACATTTCGGCTTGTGACAGCCTCTCGTCAATCCAGCCACCTGGTGTCTTGCATCTGAAATGCTAACCAAGCTGGGGAGTCAGGCTCCGTTTCCTTTGCCTGCTGTTCTGCCCTGAAATAACAGGTCTGGGCTGGCAGGAAAGGGTAGGGAAAATAATAATCCGTCTCCTCAGTCATTTGATGGGCCCTCCTGCTGTTCTCATGTCCATCAGCTTCTCGGCAGGCAATCACAAGGCACTTAAAGCCTTTGGT